>NC_133324.1:476954180-477289947 GCF_042186555.1 Aquarana catesbeiana | reverse complement strand
TCAGTGAAGGTGAACCCATGCACTTGGGCTTCACGCGTCTCTCTGCAGATGAGAGAGCCCTTATGAGGAGGGAGAGATTTTGCCTTTATTGTGGCCAGGCAGGTCACTTTTTGAAGTCTTGTCCTACCCGTCCAGGGAATGGCCGAACCTTGAGGTCCTGTCACGGACAGACCTTAGGTGGCGTTGTTTCATTCCAAGTTATCAAGAAGGATATATCCCTGGTTCCGGTTAACTTTCCTTGGGCTGAGTTGTCCATCGAGATACAGGCTCTAATCGACTCTGGGGCTACATGCCTGTTCATTGATGCTGCCTTTTTATCGAAGCACTTGATTCCGCTGCAGCTGCGTGCCACTCCACTTGCCAGTGAGGCTCTTGACGGGAGACCTCTACAGCCTGCCCATATGACTCATGAGACTGCTCCGTTGTCCTTGGCCATAGGGGCTCTTCACGATGAGATAATTCAATTCCAAGTTATATTATGGAGGAGTATGTTGCAGATGCACTTTCTTGAGGTTTCATCCGCAAATCCTCGTCTCCTGCCAGTACTGGTTTCTTCTTTGTGAAGAAGAGGAGTGGTGAAGAGAAGAGACCTTGTATTGATTATAGGGGTCTCAATCGTCTCACAATTAAAAATGCCTACCCAATTCCATTGATTACAGAATTATTTGACCGCGTCAAGGGAGCAATGGTTTTCACGAAGCTTGATTTGAGTGGGGCATACGATGTCATAAGGATTAAGGAGGGCGACGAATGGAAAACTGTGTTTAATACCAGAACAGGCCATTATGAGTACCTTGTAATGCCATTTGGCCTTTGCAACGCTCCGGCAGTTTTTCAGGAATTATCAACAATGTCCTCAGGGAATTGTTGCAGCTATGTGTGGTGGTTTATCTCGATGATATCCTCATATTTTCCAAGTCACTAGAAAGCCACCACACAGATGTCTGTTGTGTGCTTCAGAAGCTGGGAGAAACAATCTCTATTGTAAGTTGGAGAAGTGCGAGTTCCATTGTGAACAGGTTAAATTCCTGGGTTATGTATTTTCCACTGCTGGTTTTTCAATTGACCCAGAGATATTTTCAGCAGTCCTACAGTGGCTCTGACTTGTAGGTATACGTCCTCTGCAATGTTTTCTTGGCTTTGCCAATTATTATCGGACGTTTATACGTAACTTCTCGTCCCTGGTCAAACCCCTGACTGATATGACCAGAAAGGACAGTAACCCACAGACTTGCTCTCCGGACTCCGTGAAGACCTTTGAGAGTCTCAAGGCTGCCTTTGTTTCTGCTCCTGTGTTGGCACATCCTGATCCTACATTACCCTTTATCCTTGAGGTTTATGCTTCGGAGATTAGAGTTGGCACTCTTCTGTCTCAACGGCCTACCTCTGAGAGCCCTATGCATCCGTGTGGCTACTTTTCCAAGAAATTGTCACCTGTGGAGTGCAATTACGAGATTAGGGACAGAGAGTTGTTAGCGATCATTTTAGCCCTTAAGGAATGGAGGCATCTCCTTGAAGGTATCACTGTGCCGGTTCTCATTCTTACGGACCATAAGAATCTCACATTCTTGTCTGAGGCTAAACGCCTCTCTCCCAGAAGGGCGCAATGGGCTCTTTTCTTGTCGGGTTTCAATTATATTATCTCATTCTTACCCGATACTGAGAATGTAAGGGCTGATGCTTTGTCGCGACAATTTTCCTCCACTTCCAAGATGGGGTCGGTTCCGGTCCCTGTGATTCCTCCTGATCGTATTTTTTGCTACGGTTCGCGCTGTCTCACTTCCCCTTTGGGTGACAAAATTCTTGCCGCTCACGTCCATGCTCCTTCTGAGAAACCTTGTGACGGCTGCTTGGTCCCTGAGAGTCTCCGTACTGCCGTGCTCCAGACTTACCATTCTCCCAAGGCTGCTGGCCACCCTGGGAAAATCAACTCTTTTGGGCCTTTTCTCAACAATTCTGGTGGCCTAGTCTACGTGCTGATTTAGCTGCCTTTGTAGTTGCTTATTCCGTGTGTGCTCAGAGTAAGACTCCATGACACCTTCCAGTGGGTCTCCTACAACCCATACCCAATGGAGAGAGGCCTTGGACCCATCTGTCTATGGATTTCATTGTGGAGTTACCCAACTCCCAGGGCAACACAGTTATCCTTATGGTGGTTGACCTGTTCTCGAAAAAGTCTCATTATATTCCACTTAAGAAGTTGCCCACATCTAAGGAACTTTTGTGCACAGTTGGAAATTCAGCTTGCTTTCTCCTCTGCATATTACCTGCAGTCTAATGGGGCTGCAGAACAAGCCAACAGTCCTGGGAGCAGTTCTTACATTGCTATATTTCTGACCATCATAACAACTGGTCAGACCTCTTACCTTGGGCGGAGTTTGCTCACAATAGTGCCTTGAATTCTGCTTCCCGATTGTGCCCGTTTATGGCGAACTATGGTTTCCAACCTTCCATGTTACCTGACTCATTTGTTCCGCAGAGCATTCCTGCAATAGAGGAACATCTCCATGGTCTTTGTTCCACTTGGGCACAAGTCCAGGAGGCTTTGTGACATGCCAATGATAGGTACAGTTGGTTAATTGCCAAGTCCTATCTCTCCACAGTGACTCACCTGTTGATGATATCCTGCTCATCAGTCCTGCTTACTTAAGCCGTACAGCCCAGATGATCTCTGCCTTCGCCTGGTTACTCTCCTGCGTGCTTGTTAAAGACTTGCTTGGCTGATGTTCCTTCTGGCTCCAGATCCTGCTTGCTGTTCCACTACACTGATTCCTGGCTTCCTGACTTTCTGGCTTGTCTGACTATCTGTTCCGGTTACCGAACTTTGGCTATGTTTTGACTACGTTTGTTCTGTTTACTTTTATTATTAAACAAGTGTGATTTAACTGTACTTCTGTCCCGGTCTGATTCATGGTTTCTGACTTTGTAGCTCCCCAGTGCCAGCAGCATTCATGCAGCCCCAGACCATGCCACTCCCACCACCATGCTTGACTGTAGGCAAAACACACTTGTCTTTGTACTCCTTATCTGGTTGCCGCCACACACGCTTGACACCATCTGAACCAAATAAGTTTATCTTGGTCTCATCAGGCCGCGAGACAGGGTTCCAGTAATCCATTTCCTTAGTCTGCTTGTCTTCAGCAAACTGTTTACGGGCTTTCTTGTGCATCATCTTTAGAAGAGGCTTCCTTCTGGGACAACAGCCATGCAGACCAATTTGATGCAACGTGTGGTGTATGGTCTGAGCACTGACAGGCTGACCCCCCACCCCTTCAACTTCTACAGCAATGCTGGCAGCACTCATTGGTCTATTTCCCAAAGAAAACCTCTGGATATGACGCTGAGCACGTGCACTCAACTTCTTTGCTCGACCATGACAAGACCTGTTCTGAGTGGAACCTGACCTGTTAAACCACTGTATGGTCTTGGCCACCGTGCTGCAGCTCAGTTTCAGGGTCTTAGTTTTTCTTATAGTCTAGGCCATTCACACCTGAGACCCTGTAACACTAATGAGTCACATGACACTGGGGAGGGAAAATGGCTAATTGGGCCCAATTTGGACATTTTCATTTAGGGGTGTACTCACTTTTGTTGCCAGCAGTTTAGACATTAATGGCTGTGTGTTGACTTATTTTGAGGGGACAGCAAATTTACACTGTTATACAAGCTGTACACTCACTACTTTACATTGTAGCAAAGTGTCATTTCTTCAGTGTTGTCACATGAAAAGATATAATAAAATATTTACAAAAATGTGAGAGGTGTACTCACTTTTGTGAGATACTGTATATTGTACATTTACATCAGTCCCTGCCCTCAAGGAGATTACAATCTAAGGTACCTAATTCATACAAACACATACTAGGGCCAATTTAAACAGGAGCCATTTAACCTACTACTACCTACTACTCTTTGGACTGTGGGAGGAAACCCACACCAGCACAGGGAGAACATGCAAACTCCAGGTAGGTAGTGCCATGTTGGGATTCAAACCAACAATCCTAGTGCTGCCAGGCAGAAGTGCTAACCACCTAGCCACTGTAAGTATGCTAATGTGCATTTGATGTGTAGTTGAATGCTCTATGGCAATGGATAGGTGTGATTGGGCCCTTAAGCAGAGCACAAATCCATCCTCCCATCTTCTCTATGGGAAAAGGGAAGGATCAGGTAGGTTGCAAGGAATTTTTTGAATAAGCTCTTAATAGTGTTTGCTTCTAGCATTGTAAGTCATGATCACCACTTTCTAGGAGGGGCTAAACACGTAGATCCTTTCACAGGCCTTGTTTGAGCTACATTCTCATCAGAAGCAACCATTCTATTTGCCTTTGGTGGAGGAAAAGGCCTGTTTATACCTGCTAGATTTATGTGAGGATTAGTTGTGTGTAAATAAAGAATAATATTTTCTCTGGCCTGTGTTCCCGTAGCCACCCTGGTGGTATGATTATGTCAGATTTTTGCGTCTCAAAGCGGTACATTGTTTTGCATAGAAATTTGGCCTTTTATAATGTAGGCCTGTAATTCTTAGTAATAACACCTTTAAATCTGTCCAAACAAGAGTCTAGTAGATATCCCAGGTATGATAAAGTTTGAAACATGAAATCATAAATTATAATAAATAATTATAAAAAATAATAATATAATAATAATAAAATTAATTCCCTTACGATTCACTATTGTTCAATTCTGCAAGTGTTCTAATTTACTATCGCTGTTTTCTAGCTGGTCTAAAACCACTTTTGACATAAAGGGACACTTCCGAGTGTGGCTCTGGGTTACCGCTAATGGTGCTGAAATTTAACCCCAAGCCACACTCAGGAATACTGCCAGGGAGGTTAAAAAAATCTCCTGATGTGATTATTGTATGTTCGAGCTGAAAATTATTTTAGGCCTAATGCATATGGAAAAAAAACACCTTTTAGATACATTTTTCTTTTTTTTTTTTCTATCAGAGGGTGTTTCCAGCATCTCCCAGCTCTGCATTTGGTATGTTCTTATGGTATGTACTGTTCCAAACGTGGAAGACACTTTTTGGAAAAGAAGGGAAGACACATGCTGTACCTTATAAAGTAACTGGAAGTATTACATAATTTTCACTGTTCTCATAAACTCATCTTCAGGCGTTTTGAAATATGTTCCACAATTGCTATAAAAAACTACACCATCACTGGGTGAGTCACAAGCAAGTAAAAGGTGTGACAAAGGTGGATCAGCTGCTATTGTATTGTCAAAGGCACAAAAGAAAGTAGATTGTGTACAGTCACTATGTTTATTGTTAGCTGATACCCACTTCCCTTCAATGAAATTAATGGTAATTTGTTAGCCTCACCTTATTTTATAAGAATGTGTAATCTATGAACATCTACGTAACATAATTTTTCACATCAGTGCTCTGTAAACATAACATGAGTGGAAAATACATGTATGAACAAAGCAGTTTATATTACCAAGCAGAACAATCTGCCATGGACAACAAAACACTTTAAGCAGCAACTGAATTCATTACAGAGTTCTCTATTTAGTGTATAAAGGAGCAGGGTTGGATCCCCTGTTCATTACTGCTGTGTGGGTTGGCAGATTTTCCCCTCATGTCCAGCAATGCCATGTTATGCTAATCTTGCCTTGTACACCCAGCTACTACTGTCTCCACCCGGGGAGAATTCTCTATATATTCCTAAGGAGAATTAACTAGACAGCAGATGATACTTTATTTCAATGTTTTAGAAGGCGGTTCAATCGGACCTAAACCTAAGTTAACGAAAAAATGTGAGCAGGCTGTTTGTTATTGCAGAACAGACATCATATGTCTCTTCTGGCAAAATGAACACCTACCTGCCTGCTTGCAGTCTTCTACTGAATGCACACTAAGCTGCGCATGTGCAGCTCAGCATGCATTCCTGGCACACTCGGGCTGTGCCAGAATGACTGACTCTTGTGTGCATGTGCGGGATGATGTCATTCCCCACCAGCCGATCAAGAGGCCAAAAAATTAGCACCTGGGCAGAAGTTAAGTGCTACATCTATGGAGGGAAGGGTATATTGTGAGTTAATTCCGCTTTAGGTGCTAAGAACTTGTGTCTTCCCGCACTGAGTTTCTGGGTTAAATTCACGCTATCCCCATGGAACTTGTATATTTTTTTACTTATAATTAAATGTAATTATTGCAGCGAAAACAGTTGCTGAGCTGAAAAGCCCATCTACACCCATACAATACCCCCATTTTCTTGCTGCTGTCTTCTTCCTTAAAAAATAAAGCATTCAAATGCTTATATGTCAGCTGGAGTGGTCTCTTTTTAGATTTCACTAAATCGCTAATCACTAAAAGTGGAAAGGGGTATCTCTGTGTGAAACAGAGACCCTGGTTAGATGCCAAGTTGGCAGTAAAGGGCTGTTGAGTCTCTATACAGTTGAGCAGGGTTTCTCAACCAGGGTTTCATAGAACCCTAGAGTTCCTCCAGGAGGTTTCTACGAGTTCCTCGAGCAATAGGCAATTTCTGCCTCTCAGATAAGTTCCCACTGAAACTATTGATCTTTTTAGCTATCTGTAAGGGGGTAATTCTTCCCAGTGACCACAAGTGTAAGGAACATCCTTCCCAGTGACCTATACACTAATATATTATGCGTTATAGATATAGTAATTTTCAGCAGGGGTTCCCCTGAGACCAGAAAGGTATTTTAAGGGTTCCTCTGTATTGAAAAGGTTGAGAAAAGCTGCATAAAAGGCAGTGATTGCCCATTGAGAAAGACATCAAACAGTGGCTCAGCCTTATTCAGGACTCATCCCTTGCCATGCCAGACACTTAAAAATATTTTCTCTCTTGTCCACTGAGGGACATGGGAAAGCTTAGACTATATGACTATACTGTGGCCTACAGGAGAAATAGACATTGGCAACAAAAAACCTTTAGCCTACAGGATAACTCCTCCCACAACCAGCAGTTTTTTGCTAGTGTCCTTAGGAGAGTGAGCATGTTCCCTGTTTGTTTGGAAGATTTTTCTACTATTGACAGTTGCTGGTAGATTCATACCAGATATAATAAATCTTGGAAGTCTTTGCAGTCAACCAATGAGCACTGGTAAATTCATGCAGGATATGTTAAATCCTGGAAATCTCTCCAGATAGCCATCAATGACCGGTTTTCCCCGTTTATACTGGTGCACTCTCTGTAACAGCTCTGCATTTCTGGAAAATTTCTCCAGTCAGCTAATCATACATTCAGGCCGGATATGGAAATCCTGAAAAGTTCTCCAGTTAGCAGGCCAAAGCAGATTCTCAGTCCATTATCTATGCTGGCATTCTCTATGCATCAGTATGTTTTCCATTTCACACAGGACTGCACTATTCAGGTCATGCCAGTATGTCTGGGAAATTCCCTATGGAGTTATCGATCCAGAGCTGAGGAAGTTTCTCAACTGACCCCTTCTCTGAATATGAATTGATCTAAGCGAATGTATCAGGCTAATGCTGTGTTGGGGATCTGAATGCACTGCTCCTCTGAAGAGCCATCCACATATGGATTGCTTTTTGTAGGAGATTGACTGGTGGTGAGGAGGCGATGTGACACCTCCTAACAGCCTATTTTAACCCCATTTTTGCTGACAATTGTGTCGCAACCATGTGCTCTGCACACAGTTGCAGGGCATTTTCGACACTTCCCTGATGCTTGAATCAGTCACTCTTGATGGGCTTGCCATCCACTGATCGCAACACGTCGGATCATTTTTGCAAAGCATTGCAACCTTGGCATGTAAACACCGCATCTGTTGCATGTCTAAAATTAGCCTAAGGTATATTCTGCCTTTCATCTTACCAGGACATTGTTTTTCTATCCCTCTGTCCAGTTCCAGTTCACTCAAAAGATATTTTCCTTCATTGTCTGGATGTGTTTTGGGCTGAAAGTCTATCTCTCAGCTACTGCGTCTTTGTGTTGTAGCCTTCCTTGTCCAGGTGCACTCTACTAGATCAGTAAGTGCGTTCTGTTTTTTCCTTTGGCATCAGTTGTTTCCCACATTTGCTGATTTTACACACAAGCAGTAGTCCAGGTCTCCAGCGGTCTGACACAATTACTCCCCTCTGCACATTATTCCAATCAATGGTGCTTCATCTCCCAAGAGTGTGCAGGAGGGTGATGTAATAAATACAGAGAGGGGGATTTACCAAAACTGGAGCAGCCAGAGTTTGAAGCAGCTGTGCATGGCAGCCAATCAGCTTCCAATTTTTTTTCAAAGCTTAGAGAAAGTAAACTCCCCTGGTTTGTTTGTACCTATAGGTAAGCCTATAATAAGGCTTACCTATAGGTACTGTAAATATCTCCTAAACTTGCATCGGTGCATGCGCTCTGAAGGAACGGCTGCCCGTGACGTTTCTTCAGGGCCCTGTGCCATGACCAGCGGCTCCCGCGCGCACATAGGGGAGTGACGTCATTGCGGCTCTGGCCAATCACAGCACCAGAGCCCATGAACCCGAAAGAAACACCGGGGAAGATGTCAGCCGTCTAAGCGGTGCGTGGGCGCCCCTGAAGGGCTTCATTCTAAGGTAAGTATTTCATAATGAGCTAGTATGCGATGCATACTAGCTCATTATGCCTTTGTCTTACAGGTTTTTTTTTGTTTTTTTTCCTTGGGGTTTACAACCGCTTTAAACAAGAACTAAATCAATTGATTTAGCAGTTTCCAAAAACAGTTACATTAAAGGCATCCTGAGAATGATAACTGTCACATTTGCTTGTGCTCTCTACCAAACTGTCCAACAATCAAATTGTTGGTCTCATATCTGACATCTCACATTTGCAGCACCATGGCTTTGCAGATCAAACAGAGACTAAGATGGCAGCGTCCTTGGCTGAAAAGGATAGCAGGGTTTAGTTCTGTTTTAATCTAACAAGCTGAAGATCGAAGCTGATTTGTTGCCATGCAAAGTTGCTACGGGCTCTATCTGCTCCAGTTTTGATAAATCCCCCCACCCAAAGTATTTAGTTGAAATTTAGGAAGCAATAGACAAAGTAGATTCTAAATGTGAACTACTGGTCAATGAGATGAAAACTAACTCAGAGATTTGCAAAGAAGCTGGGTGAACACTTCTTATCAAAAGCATTTATCACACCCTATGGTAGCCCTAAACAGTCCAATCTACACTGAAGTATTGTTTTGGGCTGTTTATTGCTGCCCTAGAATTCCAAGCTCTGTTCTACATGTAAAGGTTCATCTCAAAAAAGTAGAATATCATCAAAAAGTTAATTTATTTAATTAATTCAATTCAAAAAGTGAAACCCATATATAGCTATTTAGTATCTCATATAAAATTTAGTATCTCAGAAAATTAGAATATTGTAACAAAGTGCAATATTATAGACTCACGGTGTCACACTCTAATTAGCTAATTAACTCAAAACACCTGTAAAGATTTCCTGAGCCTTTAATTGATCTATCGGTCTAGTTCAGTAGGTTACACAATCATGGGGAAGGCTGCTGACTTGACAGTTGCCCAGAGGACAGTCATTGACACCCTCCACAAGGAGGGTAAGTCACAAAAGGTCATTGCTAAAGAAGCTGGCTGTTCAAAGAGTGCTGTATCCAAGCATATTAATGTACAGTTGAGTGGAAGGAAAAAGTGTGGTAGAAAAAGGTGCACAAGCAACAGGGATAACTGCAGCCTTGAGAGGATTGTGAAGCAAAGACCATTCAAGAATTTGGGGGAGATTCACAATGAGTGGACTACGGTTGGTGTCAGTGCTGCTAGAGTCACCACACACACAGACATATCCAGAACATGGGCTACAAATGTTGCATTCCTTGTGTCAAGCGACTCCTGAACCAGAGACGTCAGAAGCGTCTTACCTGGACTAATGAGAAAAAGGACTGGACTGTTGCTCAGTGGTCCAAAGTCCTGTTTTTAGATGAAAGTAGATTTTGTATTTCATTTGGTCCCAGAGTCTGGGGGAAGAGTGGAGAGGTACAGAATCCAAGTTTCATGATGTCCAGTGTGATGTTTCCACAGTCAGTGATGATTTGGGGAGCCATGTCATCTGCTGGCATTGGTCAACTGTGTTTTATCAGGGCCAAAGTCAGCACAGCCCTCTACCAGGAAATTCTAGAGCACTTCATGCTTCCCTTTGCTGACCAGCTTTATAGAGATGCTGATTTTATTTTCCAGCAGGACTTGGCACCTGCTCACAATGCCAAAAGTACCAATACCTGGTTTAATGATCATGGTATCAATGGGCTTTTTTAGCCAGCAAACTCGTCTGACCTAAACCCCATAGAGAGTCTGTGGGGTATTGTCAAAAGGAAGATAAGAGACACCAGACCCAACAATGCAGACGAGCTGAAGTCCACTATCAAAGCAACCTGGGCTTCCATACACCTCAGCAGTACCACAGGCTGATCACCTCCATGCAACGCCACATTAATGCAGTAATTAAGGAGCCCTGACCAAGTATTGAGTGCATACTATACTGTATATGGACATACTTTTCAGTAAGCCAACATTTTTGTATTAAAAATCCTTTTTATTATTGGTCTTATATATTATTCTAATTTTCTGAGATACTGAATGTTGGATTTTCACGAGCTGTAAGCCATAATCATCATAATTAAAATAAATAAATGCTTGAAATATATCACTCTGTGTGTAATGAATCTATATAATATATGAATTTCACTTTTTAAATTGAATTCTGAAAAAAAAACTTTTTGATGAAATTCTAATTTTTTTGAGATGCACTTGTATGTGAGAAGATCTCTGTACTAGGAACTTTCCTACTATCCAATGAGTTTAGTATATTCACATTATAGGAGATTATAGAAAAAGCCAATGCTTTAGCCATGATCCATATCAGGCCAGGTATAATCCTGGCTTACTATAAACCTTACCTAATTGGGAACCCTGCTGTAAAAGAAAATTATACATAAGACCAAATGGAAAAGATTAAATACAAATTGACTAAGTAACCTCTATATGAAATGTTGTCCTTGTTAACCCCTCAAGCTGAAAAGAAAACCTCATAAGAATGCAAGTAACAAAATGTTACCCAAAGCATAAATAGCATGGCTGCATTGGTTGAAAAAGACACATGCTCATCAAGTTCAACTATAAAAAATAAAAAAAACTTTTATCCTTAGAATCTGAAACCCAGGGTTGAGCCACTGAAAGGCAGAACAGTGAATTAGTGGTAAGCATGTCTGCCTTGCAGCGTGAGGTCCTTGGTTTGAATCCAAGGAAAGACACTATCTGCATAGATTGAATTTTCTTCCTGTAGTTGTGTAGGTTTACTCTGATTTCCTCCCACACTTCAAAGATGTTCTGGTCCGACGTTCCTCATTAAACTGGTCATAGGCCTAGTACACAAGATGAGAAAATCTGGTGAAAAATAACCCTTTTGAAGCGATTGTATGATAATCTGATCATTAGTACACAGCTTTCGAGAGCCGATCATAACGGTTCATGCAAAATTATTCGAAGGGACAAGCATGAAAATTTCTCGTACGGCACCAGAACAAATAATTTTCGTTTACTTATTACATTATTCCTCCGAAAAAAGGAACCAAGACCACGCATTCTCGGAAATGAAAGCATGCATTACAATATATCACTTCCGAAGTTGTATTCTGTCATACAAGAATTTTTGTACCTTTTGTAACCTCTTCATATTCGATATGAAACTAGCATGCAATAAAAAAAAAAAACGGACTATTATTCGTCCGATATTCTCATTGTGGGTATGAGGCTTAGTATGTGCATATTTGTATGCATGTGAGATATGGACCTTGGATTGTAAGCTCCTGGAAAACAGAGAGTGATGTCAGTGCACAGTATGTAAAGTGCTGTGTAAATTGTTGGTGCTATATAAATTCCTGTAACAAATAAATTTCTCTGTCAGGAATAATTGTCGTTCCTGATTTCCGAAGACTCAGAAAACCCCTAGTATCAATATACTAGGATGCTATGTTTTATAAATATTAGTAGCCATTTATATTTTGTGCTATAGAAACATTTCCAGCCCTTTTTGGAAACAAACTGGGTTCTCACTAATCAGTTTCTGTGATAAACAATTCCACATTTTCACTATTCTAAAATGGGTTTTAGGTTCACACCTAATACGGATGTAGCTCACAGCAGGGGTCCGGTGCCTCCCTGTTCTCTGTTTCAGGGACGAATCAGGCCCGAATTTTTGCCCGAGTTCGGACCTGAAATGGAGCCAAATACGCACAGGACCCCTGTGCAATCCGCTCTGCGGCCGCCCCCAGGAATGTGTGAACTGGCTCAATTGAGAGACGGTCACAGTCTCCTGTCATGCGAATTGGATGCGGGGAAACCCACATCCAATTCACATAGGTGTGAACTCAGTCTCAATCCTTCCCAACATAATCCAAAATAAAAAAAATGTAGCTTTAGATTTATATTGTGCCTAGAATTGGTGTCTTTTTATTTTGCTTTCATTATGATTTTATACCCTTCCATGATGATCATATGCTATAAGTCAATCTCACATACAGTAAGTCGTTTTACTATTCAGCTGTGCTTCTTAAACTACAAAGGCTTGGTTCAAAATAAAACTTTTCAGTTTTGGGCACAGCTCTTGATTTCACAAGGGAATGACTCATGCAGTACTGTACAGTCAGATAACATAAATCCTTGTGATCCAGCCCTATGTACCTAGTGGGGAAAGAATCATAGATAGGCAATTCTCTGAGCTGTGTGACGTCACTGAGCTGCTGACTACTCCATACATATTTTA
This sequence comes from Aquarana catesbeiana, assembly GCF_042186555.1. Lineage (NCBI taxonomy): Eukaryota > Metazoa > Chordata > Amphibia > Anura > Ranidae > Aquarana > Aquarana catesbeiana. The sequence goes on along the minus strand of NC_133324.1, from coordinate 477,277,213 downwards.
TTGTGACTGTTGCATCATCATCAGAAGAAGAGTGATTACAAGCTTTCCACTCAGGTACTAAGAATATGGTGTAAAGAGTTAACATTTTGACTTGAGATATGATTTATAATGAATTTTTAGAAATGGGTGTGTGTCAAATTTACAATTCTAGTATATCACAAAGCAATCCATATATGCTATGAGGAAAAAAGAGGTCTTCTAGATTTGTTTTTCTTTGTCCATTGTATATATACATTATACATACTTTTGACAAGTTCCATTTAATATGTGTAAGGTAAATCTTTACAGTACAGTGACCATGTGCTTAGACACATTTTAGTTTTAACTAAACTACTTTTAGACTACTTTTAGCTTGTAACATTTACAGCCGTTTAGATCAGCAGCGCTTTACCAGCATTTTTCGGGTGCTGGCAGTGTGAAAGGGCTCGGGCTTTCACATTGGGATTACAGATAAGGCTTCTTTCAGGCGCTTTACAGGCCCTTTTTTAATGCTAAAGCGCCTGAAAAACGCCCCATTGTGAAAGGGGACTAAGGCTTGATTTACAGAGGTAGTAGATCCAGAAAAGCATGGCAGTGTTCTGCTGATGGTTGGTCTGCTCTCGGTGGAAATTGAAATTCAACGCAATATTCAGCCACAGGCAGCTGGGATTTTAACTTTGCTGTATGTGTTCAGGTTGGGGTGCTGCAAAGCACTGCCCACATATGTGTTGAGCCATTTAGCTTAGGGGCACTTGGCAGAACCAGCTGTCGAGAGCTTTTTTTTTAGCCGTTTCTATAAAGCCAGACTATGTGGTTAGCCTTGACTATCACAATGCAGCAAAAGGTTATTGCACTTGATTCAAATGTATATAACCAAACTACATAACTAGGCATACATTACATTTCCCACTGTCAGTTACTTTATTGTCCAATTTGATAAATACAGGCATGTGGGGGGGTACTAAAAATGAAGAGACAGGCAAAACAAGTTGAATAAAGGTCGCAAGGAATTAAAGTGTATGTCTGGGCAATTTGACAAACACATATTCAGTAATTTTTTCCATTCCATGTATATTTCCACAGGTTTTCTCCTTTACTGCAAATAAAAAAAAATTCTTGTTGCTCCATCAGAAAATCAGTGTGCTCCTGGCTTTCTATTTGAGTGGACCACAGAGTGGGATTGATTTACTGTACAAAATAGGGTCCGTTGGCATGGACCATAGGGTGAGTACCTGGATTGAAAACTGGCTACAAGGGCGTGTTCAGAGGGTGGTGATAAATGGGGAGTACTCAGAATGGTCAGGGGTGGGTAGTGGGGTTCCCCAGGGTTCTGTGCTGGGACCAATCCTATTTAATTTGTTTATAAACGATCTGGAGGATGGGATAAACAGTTCAATCTCTGTATTTGCAGACGATACTAAGCTAAGCAGGGCAATAACTTCTCCGCAGGATGTGGAAACCTTGCAAAAAGACCTGAACAAATTAATGGGGTGGGCGACTACATGGCAAATGAGCTTCAATGTAGAAAAATGTTAAATAATGCATTTGGGTGGCAAAAATATGAATGCAATCTATACACTGGGGGGAGAACCTCTGGGGGAATCTAGGATGGAAAAGGACCTGGGGGTCCTAGTAGATGATAGGCTCAGCAATGGCATGCAATGCCAAGCTGTTGCTAATAAGGCAAACAGAATATTGGCATGTATTAAAAGGGGGATCAACTCCAGAGATAAAACGATAATTCTCCCGCTCTACAAGACTCTGGTCCGGCCGCACCTGGAGTATGCTGTCCAGTTCTGGGCACCAGTCCTCAGGAAGGATGTACTGGAAATGGAGCGAGTACGAAAAAGGGCAACAAAGCTAATAAAGGGTCTGGAGGATCTTAGTTATGAGGAAAGGTTGCGAGTGTTGAACTTATTCTCTCTGGAGAAGAGACGCTTGAGAGGGGATATGATTTCAATTTACAAATACTGTACTGGTGACCCCACAATAGGGATAAAATTTTTTGGCAGAAGAGAGTTTAATAAGACTCGAGGCCACTCATTACAATTAGAAGAAAAGAGGTTTAACCTTAAACTACGTAGAGGGTTCTTTACTGTAAGAGCGGTAAGGATGTGGAATTCCCTTCTACAGGCGGTGGTCTCAGCGGGGAGCATTGATAGCTTCAAGAAACTATTAGATAATCACCTGAATGACCGCAACATACAGGGATATGTAAGGTAATACTGACACATAATCACACACATAGGTTGGACTTGATGGACGTGTGTCTTTTTTCAACCTCACCTACTATGTAACTATGTAACTATATTTACTAAAACTGGAGAGTGCAAAATCTGGTGCAGCTCTGCATTGTAGCCAATCAGCTTCTAAGCCTCGGTGCACACCAGAGGCGGCACGACTTGCAGGTCGCCTCACCGAGGCGACCTGCACACGACTGCCGGGGCGACTTGCAAAACGACTTCTGTATAGAAGTCTATGCAAGTCGCCCCAAGTTGCCCCCAAAGTCGTACAGGAACCTTTTTCTAAGTCGGAGCGACTTGCGTCGCTCCGATTAGAACGGTTCCATTGTACTGAACGGGACGCTACTTGTCAGGCGACCTAGGTCGCCTGACAAGTCGTCTCAGTGTGAACCGAGGCTTACTTCAGCTTGTTCAATTAAGGTTTGACAAAAAAACCTGGAAGCTAATTAGTTTTCATGCACAGCTGCACCAGATTTTGCACGCTCACCAGTTTTTAGTAAATCAACCCCAGTGAACCCCACTGCATTGAAATCCCAAATAGTGTTGCCTGTTCTGCCTGAGTTCTCCTGACTGACTACAGAATACAGGTGATACTCGAAAAATTAGAATATCGTGCAAAAGTTTATTTATTTCACTAATGCAACTTAAAAGGTGAAACTAATATATGAGACAGATTCATTACATGCAAAGCAAGATAGTTCAAGCCGTGAATTGTCATAATTGTGATGATAATGGCTTATAGCTCATGAAAACCCCAAATCCACAATCTCAGAGATTAGAATATTACATGTAATCAATAAAACAAGGATTGTACACATAGAACAATATCGGACCTCTGAAAAGTATAAGCATACATATGTACTCAGTACTTGGTTTGGGCCCCTTTTGCAGCAATTACTGCCTCAATGCGGCGTGGCATGGAAACTATCAGCCTGTGGCACTGCTGAGGTGTTATGAAAGACCAGGATGCTTCAATAGCGGCCATCAGCTCTTCTGCATTGTTCGGTCTCATGTATCTCATCTTTCTCTTGACAATGCCCCATAGATTCTCTATGGGTTTCAGGTCAGACGAGTTTGCTGGCCAATCAAGCACAGTAATCCCACAGTCATTGAACCAGGTTTTGGTGCTTTTGGCAGTGTGCGTAAGTGCCAAGTCCTGCTGGAAAATGAAGTCAGCATCCCCATAGAGCTTGTCTGTGGAAGGAAGCATGAAGTGCTCCAAAATCTGCTGGTAGATGGCTGCGTTGACCCTGGACTTAATGAAGCACAGTGGACCAACATCAGCAGATGACATGGCTCCCCAAATCAACACAGACTGTGGAAACATCAACGGAAGGCACTCACATGAGTGTAGATGGGTAGGCCGCACACACCATAAAGTGCATGAAAAAATACAAAAAAAACCCTAACGGGGCTTTAAAGCGGCCAATAAAGTGCAGTATAGGTAGTTGAAAAAATTCAATTTTATTGATACAAAACGTATAAATAACATATTATAAAATCACTGAAGTGAATACTGACTATTTGAGTCAGGACATGAACTGGATATGGCATACAATTGCAACGGACAGAGCCTACAATTAGAACCAATGCAAAACACAATGTATTAAAGGGCAACCAAAATATTTTCAAGAGTTGAATCCTTAAAATTAGATAACAATAGACAATGCCTATAAATAAGGGCAATATACAATATGGTATATGTGGAACAAAGAAAGTTGTGTGTGTAAATCCTGACGCGTTTCGACCCTTCCCTGGTCTTCTTCAGAGGATGGTTGTCCACTGTGAAAAGATTAACATGTATCAAACATAACATCGGATTCAACAATACCAAACCTATACATGTGTACCATGTGATGTGGCTTCCTGGGTGGTATAATTACCTATCGCAGGATTTATGACGTTATAAGGTCATTTGTAACATTGTGGAGTGTTTAGGGTGATGCGATTTCTCCTCTGCTCCCTTGTCTCCCCCGTGTCCAACCAACTCCCCAGGGAGCGGGCGGTGGACCGAATGTATCTTGCAAGGGATCACGTCTGCCAGCCCCCCATGCAGGAGAGGGAAGGAAAGGAAGGGGCAATAGGCAATCCGAACTGCACCCAGAAAGGTTCACGTTAGTGCTAAAAATAAAAATAGAATAAAGAACGAGGGGTTCTTTAGACGAGCGAACGAGCTGGATGAGAAATAGTGGGAAAAAAGGGGGAGGGGGGTAGAAAAATAGAAAAGAGGGGAGAAGGGGGGGGGGAGGAGAGGGGAAAAAAAGGGGGGGGGGGAAGGAAAGGAGGAAACAAAGGGAAGAAAAGAAGGGGGGAAGGATGGAGAGAGGGGGAGGGGAAAAGGGGAAGAGGGGGGGGAAGAAAGGGGGAAAGGGGGGGAAAAAAGAGGAAGAAAAGAGTGAAACAGAGAATGGGTAAGGAAATGAAGGGGAAGGAAGGAGTGAGAAGGGAAAGGAAGGTGAGGAAAAAGGAAGAAAAAAAGTGCTGAGGGGGGGGGATTGTTGTGTGAGAGGGTGTGGGGATAGGGGGAGTGTGTCAGAGGTGTGGGGAGGTGAAAGGAAAATGTGGGGGTGTGTATGAGATGGGCAGTGAGTGTTGGTCAGAGGAAAGGGGTGTGAGGACTAAAAGTGACAAAAAAAGAAAAGAAACCATGGAACAACAGTGCACAACACACAACCAGCAAACAGTGAAAAAAACAAATAGTGTCAAAGTGCAGGGGTGGTGGCGGAACTAATTACCCAACCAGACAAGGGAGCAGAGGAGAAATCGCATCACCCTAAACACTCCACAATGTTACAAATGACCTTATAACGTCATAAATCCTGCGACAGGTAATTATACCACCCAGGAAGCCACATCACATGGTACACATGTATAGGTTTGGTATTGTTGAATCCGATGTTATGTTTGATACATGTTAATCTTTTCACAGTGGACAGCCATCCTCTGAAGAAGACCCGGGAAGGGTCTTGTATCAATAAAATTGAATTTTTTCAACTACCTATACTGCACTTTATTGGCTGCTTTAAAGCCCCGTTAGGGGGGTTTTTGTATTTTTACACCACACTGGACTTCAAGCATCTTGCAGTGTGTGCCTCTCCATTCTTCCTCCATACTCTGGGTCCTTGGTTTCCAAATGAGATGCAAAATTTGCTCTCATCAGAAAAGAGGACTTTGGACCACTGAGCAACAGACCAGGTCTGTTTTTCTTTAGCCCAGGTAAGACGCTTCTGACGTTGTTTGTTGTTCAGGAGTGGCTTGACAAGAGGAATACGACATTTGAAGCCCATGTCCAGGATCCATCTGTGTGTGGTGACTCTTGATGCACTGACTCCAGCCTCAGTCCACTCTTTGTGAAAGTCCCCAACACTTTTGAATGGCCTTTTCCTGACAATCCTCTCCAGGCTGCGGTCATCCCTGGTGCTTGTGCACCTTTCTCTTCTACACTTTTCTCTTATACATAACTTTCTATTAATGTGCTTTGGTACAGCACTTTGGGAACATCCAACTTCTTTTGCAATTACCTTTTGAGGCTTTCCCTCTTTATTTAGGGTGTCAATGATGGTTTTCTGCACAACTGTCAGGTCAGCAGTCTTTCCCATGATTGTGATTCCTACTGAACCAGACTGAGACCATTTAAAGGCTCAGGAACCCTTTGCAGGTGTTATGGCTTGATTAGCTGATTAGAGTGGGACACTTTGAGCCTATATTGCACCTTTTCACAATATTCTAATTTTCTAAGATTGTGGATTTGGGGTTTTCATGAGCTGTAAGCCATAATCATTATTATTATGACAAATCACGGCTTCAACTATCTTGCTTTGCATGTAATGAGTCTATCTCATATATTAGTTTCACCTTTTAAGTTGCATTACTGAAATAAATAAACTTAGTATGGGAGCTTTGTCTGCTCAAATAGGAAGTTAGGAACTCACTTGATTCATGGAAGGATCAAGAGGTATCTTTCTTTACTTTACTTTACTTGCAATATTTGTACAGAGACAAAACATTGCGAAATGTGCATGTCTTGCTGAGACTTACTGAATATTTTTATTTTTAATTATTTCCATACATACACTCTAAACAAATAAGGAGAGTATCTGGTAAAAAGGGCAAGTGAGCAGGTGACATGCCAAGAAGGGTGGGTACTTGGCAGAAAAGGGAAGACAACCAAGAGGAATGAAGAAACCATTAACGAATGGCTTGATGTGTGTATATTCGCAAAATGGATGGGTAGACAAGGAAGTGTAGAGGGCAGAAAAGACAAGGAGAGCAATAGGGATCAGTGGAGAATGTTGAGAGCGCCAAATGCACCAGAAAAAGGTGAACGATCACACATGAGGCAGAAGGAAATAGAGCATCAACCAAGACCAAGGAAAATGGAAGAGAATAAGAGATAATATGGGTAAAGGATGATGACACCCATAGACCAGATTGATGAAGAAAAAAAAGACACTGACTAACACTACATATAAAGAAAAGTGATGTATACATATGGGATGGGTGGAGGAAGATAAGGCTGAAAGAAAAGTTGGCAAGGAAGACAAGATTGACAAGAGAAGATAGTACTGGAAACAGAACCCCATAAAGGAAAGCAAGAATGTTCAATAGTGGCAAAGACAAGGAATCTCAACCTGACAAGAAAGGTGAGACTTGTGAATGAAGCAGGTGAAAGAAGAGATACACAAGGTAGTCAAAGTAAGACGAGACTGAGTAATAAGACTGGTGAACAAGATGGGCTGTAGGGGGAAAGTAAGTGTAAAATTGGCACAGAGACAGAAAGCATACCTGCCAAAGGAAATAAAACATGCAGAACCTACAGAAAACCAAATAAATCAGTTTGGCCCTGCAAAATGGTGACGGCATGGAAAACAAGCTTGTCAAAGGAAAATTAGACTTCCAAACAAGTTGAGTAAGGACAGGAGTGTCACAAAAAATGTCAAAAAAGAAAATGGAAAGATAAGCGTGACAAATGGGGAGAGGCATATGCAAAAACACATAGCCATGAGATTTAATTATAGTGAAGAAGTTACCCAGTCCACATGTCAAGATGCACAATCACCACCCTACATGTGCAGAGCTCTATAACATTTGGTTGCAGTTGATTTCAGAGATTTAAGATTAACATGTAAATAAATTCTTTATTTTAGATTACCTGACTTCTGATAGCAGTGTTGTCAGAGTGATTAAGAGGATGAGAGCTGAACTGCAAACATATTTCTGACGACATTTGACAGATTACAGGGCTGCATGAATATCAAATTAAGCTATTCTCACAAACAGATTTTGAGGCATTTGTGACATCTGTCATTGCATTTTAGACAAAGTATTCAAAACAAACCTGTGCTTTGCCCATTTAGGGCAAAGCAATGGGTTTATTTAACCCTCCTCTCCCTTGTCCCAAGAAGTATATATTTACCTTCTAGGTATGAAGGACCATGTTACGTAGTCCTTGTGACAATTAGTGATCTGTAAATCTGCTCGGGTTCCATTCACCAGGGGTTAAACAAGTCTTCAGCAAACTTGAACTTAGAAGAACATCTCATTGAAGTCTATGGGGCAAATCTTGTTGATAAATTATAGCCATTTTTAGGGCTAATATGCAAACTACTCTCAAACAAGGCGAGGAAAGTTGGGCACTACTATAGGAGACATGCATCAATGCAAATAATTTTTTTAAACAATATCATACGTGGGAGAGAGGGTCTTATTATGCTGCTTCAAGGCAATATTGAAACCACAAAAATCCTTGTTTGTCTGGCTGGCTGCTGCATAGTGTGGAAGTCTTCTCCTCAGTGCTGCCAGGTTCTCCCTGATCTTCTGTTGCTGCTGGGGTTAACATAAGCTGCTGCAATTGTAATAGTTCCCCTTTCATCCACCTCCTACAGTCACAGAATTTGCACTGTTCTTTCCATTAATGAAAAGTGTTCTGTGAATAGAGGCAGGAAGATGAATAACACAATCTGATTCTCCAATCACAGAACACTTTATTCTGGGAAAGAATACTATGAGGAGATATGACCTCTGAAACAAATTTTAAATGGCAGTATAACCTAAAATAATGGTCGGCTCACACCAGAATCGCACAAAAACACCATCCTCCGCAGTGAGATTTTGCAGCCCGTTCATTTGAATTGGTTGCAATTTGCACCAGAATGCACAAAAAGTAGTCGCACCAAATTGCATGGTACTGCACAGTACCATGTGCTGTGGTGCCTGCAAACATGGTATGGTTGTACTGGCACCTGCAGCAGATCGCAAGGGCAGTGTGTTTTGAACGGCGTGCAGTGAAATGTGCACGGAACGCACTTTTCGTGCATCCTGTTCTGTTGGGGCCCTATCAACTTCATTTAAAAAACAATATTTCCCCTAAAATAAATGCAACTCTCCAAATATTACCCCTTGAAACAAAAGTTATTTTTTAACTACTTGCCGAATGTCTCACGGCGATATACATCGACAAAGTGGCACAAGTGCACAAAACCGGCATCAGTGGCTAGCGGGCGCGCGCCCGCCGCAGGAGCGTGCCCGCGGACTCGATGTCCGCCAGTAGCCAGCGATTGTAGCACGGAGAGGCAGAACGGGGAGATGCCTATGTAAAGAAGGCATTTCCCTGTACTGCCTAGCAACATGACAGGGATCTATTGCTCCCAGTGATCGGGAGCAGTGATCTCTGTCATGTTCTAGTGAGCCCAACACACTTAACCCTTTGATCACCCCCAAGAGTTTAACCCCTTCCCTGCCAGTGACATTTACACAGCAATCAGTGCATTTTTATAGCACTGATCGCTGTATTAATGTTAATGGTCCCAAAATAGTGTCAAAAGTGTCCGATCTGTCCGCCGTAATGTCGCAGTCACGATAAAAATCACAGATCGCTGCCATTACTAATGTAGCGCCCACCTGTTTGGGTGAGGGCTACAATAGATAGTTAGGTGTTATAATAGGCAAAAATTGCCAGAATCTCACTCTGCAGTGTAATCTGGTGGGGTTTGATTTCTGGGGAGGTTTATTAGAGTAGTGGAGGGTGTGACCCCCTGCGCTCTGCTTGGACAGTTTCCCTTGTTTTCTGGGGTTTGACCTGGAAGATAAGAGGAATACAAGTGTGAGTGACAGGTAGCTTTTGGAAGACGCATCTGGACCAATCATTAATTTGTTGGGATGGGGCGGGACTTGTATAAAAGGCCTGGTCACATGTTTCCAGGGGGTTTTTGTTGGAGGATGTAAGTAAGATCCAGGAGGATTTGTGTGGGTGCTCTCCCTTATGGGGGAGGGGAAGCATGCTATGGAAAAGAGATCCAGAAGTAAGGATGTAGCCACTGATACAGTGCTGGTGCTCTCCCCTGTGTGAGGAGAGCGAAAGCAAGCTATGCGGATGGCGGAGAAACTGAAATACTTTCTTCTTAGTCGCTGCCAATACTGACATCCAAGGACTGGGCGAGGATTTTCTATGTTCGACATGGATCATCACTCAGAAACACAAGTGAGTGTAACCCAGAGGGAAACAGCACTTCTGCAGAGACTTTAGAGGGCTTAGTGTGCGGGTTCAGGAGGACAGAGCTAGGCCTTAGAAGAACTAATACCCTGGAGAAATCCAAAAGTCACTTCCTGAGGGTTATTCAGGGTATCATTCAGGGAGTTAGATTCAGAAGTACTACCAGGTCAGGAAGTGGTGGTAAACAGGAAGAAGGAAAGATGCATTGCACTAGGAGATATTATTCAAGATCGAAGTCTACTAATAGGGGCTTCGTACAATCTGGAAGTAATATTGTATTGCTTATCACTCAACCTTACTGGAAGTTATTCAGAGTGACTTTCCAGTACAGTGCTGCATTTCATATGGAAACCGCAATAAAGTTGTACATAGTTCATTTTCAATGACTGTCTGCGTGTTCTATTTGGTTGGGGAAAAGGGGTAATGGAACAAGCTCCAGGGTAGAACGAACTTTCAGCCGCTCCTACAGGATTAGGGCACTTCACTAATCAAAAAAAATATAATAAAAATGCCATATATCTATTCAAAATAGATTTTTTTACTGCTGCAATGTCGCAGTCACAATAAAAACCGCAGATTGCCGCCATTACTAATTAAAAAAAAAATGATAATAAAAATGCCATAAATCTATTCCCTATTGTGTAGACGCGATAACTTTTACGCAAATCAAAAAAATAGATTTTTTTTTACTAAAAATATGTAGAAGAATACATATTGGCCTAAACAGAGGAAGACATTTTTTTTTTATATACTTTTTTGGGGGCTATTTATTGTAGCAAAAAGTAAAAAATATTGCTTCTTTTTTCAAAATTGTCGCTCTTTTTTTGTTTATAGCGCAAAAATATAAAAACCGCAGAGGTGATCAAATCCCACCAAAAGAAAGCTCTTTGTGAGAAAAAAAGGACGCCAATTTTGTTTGGGTACAACATCGCACGACCGTGCTATTGTCAATTAAAGCGACGCAGTGCTGTGTTGCAAAAAAGGGCTTGGTCAGGAAGGGGGTAAATCCTTCCGGGGCTGAAGTGGTTAAGGGAAGCTTTGTATCAAATAATAAATAGACAAGCAAATATATAAAAACACAGGACAGTAAGTAAAAGTGACCGATGAGCTCAAATCAACCACAACATGCTTATGTAAAAAAAAAGCTCCCAATAATAACAAAAAAGCAACACAAGGGTTGACTGCCCAAACAGCTAGCAATCAAAAGTAAAGCAACATTTGCTAACTGACCCAAATATTTCCCTTTGCAGTTTGTAAACTTTCCCTATGCTTTCCCTGCAACAGCTTCCAGTTTGCTGACACTAGATTCTGTGATCTCCTTTCATTTTCATTACTTTTTATTAAGTATTTCGAAGAAGTACAAAAGCCAACTAAAACACATGTGGCAGAATAGGTCAGATATCAGTCTCAGGATACATTCATCCTTACAAGAATACAATAAACAAGATTAAGACATATCCACTGATCCTAAGGTCATCTGTAGTGCAAATTAACTTTAAGCGATAACTATCTAACAGAAGAGAATCCCTTTAAGTAGTCTTTCTGCCTCGTCGTTATGTTCGTCTATGGCAGGGCCGGCCCTACCATGGGCTCCCCTGGAGCAGGGGCCGGGTCGCTATGGTGACTCAGCGGCTGATCCCCTTCACGCTACGCCATAAGTTCAAAAATCCAGGTGTCCTTTTCATACATCACAGTACACAGAGCTGGTTAAACATGACTTCCTGGGATGTCCCAAAGCACTGTTCATGAGGGGAGGAAGACATAGCCACTACCAGCAGGTCCAAAAAAGCAACACAGCAGCCTGCAAGACACTGCGACCCAATGCAGCATTTTCAATGCCACTTTCATCAAATCTGATAAAAACAAGTTTCACAAAGGTGTGAAATGAAGACTAGGTTACAGCCTTGCACACCTGTTTCACTGAGGTCTGATGACAGATAGCCCAAGAGGTCCCCACACTCCTGGTAGAGTGAGCCATCACTCAAAATGTTGGATTCCTTCACAACAAAATATAGGCTTGGGAAATCAGCTGCTAAATAGTCAACTTAGTAGTCGGCTGACTCTTCGTGGGTTCTGCAGGAAAGACAAATAACGAGTCCGACTGCCAACTACAGCAGTCAATCTCAAATACATCTTTATAACCCACACTACATCCAATGTGTGAGGGGTTCTGTTCCCTGGGTACTGAGGACTGGAAACAAAGAAGGCAAGACAATGTCTTGAATAAAATGAAAAGATGAAATTACCTTTGGCAAAAAAGAGGGTGTAATCACAAAGAACCACCTTTGTCCTTATGGAGCATTAGAAATGGCTCCCTACAGGAAAGGGCCTCCATTTCCAACACCTTTAAATGCCAAGGCAATAGCAACCAGAAAGACAACTTTCCATGTTAGAAGCACAAACAGAAGCTCCTTGATTGGCTCAAATGGTGGTTTCTGCAAGAGTGACAGTTGAGATCACACAAAGGCAATGGAAACCTAATTGGAGGAACCATGTGCATCACTCCTTGAATAGATGGTCATACCAGAGAATAGGAAGCAATTAGCCTCTGGAAAATATCACCAAGGCTGAAATTTGCCCCATAATGGTACTCAAAGCCAACTTCAAAACAACCAAAGCAAAGTTTACTCCAGACTGGAGGAAAGATAAAGTTCCAACCTAGAACATCTCCGGGGATGGAATTTCCTGGCCTTACACCAGGCTAAACAGGATTTCCAAGTCATATGATACTGTAAATATTACTAAAAGACTTCTTCCTGGCCCTCAGCATTGTGGGAATGACTGCTTCAGACTCTCCCCTGTCCTTCAAAATCCTGGTTTCAATAACCAAGACGTTGACTCCAGTGGCCATAAAGAAGGACAGCAAATCAGAACTTGTGCCAGGAGATATGGGTGAGCTGGAAGCATCCATGGACCATCCAAAGCCAGGTTTACAATGCCATCATACCAAGCCTTCCTGGGCCAAGCTGGTGCAGTTAGAATTATCAGTGTTCCCTCCACCCGAATCCTGCTTAACAGACATGGAAGGAGCTGAATTGGAAGAAAGGCAAATGTCAGTGAAAACTGATCCCAAGGTGTCACCAGGCCACCTGTTGTAATTACCCTGGATACAAACCTCTCAAGCTTGCATTGAATCTGAATGCTAGCAGATCCACACCCATCCTTGACAAAGTGCCCTCTACACCTCAGAATGAGGAACCACTCTCCTGGAACCAACTGCTGATGACTGTCAATCTGCTTGCCAAATGTTCACTCCTGGAATGTGTAATGCAAACAAAGCATGGGCATAAATCTCTGTCCAGGACAGAATGAGATCCACCTCTTCCTGGGCTGCAGAACTCCTGGTGCCCCCTCAATAATGATTGACATATGCCACAGTGGTAGCTTTTCTGTGGAGACCAAGTTCACCCCCCCCCCCCCATAGGCTGGCATCTGTTGTTACCACTTTCCACTAAATGGGAAGAAATACTTTTTCTGCTTACAATTTTAGAGGCCAAAGAATACAGAGTTTTCCCCAGGGGGTTTTTAAGGCAGCAAAACATTGGTAATAATAGAGTAAATCACAAATGGAGGATATATTTTTCTGTGCAATAGATTTATTTAAAAATACATACTCTGGTTGGGTGAACAAACAACAACATATTACATTACTCATGGCAAAGGTGCCCCCAGGAGAATATAATGTAACAGTTACAGTACATATCCAACATTAACAACATTGTTATCCACATGAATACCCCAATGCATTTTGACCCATTCTGGTCTTCTTCAGGGGTTTTTTTAATTTCTAAGGAAATGTATCAAAAAAGATATAATTAAAATTAGAAGATTAGTCAGTATACAAAACATCCTTGTACCATTTCAAATTGTACAAAAAATGTCTCTCCATATAAAGGGGAGATATATTTACCATAACGTGAATGACATGATGGAGATGCATCACACAGACCAGATTTGTAAAAAGCATATGAATTCAAAGATCCCAATGGCCACGCACATTCCCTCCGCACTCTCTAGGCAGACCCACAGTTCATCAGACTTGCAAGGGGCCACACATTTAGTCCTGGAAGGGAGGACGGGGGGCAAGGCATCTGCAATTGGGCACTGAGTATTAGTATTGAAGTATTCTCTAAGTATCTAATGCATATACGGCTAACGACTGGCTTATGCTGAGACAAATATTTAGTTCATATTGGTTGAACCTAATTATTTTATTATTCATTTAAATATTGTTGGGGTCGATTTATAATTTAATTAATGTTGATTAAAAAAGAATTAAAATTAGAATTAAGAAGGTGGAATGAATGAAAAAATATGAAAAAAAAAACAAAGAAAAAAATTAATTACTATAGGTGGGGCGTATGTGCCCCATTGGGTGAGGGTGTGAAAGTGAATGTGCTGGGAGTGTGACATGCAATGATGCAAAAATGTGAAAATATAAATATAAACAAGCGTGATACAGTTACTAAAAAGATAATGTGAAAAAAAACTTGATGTAAATAATTAAACTATATTGCATGGTAGCATATACTAAAAAATGTGCGTAGTGTCCCTGTTGAGGTGAATCAATCCTTGTCTTAATTAGACTAAACAAAATAGGAATTATTATTAAGGTGCTAGGTATGAATATTAAAGTGTTGGTGAAGCCTTTCCTTGGCAATAGTGGGAGAATCTTGTAGCTGTATTAAATAGTGATTGTATAGACCCAAAAGAGAGAAGAATATAAATGAATAAGATATTCAGGAAAGTACCAATATCGGCCAGTCTTGTGTATTCCAAGCGCTTCGCCTGCCTAATGCTTAGCCTTTTGATGTGTGTAGTGGCGGTATTCCCAGGATCGCCTTAGGATCGTCTGGGAACTGCCTATTTATATGTCTTAATTAATGACCAATAGATCGCAGGTGCCGAGCTCCTCCCCGTCAAGGGTCTCCCTTACCTGTCCCCGCCGCCGCTCCAGCGGCATCTGTGTAGTCCCCTCGGCGTTCTGGAAGGCGTGAGCATTCGCCGCCACCTCCGACGCAACGTCACGACATCACGCGCGTGCGTGGTGATACGCACACGCATGACGTCACCCACAGTCCGGCGGTGATCAAAGGAATGCCGCCGGCACGTTAAAGGTCTCCCACAGTGGCCCTTAAAAAAAACCATCTGCAGGGAACACAAGTGGGGAGGAAACGCAATGGCAATTGCATCTCCTCCCCCCCCCCCCCCGTTCCGGGAAGCCGGATGGAAAGGGGAACCCCAACCCAGTGCCGCGGAGTGGAACGCAATGGCCCAGGGAAAATGAAAACTGAATGCCAAAACATCATGTAGAATATACAATATGAAATTAAATGCACAGAAATATCAATTGGATCTAGCCATCTATACTTATTATGTTATTTTGATTGAATTAATTATTTTTTAGGAGAAAAAAAGCATATTGGTTGAACCAATTGAATGAAAGATGGGGAGGGGAAAATGATTGTTTTCCTTCATTCCAGGAGTAATGTTCTCCTGTGCCTGAATAGTTGATACAATCTATCCAGGCTACATCCTCAACCAATTGGAATTTGCTTCATCTCATGTTGGGTCTCTTATGTGTTAAAGGGGAAGCAGTTGTTTAACCACCCAATAAGACAAACAAAAGGAAAAAACACATAAATTGGAGAACCCAGAGCTGCGCAACCCAAAATAATTTCCAAAAAATACAAAGAGTTTTCCCCAGGGGGTTTTTAAGGCAGCAAAACATTGGTAATAATAGAGTAAATCACAAATGGAGGATATATTTTTCTGTGCAATAGATTTATTAAAAAATACATACTTTGGTTGGGTGAACAAACAACATATTACATTACTCATGGCAAAGGTGCCCCCAGGAGAATATAATGTAACAGTTACATATCCAACATTAACAACATTAATTAACAGCATTTCGACCCATTCTGGTCTTCTTCAGAATGTCAGTATACAAAACATCCTTGTGCCATTTTAGAGGCGACATCCACCAATCCAGCGACCACACTGGGATGTGGATGCATCAAATATTCCAAAGACTGAGATCACCTTTCCCATGCTGACAGGATATTCTTCTGTAGAGGCCTAGAATGAAATTGCACAAAGAGGACTGCCTTGATAGAGGCATTCATCTTCCCCAACACCCTTATGCAAGCATGGATCAAGGGATTCCTCAATCCCCTGAGGGAAGCCACCTGGCTTCTCAGGTGACATGGCTACCTTTACACATACCTCACTTATATACTTAATGATACAAAAGTGATTAAAACCTTTTATCTATATATGAATCAACCCATGAAATTAAGGACGAATGATACCTGTTCGAAAAGGGTAACGATCTAATTTATTTAAACTTACTATTGTACAGAAAAGAAACTTGTGGTAATATGAGATTAGCAACTATAACATAAATGATACAACCTTAAAAACAACAATGTTACCAATGATAATAAATATTGCTATAATGGTCATACCCATGCTATCAAGAGATTAATAAGGTATTACGGCCAAATCCTACGATAGAAAAGGTTACAGGAAAGAAAAGAGACAGAAGATAATAGAGATACATTGTATAGAGAAGTCTTACGTAACCATCCTTCATCTAGACCGTCAGCACAAGAGAATGGGCAGTGATCTGTGCTGCAATATATACACTTGTAAACCCCCCCTTCCTTCCATATGCCAAAACTGCTACATTGAGTCAATGGGGGTGGGGGGCTCTCTTACCAGCTACCATATCCTGACCAGGTTATTCCTGTTCCCTTCACACCTCCCACCTCCTTTGAAGTGACACTGTACTATCAAATGGTCAGATAGCCACTCCAGATAACATTCCACAGCAGGGCAAGATGTCTCTGTTGATTCCAAACTAGGGTTCTCAAACTATAGTCACTGAAAAGTCACTGCAAGTAACATTAATAATAAGGTCCATCACCTTCAGAGCCCAAATCTCCACCACAGTCCCCCCTGAAGTTCATTCTTGAACTTATGTCCTCTTTCAATGATCTTGCACCCACCCACAACAGCCCAGAAGCCCCGACCCTTCCCCACCACCACTGCGGCCTCCTCTTCCTTTCTTGAACACGCAGGAACTCCTCAAAGTAGGCTTAAGATAGCAAAGAAATCCTGGTCCTTTGGAGACTTCACATCCAAACCATGAGTGTCTGTATTGCAATGTTTCATCACTCCTCTGCCTTGGAGGAGCGGAACTCCAACATTGATGGCGGGATCCTGGCATATCTAGTCCTGTATCTATGTAAGACCATGTAATGGTTGCATCGATTGGATCGGACCGCGAGACAGCACTTTTCAGCATGGTGAAGGAAAGTCCAGGAAAGTCTTATTCGTGACACATTTATCTCAAGAAATAACTTGGTGGTCGCTGCTTCTTCAGGTGGGGTCGGGCGGGTCTCCAGACAGTCGTGCATGAATACAGAAAGAGAGAGGAGAACGTTAGTGTACAGAGAAATGCTGGACAGGAACAGAGTGTTGGCCATTAAGACTAAATACTCATAAAGGGTGTAATGTGGACGAGTAGAGTGGGTTCCCACAGGGTACAGAGTCTGAGCAACAGCCAGTATCATCCATGGCCCTTGATGGTAGGGATAGACAATACTGTCTGTTATTGCCAGGTCCCTGGGTTCACCACACCTGCTCACGGGGCTCAGGTTAAAGTAGTAGGTAGACTAGGGGAGGTGAAATTACATTAAGACATAAAACTGGATGTCCAGGGATACTTTAGTTAAAATATGGTACTTGTGGGCAGGCAAAGTCTTTTTTTAAAGAAAAATGATATGACTGATGTCTTAGTTCCATTATCTTGAGAAGATAAATGATAGAAACCAAAGGAAAAACTTAGAGAGCATAATATTAAATAAGAAAAAGGAATAGAAGAGAGGTGAGTAATGAAAATGAACAGGAAAAATAGTGGGAATAGTAATGAAAAAAAGAACAAAAAACAGAAAAAACTACAGATTGAACGCTGCTCCAACCAAGACTGTTAAAGAGCCTTGAATCTGTATATAAAAAAATGAATACATTGGTTAAAAAAAAACATAATAAAAAAATAAAACAAAAAAAACAAAAAAAAATGTTTTTCAAAAAAAAAAAAAACTCCTCTCCCATTAACAGTATTTTTGCAGGTCAGGTACACAGATATTAACATCAAAAGGGAGGGGAAAAAAAATAAAAAATAAAAATAATAAAAAAAAATGATTGAAACTTTTGGAATTTAGGTAAACCTGACTGCACTTTATTACTAAAAATTGAAGAGGCTTATCCCTGGAACAAGAAAATATAGTTCTAGGGTCCTCTCTTAAATGCGCAACTTCTTTGTACTGGTCTGGATTGGATATGGCTTCCTCAGAGATTTGTTTCTGAGTTAGTGGCCTTTCTGTTCCTTGAGAGATGATACCTTGTTGAGGTACACATTCTCATAGCTTTGGCATTCATTCTCCTGATAGTAACGCACATTATTACCTGCATCAGGAAAAGCAATAAGGCTGCACAGGTTAGGACAACAACAGGGTGGAGCAAAATGTTTAGGAAAGCTGTAGCGTTCGGACTATACCCAAATAAACTTTCCCACCAGGAAATCTTAGCATCTGCGTCTAAAGCGTGGGATACTTGGATCAGTCTATTTTGATCATGGGTGAGTCGTATGGTGGCTTGTTTTTCAGCATCTCCTAGTACATTTAATATTTCATCCTGTTGTCCGAAATCCATCAGCCAAGCTTTTAACTCAGCCCCAAATCCCAGAGGAAGTTTCTGTAGGTGTAAGGGGATGTCAGGTTTGCTATAAAACCTTTCTTCAGGGGTGATCGGGGTACAACCCGGTGTTCCTGCTATATCCATGCCACGGGCCAGAGGAGGTGTACTATAGACTCCCCGAGGTAGTGTATCCTGCTGAGTACCATTTAACCTGATGCTGAAAACAGTGCATCATTAGACATGAGATACTAGCACCAGTACCCTGGTCTCCAGTCTCAAGTAGTTTTAACTTTGTTTAGGACCAGTTGGGACACTACCCCGGCATCCATTAGACATGACCCCCCCCCCCTGTGCCAGCTTTATTGCCTTTTCCCATAGCACAACCCTTACCTTCCTCTAGCACTCATCAGTACCAGTCATCTGAGGCTGTCCATACTCAAACCATCAGAACAAGATGGACTCCAGGGTGTAATCCAGTAGAGTCTGATAGGATAGTACCCAGATTGACCGTGATATCTGCACAATGTTCCATCCCTGCCATTAGGGATGAGAACAGTGCAAGTAAGATTTTTGACGATCCTGGAACTGAGTCATCCACCAATCTATCATGACTCATAGGCAACCTGGATACTACCCCCCCCCCCCCTGTCTGTCCTTGCAACGTGATGCTGGACAGAGCAAGTTGGCTTTCCTAACCCCTTCCCTGATATGTAGCACAAGACCCCCCCAATGTGATCCTGAATATCCTGAATATCTCCAGCTCCATAGTGTTTTAAGGTACCCAGTGCCCCACCTCCAGCTCCAAAGACAGTCTCAATTAAGCCTCTCTTTCCTAAGGATGGGAAATAGTCAGAATACCCGGATTGAAAACCACCTGCCACCAGGTACACTTGTCTCTTCATAGAGGTTGCACACCTTATGGGGCACTGGTCTTCCTGTCATGCAGGACACAGACCACTAGTTAAGGTACGCAAGGAGTCTAGGACAGGAAGGACACCTATGGGTATCCACTGAGGAGAATACAGCGTGCCCACACAACTCCATCCCTGTGCCTGGATTTCAGAGACCATGCCCAGGGTATACAATGCACCACTACCTATGGTTAGGTTCAAAGAACCCTCTAGTTCCCTGACTAACGTTACATCGGTATTCCTTAGGACACAGAAACAAACTCGTCTATGTCCCAAATAATACCCAGGTGCTTCCTTCCCAGCAATGACCTCTCCATCCAGAACACAGAGTGCAATATACACAATCTTCCTGCACAACTCTTCTCCAGGCTCTCCCAAAACTATACACTCTCAACTTGTATGCCATCAGGCAGGCCCTCATACTACACATCTGAAGGTAAATCTGAAGGAAATTGGAAAACAAAAAATTGCATAATGTGTATCCAACTCGAGGAACTTCTGCTACCAAACACAACTGGCCAAAGGGCAAAGAAATATCCCTTGCAGCACTGAGGCGCCGGGATCACTGAACAGTAGTGGGTACACGAGCCGACCCTTTAAAGCCAGGAAACCCAATTATCGAATCTGAGAAATAAAACACCAATAAAATTTAGTAATAAATATTCCATTTTCCTCCTAGAAACAAAATAATCCAATGGTTATATACCTGTAACAATACATTAGCATATGAAACACAAATATACATTACATTACATTACATAAACAGTGCACTTTTTTTTTTTTTTTTAAGATACCAAAAAATTGTTGAGCTCAACTTATCATTAATATGTATTACTTAATACACATTAATACCACGTGGATTTTTTGTTTTATGGTATACCAATAATTCCCCAAAAAAATGTATTCACCATGGTTGAAAAAAATTAGCAATCCGTAAAAAACCTTTTAGCAGTACCATTTGTCAACAGATGATAATACCTCACCACAAAGAACCTATCCAGTACTGTTTTCCTGAAAAACAAACCCATTTTAGTACATGTATCTTTCAATTCACTAGTACAGATAATTATCTTGGCTCAGGTCATTTGCATGTCAATACAGTTCGCTGCACCTTTTCACAGACCTGGTGAGAAAGAAGGGTGGTCATTTGGGTGGGCTGTCAGCAGCTGAGAACAAACGTTACACAACACGACATATATTGCCTATTCCACACACACACACAAATGGCTAGGTTATAGATGAACTCTAGACATCACACATCAGCATGTTTTCTATAATACCCTGTACTTCTTCTTAAACCCATAACATCTGTTTGGTAAGGTTAAAATTCTTTCAGAGATCCATCCCATTTCATTAGCCCCTTCTCAGCCTGTATGGACGCATTCTCAGGAGTTTGGAATGATTTCTCCTTAAATCCCATAGTAATAACATTCACTTCCTCTGTTTTATTTGCTGACTCCAGCCTCCATATAAATAACGTGTCTTTTTCATATGGCCGTGTCATCTTTCTGTGGTGAGCAAGGTACAGATTTTCCCAAGCTGTTGGCTTAAAAGTACCTCTTTTAAAATACTTCTTCCCAGTCCAACGATCCCAATCTTGCAAATATTTCACAACCCAAGGTCCATATCTATCTATAATCTCTTCCCTTGGGGTCATTTGATAGGGTTTACCCCATTCAAACCCCCTCTTTGAAGCGATTAGATTACCCATCCTTTACGGACTCCGGACCTTGAACTGATTCCCCAACCTTTTTACAGGTTGCCTTTACTTCAGAGGTAGCTACTCTCTGACCAAGAATTGGGTTGACAGGTACCGCCCCTGTCACCCTTGCCGATTTTTTTTTTTCACTACTTGTCAGAACAATTTTTTTTCCGGACTCTGCGTACAGAGAACCCCGCGCTTTACTTTCGGAGCGGTTATGGTTTGCGCCTTTATCACGATAACCGGCCCCCGCATTCCGGTTATTTTACACGGCCTGAGCGGGCTGCTAGCGTACTACTCCTAATGTTCCCTGTTCTGACTATAGTCCTTCAAAAAAAATAGCGTGGAGATTTTCCAAACTATAATAGTTCAATTTCCCCCGTGGACTTTTCAGAGGTATTCTAAAGGAAATGCTTAACGAAGGGCTATTACTTCTGTTATCTCCATAATGATTAACATAAACTTGGATAATCAGGACCCTATGGGTGCTTGTAGTACAGGAGGCAGTTAACTGATGCACACCTAAGTTCAATATGATTGGTATCAGTTTACAATATAGCCAGTGTATACAGGTCTAATTACAAAGCTCACCATCCACAGTTAGTAGTTTACAAAGAGACAGATCCATACTAGGGCTGAAACAACTAATCGACTAATCTACAACCAATCGACCACAAAATCATTCGACTACTACCTTCACAATCAATCAGCCGGTAACACAATGGAGGTTAAAAAAACAAAAACAAAATGAGCCCTCTATAGTACAAAAAGAGCAAACAATCGCAAACGTAAATATAACTTTCATCGTTCTACAGTAAAAAAATGAACCCCTTACAGTAGTGACTATCTGCTCCCCCCTGCACCCCAAAGGGCCAACCCTAACCTTCTCAACCCCATTATGTTAATAAACGTCTTAGACCTGGTTCACATCTATGTGCTTTTCTGGTGCCTTTTGCAGAAACACACTACAGTTCATTCACATGGCCTCCCATGAGACACGTTCACATCCATGCCCCCCCCCAGCATATTTGGAAAGGGTCGGGGACTCCCTCCTTAATGCAAAACAGCGCCTCTTCTGTTCAATACACTTCAATGGAGAAGCTGCAGAAAACATACAATGCACCCCTGCAGCAACCCGTGTCCTCCAATCTGACCTACAACAACCTGGCCAGAAAAAAACAAAAACGCAAATTGCAGCAAAATCACATGCAAGAAAATCGAAAACGCACAGCAAAAAGCACTGCAGAAATAGATAAAAAACAAACTGCATAGGCGTGCACCGAGCCTCATGCTGGCCACACAGATCAATTTTCAGACAGGAATATTCAGACGAAAAATCTTTGTACCTTTTGCTGAATGGAAAAAAATGTTTGAAATTTTAACTTGTTTTTAACATTCTGTTTTTAAAATCAATGTAATTTCTGAACGAAAACCACATACACTGTCTGACAATTCCCTTGACCAAGAAGTTCCCTATTTATCTCCAAATCTTCCCATCACTGTGGTTAAAAATAAACGTCGACCCGACCCCGCTAACGATTAGAAAATCAAACGAACGCTCCCAAAAATGACACCCTTCTTAAAAGAAGACATTGTTTTTTTTTTGTTTAAATAAAAAAATTTGATCTCTGAGTCTGATGATATCAGCCAGACTCACCCCCCACAGTACACACAGCATATCTCTCCTCTAATAGTCCACACAGTACATCTCTTCTGTCTGCCACTCCCAGAGTGCACCAAACATCCTGCTCCCTAACCATAACTGCATAGAGATATCTAAGAATAAATTGCCCCTTACTAAACTCTTGCAGGATATACAATACAAGCCTCAAAACAATGAATTGCCCTCTGAAGAACTCTAAAAATATTTTAAAAACATGCACCGCTAAAAGTACAAAAAACTCAGTTAAAGCTATTAAATTCAATGCAAAGTAGACTGGATGGCTACACCCATACAAAGGAATTGTAGCAGCTTCCCCTCTGGGATGATTTACAGGCTAGAAAGCACAAAATCCTTAAACTGCACCTCTCAAAATGGCCGCCGACCATGGCCTCATGGTGTCTACAACAAAAGCCCGGCCACAACAAAAGGGTGCATTTTCCCACCAAAACAGAAATCCAATACAAAAATCGCCACTCTTCTACTGAAGAGTTGACAAAAAGTACAAACACAGAACACCTACAAAAGCTTACATTCACTTACAACAGAAATAATGCCTAGAAACAAAATGGTGGCTCATGTCACATGGTTTCACACACAAAGGAATGGTGGCTACACCTTCCCCTATAGAATGACCCACAGGCCAAACAGCACAAACAAAAGCCAGGCCACGACCACATGGTAGACTACAGCAAGATGGCCGATGAAAACCACAGCACAGTCACATGGTAACAAAAAAAGGAAATGGCAGAGGAAGGCCAGGCCACAACAATATGGCGAATTTTCCAGACAAAACTAAAATTTCTCCCTACAAAATTACACATTTAAGATACTAAATGAACACTTACAAACATTTCATTCTGCATACCACTAGGGACCTTGGCAGGCCTCAAATACAGGCTCTCCAACCAAACAACACATCCGAAAAAGCCAAAAGTTACATAAAACATAAACTGGTAGTTGCAAATGAACATCGAGCCACAGTCTCACAGCGACCACAAAATGGCCAATGAGAAAAAGGGCACACTAAAACACCAACACGTGAAATGCAATTGTTGATCCTGCTAAATCAGACTTCTTCACTAGACTCCTTTCTCCACAAAGACTGACTACACATTTGTAAATGCACACTTAACCATAGACACACAGTTTAGGAACAGTTCCACTGAAAAGTATGTAATCTCGCCGCACAATTGAGAGTGCACACTTAGCAACACATGCTTTACAATGAAACAACAACGCCACAATATAACACAGCTCAAACATACCCACTTTTCTCAAAGAAAGTTCAATCCTTCTTCTGGCATCAGCTTTCACAGAAAAAACATCTCAGAAATACAAACAGCGTTTCTGGGATCCTGAGACCATCCCACCCACAGTGAATGCTTGCATGGTCTTTTCATCTCCAAAACAAAAAGAAACCCTCCCTCTTCCTATTGTGCACAGGGAGTAGCCCTTTCCACATACATATCCTAATGTAACAACCTTGGAACAGCGAGCCTGGCTGCCCATCCCCCGTGCATGGCCACAAACATGCAGTTGCTCACAAAACCCACACATTGCAGTTTGCAACTAATCCCACATCTATAATCATACACAATATACAGTTTCCATTTCTATTTCTCATATGCATTATTCAAAATCAGTCTCATCAAAGAATTAGCATAGACAAAAGGTAAAGTTCTAATAAGTTTTTTTAGTCTGGGTATTCAGATGGGAGACAGGTAAACACAAAACCAGCTCTGTCTTCCATACAAGAATCATATTCACCCCAAAATTAAACTTCCTCACACAGGGGGCACCATCTGACATGGCTACCTTTACACATACCTCACTTATATACTTAATGATACAAAAGTGATTAAAACCTTTTATCTATATATGAATCAACCCATGAAATTAAGGACGAATGATACCTGTTCGAAAAGGGTAACGATCTAATTTATTTAAACTTACTATTGTACAGAAAAGAAACTTGTGGTAATATGAGATTAGCAACTATAACATAAATGATACAACCTTAAAAACAACAATGTTACCAATGATAATAAATATTGCTATAATGGTCATACCCATGCTATCAAGAGATTAATAAGGTATTACGGCCAAATCCTACGATAGAAAAGGTTACAGGAAAGAAAAGAGACAGAAGATAATAGAGATACATTGTATAGAGAAGTCTTACGTAACCATCCTTCATCTAGACCGTCAGCACAAGAGAATGGGCAGTGATCTGTGCTGCAATATATACACTTGTAAACCCCCCCTTCCTTCCATATGCCAAAACTGCTACATTGAGTCAATGGGGGTGGGGGGCTCTCTTACCAGCTACCATATCCTGACCAGGTTATTCCTGTTCCCTTCACACCTCCCACCTCCTTTGAAGTGACACTGTACTATCAAATGGTCAGATAGCCACTCCAGATAACATTCCACAGCAGGGCAAGATGTCTCTGTTGATTCCAAACTAGGGTTCTCAAACTATAGTCACTGAAAAGTCACTGCAAGTAACATTAATAATAAGGTCCATCACCTTCAGAGCCCAAATCTCCACCACACAGGGACAAACATTTCACTTGAGGAAGAAAAACTTTTGCCTGGACTGTGTCCCAGATCAGGCCCAAATACTCCAGTCTATGAGTTGCTAGTAAGACTAACTTTTGAAGATTGAGGATCCAGCCAGACCTTTCCAAAGTCTGAACTGTTCGGTCCACATAGTGCAGCAATTGTATAGCTGACTGATCTCTGAGTAGCAGATTATCCAAATACCCCTGAATTAGCACCCCTTGGACTTTCAAAACTCCCAGAACTGGAGGCAGAATCTTTATTGACACTCAAGGGGCAGTGAAAAAACAAAAAATTTAAAGTGTGGCGCTATTAATAGCAATATAGAAAACTAAGCATAAAATGATATCACAAAATTACAGTGTGAACCAAAATTGCCACGTGAGCACATATGACAGTGACTAATAAGCAAAATGATAAATACATGTATGTGTTCAATACAAATATTAAAACCAATATCAGATATAATCAAAGGAAATTCGTGATATCAGTGCATAAACAATTATCAAATATAAAGTCCAAAACACCAAAAATTCGTGACATCAGTGCATAAGCAGTATTGAGCAGGTGTTTTCTTGTATGTGTAGAAAAACTTTCAACCCGGTAGCCTGGTAGGTAAATGGCCCATAGAAGACCAGAGGTGCACGGAAGTTTGAAAACAGTGCCAGGACCATCACCAGAAGCTATGGAGGCTTACCGGAAATTGTGGCCTGAAATAGCATATGCCATACAGGTCAAAGAGGCTTAGTGACCAGCAGGTCTAGATGTATTATCCGGTCAGATGTTATCGTCACACAAACCATGGGGGGGAGTAACAGTAAAAAACAGACTCACATTTTTTGCAGATAAATTAGCGTATCAATCGTGTAGCGGTAGTTGTGAGGGATCCACCCGACATGTTTCAACTAAAAAAGTCGTCCTCTTTTTAGTTGAAACATGTCGGGTGGATCCCTCACAACTACCGCTACATGATTGATACGCTAATTTATCTGCAAAAAATGTGAGTCTGTTTTTTACTGTTACTTTTTAAATAAATCCAAGTTTTACGTTATTACACTATGTGAGTGTTTTTATTCCTCACATGTAATACGAGTCTTTCGCATGGCCTATGGTGGTATACCTATTAATGTGGAAGTCGTGCTGACCGATTCCTCCCCCCCATGGTTTGTGTGACGATAACATCTGACCGGATAATACATCTAGACCATCCATCCACCCGATTGAGCGGGGGTGCCCTTTTATACCAAGGTGGGCTTAGAGTCTGACTTTGCTGACTTAGGGGCCCAGTTTTTCTTGTGAAATTGACCTTGAGGCTTTCCCCTAGAGGTTGAGGTTTGAGAGCAGTGACATTTAAATGAATTGGTGACAAGGCTCTATGTTTTGATGGCAGGTGACAGTGACAATCCACACGGGCAGCATTCCTCATCTGGTGACAGGCGATATTCCTCATCTGGTGGCAGGTGACATTCCTCATCTGGTGGCAGGTGACATTCCTCATCTAGTGGCAGGTAGGTGATATTCCTCATCTGGTGGCAGGCAGGTGCCATTCCTCATCTGGTGGCAGGCGGCATTCCTCATTTGGTGGCAAGTGACATTCCTCCTCTGGTGGCAGGTGACATTCCTCATCTGGTGGCAGGTGACATTCCTCATCTGGTGGCAGGCAGGTGACATTTCTCATCTGGTGGCAGGCAGTATTCCTCATCTGGTGGCAGGCAGCATTCCTCATCTGGTGGCAGGCGACATTCCTCATCTGGTAGCAGGCGACATTCCTCATCTGGTGGCAGGCGACATTCCTCATCTGGTGGCAGGTGACATTCCTCATCTGGTGGCAGGCAGGTGACATTCCTCATCTGGTGGCAGGTGACATTCCTCATCTGGTGGCAGGCAGGTGACATTCCTCATCTGGTGGCAGGCAGCATTCCTCATCTGGTGGCAGGTGACATTCCTCATCTGGTGGCAGGCAGGTGACATTCCTCATCTGGTGGCAGGCAGCATTCCTCATCTGGTGGCAGGTGACATTTCTCATCTGGTAGCAAGTGACACGCTCAGGGCTCCCACTGATTCTGCATTATGGTGAGTTGAACTATTTCATTTTATATTACAATGTAATAATAGAAATAATGTGCTTCAATCACCCTGACACCATATCAACCATGGTGCCGGGATGATTGAAGCGCCAACACCAGCCATTGCCCAGACAAATTGTTTGCGAAAAATCACATTCCCCCCAACGCGCGTGTTTTCTGTGTGTCCTTGCGGTAATATCCTAGTTTGCAGTAATGTCATGTGTGTCCTTGCATTAAAATGCTGTCACCACAAAATTTAGGAAAAGGCGTCCAAACCTCCTAGAACATAAGCAAAAAACAAGCACAAAAAAAACCCCTCCTCCCATTCATTTCAGTGTGACTTTTCACACTGGGGTGGTGCATTTGCAGGACGTTCTAAAAAGTCCTGCAAGCAGCATCTTTGGGGTTGTTTGGGAGGGCTGTATACAGCCCTCCCAAAACGCTGGGATGGATGAAGAGCCAACACCAGCCACTGCCCCGACAAACTGTTCGAGAAAAATCGCATACCCCCCCCCCAACGCACGTGTTTTTTGTGTGTCCTTGCGGTAATATCCTAGTGTGTCCTTACATTAAAATGCCGTCACCGCAAAATTTAGGAAAAGGCATCCAACCTAGACCAGTGATGGCGAACCTTGGCACTCCAGATGTTTTGGAACTACATTTCCCATGATGCTCATGCACTCTGCAGTGTAGTGGAGCATCATGGAAAATGTAGCACAAAGCACAAAAAAAGGCATAGTTGCAGGTGGGGTGTCGTACAGGAGCTGCTTAACATGTTTTTTTTGCCAATGTCCCAGCCTCATGTAAGTAGCAGTATGATCAAAATGTTTAAAAATGTTTGTATTCCTGTGCCCCTTAATGGATTATAAAGAAAGAAAGTGTTTGGTTTACTTTATGAGGCATTAGATTTAGTACTTGATTAGTCTTAATTTTTCATCTGTGCCTTATTAATGCCAGAAATAAAGTACTTCCTTTTTGAATGCAATATCAGCTTCACAAAGGCATTTCGATGTGTGAAACTGCTAAAATGGTGTAATCATCACTTCAGTTTTGCACCCTCTTATAGCCTGTTAAAAACCTAGTGATAATGACGTGTCCAGCACTGATCTTACAATGTAGAACTAACTCTGCAAGAATGTTTTATTTTTTTTTTAACATTTAAACGTTTTCCTTAACCACTTGCTGACCACCACACGCCGATTTGGAGACAGATATCGTTGTTATGGATGCAACTAGCTGCCATAACCCCGGTATCCCTGTGTTCAGCTGGCAGTCGGCTACAAGGTAAAAGTGGTCTCTGCGGCGGATTCGCAAGATCACTTTTATCGGTGGCGGAAGAGGGCCCCCCTCCCACCGCGATCCGGTGCCCTCCGCCGCTTACCGGAGCCGTCGGCAGCGGCAGAGGCGATCGCATCCCCTCACTTGCTGTGCATGGAGACGAGTGAGGGTAAGATGGCCCCCACCCATCTCCATGACACTGCCGGGCAGAAGCGACGTCAAAACGTCACTTCCGCCCACACGTCTTAAAGGCACATTTTTTCAATGTCATTTTTTCAAATGACAAATTTTTTTTTTTTTTTTTTTGTATTGCATTTTAGTCCAAATATGAGATCTGAGGACTTTTTGACCATAGATCTCATATTTAAGAGGACCTGTCATGCTTTTTTCTATTACAAGGAATGTTTACATTCCTTGTAATAGGAATAAAAGTGACCCAATTTAAAAAAAAAACAAAAATAAGTAAAATCAAGTAAAATAAATAAGAATTTTTTTTTTTTTAAAACGTCCCGTCCCGACGAGCTCGCGCGCAGAAGCGAATGCATACGTGAGTAGCGCCCGCATATGAAATCGGTGGTCAAACTACACATGTGAGGTATCGCCGCAATCTTTAGAGCGAGAGCAATAATTCTAGCCCTAGACCTCCTCTGTAACTCAAAACATGCAACCTGTAGAATTTTTTAAACGTTGCCTATGGAGATTTTTGAGGGTAAAAGTTTGGCGCCATTCCATGAGCAGGCACAATTTTGAAGCGTGACATGTTGGGTATCAATTTACTTTCACAATATAAAAAAAAATTGGCCTAACTTTACTGTTGTCTTTTTTTTTATTCAAAAAAGTGAATTTTTTCCAAAAAAATTGACAATGAATATCTAAGCTTACCTGTAGGTAGAAGTGTCCATGGGGACTTTAGGGTCGGTTCACACTGGGACGACTTGGGATCCGACTTGTACGCCCTCAAGTCGCCCCAAGTCGCCTCAGAAAGAGATTCACATTTAAGTGAATGGGAGCGTCTTAATAGACACTACTGAAGTTGCTCCGACTTCAGAGCGTACTCCCTGTACTACTTGGATCCGACTTGGTAGGCGACCTGTACCATAGAAATCAATGAAAGTCGCCTCCAAGTCGGATCTCTCTCTCAAAGTCAAGCGACTTTGCAGGGAAAACCCCTCCCTCCCAGAGAGCTGATTGTCCTGTGATTGGCCACAGCCGAAGTCGCCTGTCCTGGAGGCGACTTGAAGTCGCGTTGTAATTTGCTAAAGTCGCGCCGAAGTCGCGTTGAAGTCGCCATGCAAAGTCGCGTTAAAGTCGTGTTGCCCCTGTGTGAATCGAGCCTTACTATCACTTAAAAATAGGTAAAAAGTTTCCAAATTAACTAATCAGCAGGTTCTTACAGATGTTTTTTGTACCCTTTATTTTCCTTTAGGAGGTGTAGGTAGGTTTAAATAAAAATAAAAAATAAAACCTGCCAACATCAGGCAACAAAATGAAAGTGGAATTAAAACCAAAAGCAAA
Source organism: Aquarana catesbeiana (assembly GCF_042186555.1). Taxonomy (NCBI): domain Eukaryota; kingdom Metazoa; phylum Chordata; class Amphibia; order Anura; family Ranidae; genus Aquarana; species Aquarana catesbeiana. The sequence continues at coordinate 477,247,096 of NC_133324.1, read as the reverse complement.
CATTTATTTTATCCCAGCATACCATTTCATGTGATGGTTACATTCATTCTTTTTTTAGGCTTTCTTTCACCTATTTTCATAGTGATCTATCCAGAAAGTATGTTGTTTTTCAAAAGTACAAGCACTCCAGCAGAATGTATCAGTTACAGAGATTAGATAAACCATTACCACTAGCAGAGGTGCCTTCAATGATCAGCTTTTATTTATGTAAAACCTTTATCTCAAAAGGAACAACATTGTTTGCTGTAACTGCTTATAAATTGTTATGCCGCGTACACACGGTCGGACTTTTTGACCGGACTGGTCCGATGGACTCCGACGGACCAAATCCGGCGGACAATCCGATTGTGTGTGGGCTTCCCCAGACTTTTCCAGTCGCAAATCTGACAGATTTTAGATTTGGAACTTGCTTCAAATCTTTATGTCGTAACTCCGCCGGACCCAGAAATCCGCTCGTCTGTATGCTAGTCCGACGGACAAAAACTGACGCTAGGGCAGCTATTGGCTACTGGCTATCAACTTCCTTATTTTAGTCCGGTTGTACGTCATCACGTATGAATCCGTCGGACTTTTGTGTGATCGTATGTAGTTAAGTCCGTTCGTTAGAAAGTCAGCCGCAAGTCCGCCAAAAGTCCGTTGAAAGTCTGTCGGACTTTTGTAGTCGAAAAGTACGTGGTATAAGATGGGGTTTGGCTTCAATTTGTTAATGTCTCTAAATCCGCTAGTACATCAAACACTCCCCCCTCCCTCAGAATGGCAATGCTGCTGTCCAACGGTGCCCCCAGTGCTCCTTCATCCAGAGTGGTGGCACTCTAATACAGCAGGTGTGTTACTGGCCAGATCACCAGGTGAAAACAGAGAGAAAAAGCCATAGAAAAGAAAACTGATGCAGCACCACATCTAATGATTGATAAGCTGCAATATATTACATTTTAGGTTTTGGGTTTAATACAGCTTTAAACTTACTGTATCTGTCAGTGAATCCAAACTTCTCCCCATTCTCTGCTAGTAGGCATCATCAGGTGCCTAAACGCACCATTAGCACCTTATACAATTTATAGAAATGATGTCAACAATCCATAAAATACAAAATTAATAAATTGGTATAAAGATATATCACCAATGTCGGTATATATTATGGTACAAGCCCAAATAGGAGCATCAGACCAGGGTCATCCAGAAACATATAGACTGTTTTACCATAGAAGCCCTCTGCTGCCTATTTATCGTAAATTAGAGGCCCTGTTTAATTATTATTATATATAATGTAATTTAAACCAATGTTATAAAAGATATACTTTTTAATATAAGGAACTTATTAATTTATATGTATAGGTATGGAAAAAAAACTGCACAGAGATCTGTTTTTACAAGATTGCTTTAATGTGGCCACTAAGGCTCCATTCACACTAGCGCGTTTTTTGATGCATTTTGCATTTTGCAGAAATGCATGGGAATTTTTTAACATGGGTTCCTATGGAACATGTTCACATCAATGCCTTTTTGTTTCTCTGCATTTTTAGAAAGGGTCAGGGACTTTTTTTCATGCAAAATGCAGCGTTTTGCATGTAATAGAATTCAATGGACAAGCATCAAAAACGCAAGTGCACCGTTTTTGCAGCGTTTTTGATGCGTTTTTGCCGTTTTTTTTTTTATTTATTTATTTATTTTTTTATTTTTTTTAAGACTGTAAAAAAAAACTGTTTAAAAAAAAAAAAAAAACGCAAATCGCGGCAAAATCGCGGCAAAAACGCGGCAAAAACGCTGCTCAAAATGTGGCAAGCATGAAAAAAAAACCTCCAAAAACGCTCAAAAGCAACATGCATAGGTGTGAATCGAGCCTTAGTCAGTGTATGATACGAGACAAAAACCAGCTGCTGTAATATTTCATGCCATATACAGAGTGGTGCATTGACGCACCTGGTACATGTGAGTACCCCGTTGGGGGATTGTTCTTATTTGTTTAATAAAACGTTTAAAGCGATATCACACTATCAAGGCTTTTTATTCCTCATTATCCCCAAGATACTGCGTGGGAAGCCCAGGATCCTGTTACCATTATAGAACCCAGGGGGGATCACAAGCGTGTATTGACTGAGCGTAATTGCTAAGTCACACGCTCTAAGGTGAGCATTTAATACCTAGGGGGTCACTGGAATAAGAGCACCAATGCATGATCTGCAACACCTGTCAATCATTTTTAGACGCATGGATTTATAAGCATGTCAGCAGTGCTACTACTGGATACCACGCATAAGCAGTTTTTTCAACAGGACTTTCACAGCATTGTTTTATAAAAAGACTTGGTTTTTGCACAATAGCACTTTTTGCTATTTAAAGTGGGACTAGTGTTGTTCCCTATATAAAACTGGACACTTATATCTGTGTTACAAAGCACTTGGATGCACATGAGCACTATAACATTAATGTTTTAATTGACATATTTATTGATTTTATTTTATTTTTTTTAAATTTTGCAGGAGAGCAGCCTTGCCGCAGTATATGTACTGTATACAGCCAGCAAGCAGTTAAAGTGATTGCACAAACTTGGTTTTTTGGGTTTTTTTTACAATTAAAATAAACATATTATGCTTACCTGCTCTGCAATCATTTTGCCATGAGCAACCCCATTCCTTCTCCTCTGGAATCCCCTGCTGTCGCCCCTGGCTCCACACCCCTGCCAAGTGCCCCCATAGCAGGCAGCTTGCTATGGGGGCACTCGTGTGTGCTGGTTCCTGAGCCCTGCTCTATATGTCCATAAGAAACACATAGCAGGGTTTAACCCTGCTCCCTCATCACTGGCTCTGATTTACAGCAGTGAGAGCCAATGGCTCCTGCTGCTGTATCTGAGCCAATGAGGAGTGAGAGAGCCTTAGCTCTTGTGCACATCCCTGGATCGAGATCAGGCTCAGGTATGTATTTATGGGAGGAGGGGGGAGCTGCATGGAGTAGATTCTTTTTCCTTACTGCATAGAATGCATTACGGTAAAAAACCTTCAGCCTTTACAATCACTTTAAGCTCTAGAACAAATTCCCTTGCAACGTGAAACTGTACTTGCAAAGTGAACAGTCTATTTGCCTTTAAATCAACCCCTGTGTGCCAATGACGATATCAAATGATTGATCTGAAATAATCACTGATCAACAGACCCATTCATTTAAACTCAACCCATCACACATCAAGTTATAAATAACTTGGCAATATGATAAAAATTGCCACTTCTTCATAGTACCCAGGAAATGTGTGTATGTACACTATTCAAAAAGGAGTGGACAATGGAGGAAAGTAAACTGTAAAATATAGCTACAATTTACATAATTGCTGTGGTTTGAATACTGTTGCCAGGGACCCTTAACTTTTCACCAGGTGAGTTTTTGCATGTAATGTGAATTCTCAGCAAAGCCAGTGCACTAACCATTCAACTGTTCTTTATCATAATACATTTCTCTTGTACTTCCTAAAAATCTCCCTTTAGAGTCACAAAACAAATAATACAATACACTTCTAGGGTTGTCTCAACAAAATGTGGAATCTAATTCAGATACAGAGATTGGGGGATTTAGCCCCCATTCACACTGTTTGCGGCTTTGAAAAGCGACTTGCCGACATCTGTGCGATTTCATGCACAGATGTCAATGCAAGTCACACATGAACTCACCAAAAATAGCGCAGGAACCTTTTTTAAATTGCAGTACTTTAAATCGCACCTACTAAGACGGTACCATAGAAAGACATTAGATGCGACTTCATGTGCGATTTGTCTTTGGCGTAAGAAAATGTGGAGCTGGTGGCAGTATTTGTGTAATGCAGCTACTTTAAATGTATACAGTATATTCAAAATGAGTATTTTCTACTTTTGATACAGTAGGGAAGAATTAGAACCATTGTCAGATTTTATCAACACATACATTCAACAATCTGTCCCATGCTATCTTCCACCAGCAGACAATTATATCTGGATGCTCATGGTGGCACTGTAAAAAGGAAAAAGTTCTGTCTTTTTCCTGATTTTAGGTTTTTATTTTACAATATAGGCTTCCATTTCGAAGCAGTATAGGCCCAAGTTTAGATCCTACCTTCGTTAGCACGATCGGCGTCTCCGATGCTCCTTCCTCGTACGTAAGACGCGCGCGTTACGATTTATACACACTGCGCATGCGTATAACTCTGCCCGCCCCTGACGTTCTTTCTAGTCTATTCCCCGCCCCTTTTCGTTCGGCGCAGTGGAGGAAGAGCACATGGCGGATAGACAGCAGGATCGTGCTAATTACAGCAACGAGGAGGAGGAGGAAAGGCTGGAGCCTGAAACGTCCTGATCCAGAAGGAGATTAAAGGACTCAAATATGTCCTTTGGGGAGATGTTGGAGATGGTGGACATCCTGAAGAAGGCCGACTATGATGGAAAGTATGGGCCTTACCCCAACCACAATGTCCGAAAGGCCAAGATCATGGCTAAAGTGGTCAGGAGTCTGCACCGGAAATTCGTGGTACGACGATCGAAAGATCAGCTCAGGAAGCGTGGTCGGACCTGAAATTACGAGAACATGAGCAGTACAGAAAGATCCGGAGAGTGCTGCAAAAAAGTAAGTAGTTGTGCTGTGTTCCTATTCTTTATGTTTATGACGTTTGTGCTGCTCCATGTGCTTTTAGGAACTGTTGTACAGTTTAAAATGGCAACTTTCATGTTCAGGGGCACATTATTCGTTCGGATCACACATTTTTATTTCGGACGATAAAATACCATTGTTTAGGCCATATGCATTTGGCCACCATTTTGACGCCCTATACTTGTCTTCAAAGAATTGGGTTGTGTAGATGGCTTTGTTACTAGAATGAAATGCAAACTAGATTGTGTGTAAGGAGAGGACACTCAGCAGCTGTTTTCACATCTGGACACTGGAGCACTAGTGTGGGACACAAGAACACCATTTTTATTAGGGGGGCCACACAGGTGCTCCAGTGTATACTATAGGGGGGGCTACATCTGTGAAGCTTGTACTAAACAGGTAAAGTATTGCAGCTTGACAAAGGACACTAAAAAAGCTACATCTTGGAACTCGGCTAAAATAGATAATTGTACCCCACTTCCAAGCAATGTTTCATCTTTATAGTTCTGCCATCAAATATCTGTGTGCTAAATATACCATTTTTGTTTTACATAGGGGAGAAAAGACTCAGAGGACACCCCTCATCCGAGGAGACCAGAGCCCCCCCCTCTGGAAGAAGGGGAAATCCCCCCAACAAGATGAGCAGGAGGAGGAAGAAGACGTGGTGGAACTAGTCACCACAACAGGTGAGTGTCTGCAACCACAGGCTCAGATAAGAGATGGATGGCGGCATTTTTTGGGAAACCTAATTTATTTTGGGGTTCCTCTCTTTTTAGGTGATCGTGAGGTTGTGGATGAAGATCCTTTTACATCCGAAAGTGCCCAGATCCTGATCGGGGAGATCATGGGGTGTAATTTACAATTGGAAAACATCAAGCAAAACATCAATGATGTTATTCCAAAATATAAAAACATCATTGATGTTTTGGGGAAGTTTAAAACCCCTCCAAATCACTTTCTTCTTTTGTGTGCTACATTGTGCTAAATGTTTTTGTGATTTTTCCCAAAGCCAAATTTGGAGGATGCACACAGTGTGTCAACATGTGCTATCTGCCATCACGGGAGATCAATGGACGCGTTTTGGGGGTGCAACCCCTTCCTCAATAATAAAGTAGCGGTGAGGAAGGGCTTTTTCCCCCAAAACACGTCCCTTGATCCCCCGTGATGGCAGGTCGCACATGTTGACATTGTGAAATTTGTGTGCATCTTCCAAATTTGGCTTTTCCTGGGGTGATTTCACCCCATCTGAACGCAATATCAAACACAGTTCCTAAATACTCATGTCTGATATTGCCTTCAAGTTCTACCAAATGTGAACTTTGTAAGATCAAGATTTGTGTCTTTCTTGTGGGTTTTACACAGGCCTGTTTTATAGAAAATGCACATTTTGATTTTGGATAATGACACCACAAAAATTGTTATACAACAAACATGTCGGTTTGTCAGAAAAACCTTTGGTAAATGCACATGTGATTGTGCTGGTATTAAAAAGATTGTTCATCAAGAATGTGTGGATTATTGTCTCAACGCTACAACACTTTTGGGGTGATGTAATTGTTGTTTTATGAGAAAATGGGGGTAATTTCCTAAGGGCAAATCCTCTTTGCACTACAAGTGCAGTTTCAGTGCAGTTGCAAGTGCACTTGTAGTGAAAAGTGTCTTTGCATTTAGTAAATAACAGCCAACAGTGCTTTGTAAGGTTACACAATCACGACATTTTCTGGACTCCACACATTTCTGTCAGGGTCAGCTCAAACAAACACAAGCAGTAAATGTCCACAAAGAAGAGCCTGGGGGGAGATGCCTGTCGAGAACTTGAGGTCCTGCAGGCTTCTCCCTGTGGCCAAATACCGCAGGGTAGCAACGAGCCTCTGCTCCGGAGTGATGGCTTGCCTCATGCAGGTATCCTGCCTGCTGATATAGGGGGTCAGCGAAGCCAACAAACGGTGAAACACGGGGTCCGTCATCCTGAGAAAGTTCCTGAAATCATCAGGATTATTCTCACGGATCTCACGGAGCAAAGGCATATGAGAGAACTGGTCACGCTGAAGCAACCAATTCTTGGTCCATGAACTCCTCCTCACCCTGTTCATGGACTGGACTTGTGTCAAGGTCAGGACCCCAACACCAAGCCCCCGCACAGCACGAACTGTACGAGGAGTACGCATACGAAACATGGCTAGAAAACGGTCGGCTGCTCAGAACGAAGTAACAGAACGCACTGAAGAACAGCAAGGCCTGTGAAGAGCGACCTGAAAACCAGTAACGAACGAACAAGAATACAATGACTACTTAAAGTCACGCGGAACTTGCTTGCACGCACTGAAGAGCAGATACAAACCCACAAGCACAAACTGAACGGCAGAAAACGATCTGAATACTACGAGTCTGAAAAAGCACGAATCATCCAAACTTTTACTAACACGAGATTAACAAAAGGAGCCCAAAGGGTGCCGCGCTTGGTTCTGAACCGGCCTTTTCTAGTCTCGTCCTACGTGGTGTACGTGACCGCGTGGTTGTCGATCGGAAATTCCGACAACTTTGTGCGACCGTGTGTAGGCAAAACAAGTTTGAGCCAACATCCGTCGGAAAAAATCCTAGGATTTTGTTGTCGGAATGTCCGAACAAAGTCCGACCGTGTGTACGCCCTATAAAGCATCCTGAGACCATGTGTGGGGTTCCTTCTCAGCCAAGGGAGTGGACTCACTCACAATTTTGCTTAAAGCGGGGTTCCACTCAAATTTTTAACTTAATCTTACCCCCTTCAGTTAATTGCATAGATGTTCAAATGCCGCACGAAAAAAAATTTTATCGCTGTAATTACCTTTATATTGTACTTTATTGTGGCACTTCCTGTCTCTCCTCCCATGGGAGAAGGCGTGTTTATTGCCTTTCCCCGGCGCCGCACTGTCTCCTGGGAGCTTAGTGTCAGGCTTCCCAAGATTCAGTGCGGGAAACAATGATCATGCTTGTGAACAAGCTGTGAATGAACAGCATTCACCGCATCCAGGAAATCAATGCTTGTGGGCTTCACATGCCCACAAGCAAGATGGAAACAGCCAGCATCACATTTTTTAAGTTTTTCTTCAGTACAAAAACAGACAGAGGCGGAAATATTACACCCAAACTGTGAGTATTATTTTGGGGTTAGCAAAGTGTCTCAATGACCTAAAAAAAAAAAAAAAGATTGCTCGCCGGACTCCCGCTTTAAGAACAAAGCCATGAATAAAGACTGGTACAAAAACATCCTCCGAGAGCAACTTCTCCCGACCATCCAAAAACAGTTTGGAGAGGAACAAGGCCTTTTCCAGCATGATGGAGCACCTTGCCATAAGGCTACAGTGATACCTAAGTGGCTTGGGGAATAAAACATTGAAATTATGGGTCCATGGCTAGGAAACTTCCCAGACCTTAATCCCATTAAGAACTTGTGGTCAATCCTCAAGAGGTGGGTGAACAAAAAAAAACCACAAATTCTGACAAACTCCATAGATTAATGTGACAAATGAGAAAACTCAAGATATACCGCCCTTCCTGAGTCTCCACCACTGCGCTCAAATGCCAGGTGCAGGGGTGTTACCCCCCTAGACAACAAGTATAAATAAACGTATTATGCTAAGCTGCCACTTAAAATGAAATAAAACTAAACTGATTGGTCTATTGTTCCCAAGAGCTCATGCGCGGCTCTTGCAAATCAATAAAAGTGGCGCTAAAGGTCAGTGTTTAAACTGCCAAGTGTGCAAAATAGTTCTATAGACTAAAATGATCTAGTGCTGTAAATGCTATATAAACAATACAAAATTATTACATAAATGTGCAAATGAAATCGTGACAGTGTCTCTGAAAGTATACCATACACGAAGCAATATTAAATCGTGCACTGGTATCAATAATAGAATATGAGTGGTTTAGTCCATAAAAAATCCATAGACAGGACACCGTGCAGGAAATGTGCAGTCTCTGGAAACAGTCCACCAATTCACTCAGTGATAGTGATTCCTCTCCCTTTGAACTCAACACTCACCAGCTCAATATGCCTCACACTCTCGTGTTTTGGCAATAAGGCATAAGTATAGTTGGTCAATAGAAGACGGAAGATCCAGATTCCTTGATAAATCGAAGTGTCACCTCAATGTATAAAAGAACTCAAAATAGTGTGATACCGTAAAACATGTAAAATTTATTTAATTAAAACCTTCAATCATTGCACTCACAAGAAAACTTCTTGAAAAAAGCCAAACTGACACTGCAAATCCAATCCAAACACAATCCTCCTCTGTGAAACGCCCAGCACCACTATGGAAATGACGGTCACGGCGGACCTCAAGGGACAGCGTTAGATCGATTCTCACCCCACTTCTCTGACACGCTGCTGGTGTAGATATCCTGCTGTTAGGCAAGCCCAGGGGGCAGCTCCTCTGTCACCCTCGAACTCTCTCGCCGGTGTACGGAGGTACACAACCACGTCCCGTCCGTCACTGATTGTTACTGGTAGATGCCGTACAGCCACGCCCCGACATGTTTCGTCATACCTGACTTCCTCATGGGATTTATGGGAAACAGCCAGCATCACATTTTTTAAGTTTTTCTTCAGTACAAAAACAGACAGAGGCGGAAATATTACACCCAAACTGTGAGTATTATTTTGGGGTTAGCAAAGTGTCTCAATGACCTAAAAAAAAAAAAAAAGATTGGTCGCCGGACTCCCGCTTTAAGAACAAAGCCATGAATAAAGACTGGTACAAAAACATCCTCCGAGAGCAACTTCTCCCGACCATCCAAAAACAGTTTGGAGAGGAACAAGGCCTTTTCCAGCATGATGGAGCACCTTGCCATAAGGCTACAGTGATACCTAAGTGGCTTGGGGAATAAAACATTGAAATTATGGGTCCATGGCTAGGAAACTTCCCAGACCTTAATCCCATTAAGAACTTGTGGTCAATCCTCAAGAGGTGGGTGAACAAAAAAAAACCACAAATTCTGACAAACTCCATAGATTGAATATGCAAGAATGGGCTGCCATTAGTCAGGATGTGGCCCAGACATTGATTGACAGCATGCCGGGGCAAATTACAGAGGTCTTGAAAAAGAAGTGTCAACACTGCAAATATTGACTCTTTGCATAAACTTAATGTAGTTGTTAATAAAAGCCTTTGACACTTATAAAATGCTTGTAATTATACTTCAGTATGCCATAGTAACATCTGACAAAAAGATCCAAAAACACAGAGGCAGCAGACTTTGTGAAAATTTAAATTTGTGTCATTCTCAAAACTTTTGGCCATGACTGTAAATTAATTCCTATTATAGTGCTTTGCTCCTGTACCTACTACACGCATAGGCATACCAGGGTCAATTTGCAATCAATTAATTAGTCAATCTACCTGTATCTTTTTGGATTGTGGGAGGAAATCCAGAAAGAACATACACATTTCATGCCAGCATTCTGTGACTGGTTCACAAAACACAAAGCATTCTGTGAATAGGCAAGTGGGGGGTGGGTAGGAGAGGAGCTGACAAACAACAGTTTGGCTTCAGTCTGTGTGAGCCACAGCTCATATAACTGTGCAGGCTGGAAGTATAGTGAGAGCTATACTATCAGCCTTCAGTGAAAGTGTAAATATTAAAGAAAGTACAATGATACTTACTAGCATACACTTCAAGACCCCTAAAAGTGGTTGCCTCAGATGATACACAGAGATGAAACAAATCATCCTACATAAGTTTTACTTGTTTATCTGCAGTCTTCTCTTTTGTATGCTCCTTCAAATGTGCTGATTTTAGAAAAAAACCTTCTACATTTTTCTGTATCACAGAGGAGGGGGTGGGGAGCTGCAGTTAGAGGTCTGAGACACTGTATGAGAGCTGATTGGAAGAAAGGAACACACCCCCCCCCCCCCCCTCCACAAAGCAGAACACACATTTTATCTCATGTGTCCAGAAAATGTATCAGAAGTGACACATGCTGATAACAGAGGGACAAAGCACCAGAGAGATATGAAACTTAGAGCTTTGGAGTGCTGTCTATCTTAGTAATAAACTTCAATCAACATTTTTAATGAAGTTTACATTTTTGTGTTGGGCCGCATCCATAGCTATCTTGGGCCACAGGTTGGACACCCCTGGTCTAAGGTGAGATCTCTATCTACCTTGGGTGCTTTTCAGGTCTTCCTAACTTCTGTTGGAATTGTTCCTGGTCCGATTAAAATGGGTGTAAAGGGGGATCAGTTTTACATTTTACTAATGGGGTCTTAAGCAGTTAAATAAATATGAAATATTAAAATGAACCATATGGTAGCCAATAATTGCTTTAACATGCACCAATGTCATTCCATACAAAAATGTGAAGATCTAAAAGTATAAGGCATTGATGTAAGGAACACCGCAAATAAATACATGTTCACGTTCTACTTTCTTCACTGAATGAGATACATTGACAATCAAGTCAATGCTTAATTTAATGCCATAAATCAATGTGCAGGATTACTGGAGTTAATTATCAGGATTAGAGGAGTACTCTGGTATATTTATAGTACACATGTATTATAAATACATTTATAATTGATGGGTGGACATGTTCAACTATGATAGAACATCCACCTAAGTGAACAAATAAATTATGCAATTACTTTAGTATATATATAAACTTACACATGGTTTACAAGTCTATATTTGCCTACTAGCTAATCCCCATATTCACAGCACTTTATTTTTGTTTTTCGTTTTGTAGGAATGCAAAAATGGTTCTTAAAGGTACATTCTTGTACCTTTGTCTTCTAGTCTTGTACAACTAAAAATGTTATTGAAATCTTCAGTAAAGATATTGCTATAGTTTGAAAAATACAGTATATGTTTTTCCAATTCTGTGCTATGTATCAGTGTGTGCACAAATTTTGTCCAAAAATAATTCAGCTTATTAGTGTACTTAGTAGCAATATTTGTTCATATGTTTAGAAAAAAAAGTAATTCTCAACTACATCCAAAACCTTTAAAGACCAGCTCTGGGCTTTCAAGACAATTACCATTTGTAGACATTCTCCATAACATAGCAAATCATTACTTTTGAGTTCACGTCCACAGACAAGACAAAAAGACCCACAGTAAGATAAAATTCATTCATTTGTGTCTGTGTTTTGAATTCAGAAAAAATGAGTGTTCCATGCAACTGCAGCAAAATCTTCTTCCTGTCACCAGTTTTCCTATTTGAATTGTGGACACAGCTAGTCACGGTGTACAAAGTTGTTTGATTTCAAACCAGGGTTGTTTTCTTAATGCAGTAGGCCTGTGTGCAAGATCATGACTTGGGTCCCCCTTTTATCTTGTGTAATTATAATATATGTTCCCAGCTTCATTGGTGGCAGTATTATAAACCCCCTCACACCCCAGATTCAGTGGTGGCAGTGTACATTGTGCACAAACTCCCTGGGCCCCTTGACTGCACCCAGCTTAATTAATGACAACTGGCTTTTCCCATGGTGCCTGTTAGCTCTGACTAATCACAAAGAAAATGTCAGGCAGACATCAAGAAGAGATCAGTGCACTCTCCTCCGAGTCCTGGCACACACTGGCAGGGAGGAGGGAGAAATGTGGTCTCTAAGAAAAGCACTGCTGGCTGTGCCACACACAAGACAAGTAACGGAATGATGGACATGGACCCCAAGGGACAGCTTATCACTCCTGGTCCTGACCAGGTCCCCCCTCCTTTCCCTAGGCCGCATTGCAGCCATGTGGGACATTATGTCAGTAATACCGCCACTGAGCACTTTCCAAATTCCTGTGTGCAGTGAGTATACAGTGGGCCCCTTTCCACCTTGCAGGATGTGTGCACTGCACACATTAGGGATATGCAAGTGTTGTAACAATAAATATGGGGCTTCAAACCAGAATCACCAAAGGCACACAGATGACAATTTAAAAGCCTTAATAGCTCATCAGTTTAGAATTAGCTGCAAAAAATGGCTCTGAGATTATGCCTCTCACTCCAGTGTGTGCAGTGGTAACTAACATGTGTAGCTCAATCGTCATTATCCTCGGGTGCATGCCTTACAAGGGCTTTGCATTTGTATATGCATATGTGGATAGCAGCGGGGGATTTAATTTTTTTTATTATTTTGAATGCATTTTAGTTTTTTAAACTTTTCTTTCAATTAAAGTTTATGTAAATCCTCACCTTGTAAAACAACCCATTTAGTTTAAAATAAAAATGAAAGGTAAAACATTTGTGCATTGATGTAAAAAAAAAATTATAAATACCTTTTTTTCCCCTTTTTTGTAAGTGATCACATTACCTATGTTCTCAGCTGCATAAGAGCTGGGGGAGGAAAAGCAGCAATAGACTGAACCACCCAGTGATTGGCTGTACCTGGGGGGGATTGGGGGTGGGAGAGCATCCTCAGCACAGCTAGTGAACTGACCGTGCTGTGCTATCATTCCATTTCAGACAAGTACGTGGTACATACAAACTTCTTGTATATGGGGTGACAGGTTCTCTTTTTGGAGGCTTCAGGGGTCTATTAAACCCCCTAATGCCTCCTCTGCATTCAAGTTACAAATATTGAGCACAAACAGAGCTTGATCTCCAGGTTTCCCTGGCCAGAGCTACCAGTTCTGACAGCTCTGAACCTGATTCTCCTACCCATACGGTTTCTCTTCATTCCTAACTGAGATTTTTACTGACAACCCTTCTTACTCTGCAGAATGGGAAAGGAAGTTAGGAGTCACTTTTACGGAGGAAGAAGTTCGTAAATCCTGTACCTGGATCCATAAATCTTCTGTTGCAAGTAAATACAAGAACAAAATTACAAAGTCATCATGAGATGGTATTGCTGTCCTTGGATATTACATAAAATATTTCCAAATATATCAGACCAATGCTGGCGATGTCTATCTCACTAAGACACCATGCAACATATGTGGTGGAGCTGCCTCGCCTTGTGCCCATTTTGAGATGGCGTTTTTAAAATATACAGCACCTTTGCCTCAGAGATAGCGCCCCAAACTCCCCAAATAGCACTGCTATCTATGTTCCCAGAATCTGCCTCAAAAGTTAAGAAGAGGATTTTCCGTTTCTTTTTAGTGGCTGCCAGGGCGATAATTCCGAGACCTTGGAATCTCAACACACTCCTTCAATAATAGATACTGTAGGATAACTGAATTTCACAAGCTTATGAGAATGGAAGGATTATCGGCGCAGCTGCACGACCGATAGTCCCATTTTCAAGATGTATGGTTCCCCTGGATATCTTTTATGGAAAAACCTGATTTTGCAACCTTATTATCTTAAAACTCTATCATGTGACCATAAAACCCATTTTTCCTAATATATTATTGGACACTTTGTCGACAAGCCCAAGTCACCCCTTTTTTCTCTTCTTTTTATACTTAACTATGGTTACTATTGTTCAAACACTTACATACACCTGTAAATTAGTCCTAATATTTTTCACGGTAACTCACATTAATTTAAATGGGCAGATTTCTAAATATATTTAGGGCATTAACGGGCATTACCGTACATTTACATGTTGTTAATTGTGATTTTTTTTTCTTCCTTTCTCTTTTATGTAAATTTCTATAAATTCTACAAAGAAAATTTCAATAACAATAGCATAGGATCAATAGGATCATGCAGTGGCATAACAATCACAATCCAAACACATGGTAAATATAAAAAAGAAGAAAACGTATGAAATACCGAACCCGGAAAAAAAAAAAGGTACTAGCTAGTTTTTCAGTGTGCTATGCCCAGATCAGAGAGGAAGGGATCATCCAGAAATCACATCTAGCCATAAATACTAGTAATAGTATTTACTTCAAGACCTGACAAAAAAAGGGTAAAAATGGTTGACATTATTAACGCAGAAAAAGAAAGAGAGAAAATAGAAAAGTAACAAAAAATAAATAAAACAAAAAAAATACAAATAATAAAACCCAAGAGAAACAGAAATAAAACTGAGGGGGGGGGATGAAAAAGAAACTAAAAGAGATAAGGTATCAAGAGGATAGTAAAAGAGAGAAAGGAGGAAGGAAAGAAAAAGCCAAGGAAAGAAACGCATCCCGCAATTAGAAAGAGGCAATTGATATTTAAATGCTGACACTGACAGAATCAGCCATAAAGCTGATAATCAGAGCTGGATTTATACTATTTTCCACCTTAGACTAGCACCCTTGTGCCACCTATACCCATGCACTGTAACAGACAAAAAGTGAGAAATAATTAACTTGCCTAAATTATAAGTAACTGTACTGAAAAATAAAACAACTGAACCACTTCAGCCCCGGAAGGATTTACCCCCTTAATGACAATGCCATTTTTTGCAATACGGCACTGCGTTACTTTAACTAATAATTCTGAGGTCATGCAACGCTGAACCCAAACAAAATTTATGTCCTTTTTTTCCCACAAATAGAGCTTTCTTTTGGTGGTATTTGATCACCTCTGTGATTTTTATTTTTTGTGCTATAAACAAAAAAATGCAACAATTTTGAAAATGTTTTTGCTATACTTTGCTATAAACTTTCTGCTATAAAACATATCCAATAAAAATATGTAAAAAAATCAAATTTCTTCATCAATTTAGGCCAATTTGTATACTACTACATATTTTTGTTAAAAAAAAAATCCAATTGGCATATATTGATTGGTTTGCGCAAAAGTTTTCACCTCTGCAAACTATGGAATAGATTTAGTGACTTTTTTTTTTTTTTACTAGTAATGGCGGCGATCAGCGATTTTTAGCAGGACTACGACATTGCGGCAGACAAATTGAACACTAAGTGACACTTTTTGGGGACCAGTGACACCAGTACAGTGATCAGTACTAAAAAAAATGCACTGTCACAGTATAAATGACACTGGCAGGGAAGGAGTTAACATCAGGGGAAATAAAAAGGTTAAATGCGTTCCCTGGGAGTGCTTTCTAACTGTGTGGGGGATGCTGACACTAGACAGAGAGAGAGATATCTGTGTTCCTGATTAGTAGAAATCACAGATCTCTCTCCCTGTCTGACAGAACAACGCCATTCTGTCATTGCTGAGAACGATCGCATGCGGACCCGCTGATTGGCTCCCTCTGTGTCCAGTCACAGTGGGAACGGGTCGCTGGCGGTGCACGCCCCATACCAGGGAGCGTGGACAACGTACAGGTATGTTGTTTTGTGCAGCTGGGCCGCCCTGCCGAAGTATATGTGTGGTGGGCGGTCCGGAACTAGTTGAATAAGGTGATAAGCCTCTTCTCTATAAATTACTATAAGGCTTGGTTCACACCTATGCGCTTGGTAGAACCTACTTTTGTGTGGGCACAGCAGCCCATTCACTTGACACAAGTGTGAACCTAGCCTAAATAAACATGTAATAATGAACTAAAGGATTCACAGAATAATTTTACAAAAGCATAAATAAAAAACCTATTTCACAAAGAATTACAAAATTATACCTAAGGCTCCATTCAAACTTGTACGACTCCAAAGTTGCGTTGACTTTAGAGTGCAACTTTGGTGCAACTTTGGATAGGTGCAACATGGATACGACTTTGGCTTTGATCAGTGATAATGGACAATTGTTGCACACAAGTTACACTGTAAAACATTCAGGTACGACTTTCATGCAACTTCTGAGGATTAACATTGAAGTCAATGGCCCTCAAGTTGCATGAGAGTCGGACCAAAGTAGTACATGAACTACTTTGAGGTTGCTGCAACTTTAAATCACGCATATATGAACATGGGAAACGACTTGTCATTTGACTTTGATGTCCAAAGTTGCATGCAAGTGTGAATGGAGCCTTAGCAAGATGCTAAACACAATAGAGAAGTTCAATCAAAATGTATTGAATATAACCACATCCAAAAACTTGTCCTCAGAGATACAATCAGTACTAAAAAGTTACAACTATAAAATTGTCCAGAGACAGAATCAGTGCTTTAGGGACACAACCAGAAATGTCTGCAGAAGCAAAACTGATACTGTCCTGATACAACCAGAAAGGTCTGAGGGACACAATCAGTACTGAACCGACACAACCAGAAAACTGTCTACATAGACTGTGGTGGAGATTTACTAAAACGGGTGCAGTCAGAATCTGGTGCAGATGTGCATGGCATTCAATCCGCTTCTAATTTCAGCTTGTTAAATTAAGCTTTGACAAAATTGACCATAAAACCTGGAAGCGGATTGGTTTCTATGCAGAGCTGAACCAGATATTGCACTCTCCAGTTTTAGTAAATTTCCCCCCGCAGAGTGGCCCGGCAGTGAGACTGTAAATAAGGGTTGCTGCTATGCCCTTTTATAGAGGATTGTCCTATTCTCCTAGCACACCCAAATAGTACACTAGCAGGCCGGGACTCCCAAGTGATGTCAGGAGGGAGGGACTAATGAGGAAACTTGACATATCCATAGGCTGAGGTGGCACTGCCTTCTGCTGCCTCCTCAGCCAATGGGTGCGCAGGGAGGTCCATAATTTTCATTAAAGCTTCGTCCCACGGTCTTCCTGACTTGGTGTAGACATTATATGGAGCTGCTTTCAATGGTGCTCCTGAGAAAACTGCAATGATTGAGGTGAGGAAGAGTTTTGTCCTAGTAGTAATAAAGGCAAACTGGGGAGCTGCCAGAAGTGCCTATTACTGTGCAGCTCATGCTCCCTATCAATGATTTTGCCTTCTTTAATAGCACTCATTGTAATGTCACCTATATCCCTATCCTTTTAACAGGGTAAATGTAACCTGACATCTGTTTAGCAAAGGTGTCAGCTTACTGTCACCATGTTAAAAGGACAGCTATATGGGTGGAGTTACAATGACTTCTATTAGAAAGGTTCACACTAGCGAATGTTCTGAAAAGCATGCATCTAAGCAGCTGCTGTGAGATGCCCAAGACAAACCTTCTGAATTTCTTTTTTTTTTTTTTTTTTGGCAATTGCCAGTTTATATGAGCCACAACCACAAACCATGTGTTTGGCTCGTGGTTGTGGTGCAGCCCCACTGATCTAAATGGCCAAATTTGGCACAGCCATGACACAAACCATTGCAACCGTGGCATGTGAGCAGCCTCCACCAGCTGTATTTTTAGGTCCCAGCTGCCTGTTTTACCACCCCCTAACCAACAGTGAGAAGGAGGAAATTATCTGTCTGAAAGCACTGACCCTTTAAAGACCAATAGATGACCGTGCATTTTGTGCTTTATGCATTCCTGACCCCTGCATTCTGTACATTTCATGCGCCTATGACTCGTATTTAAGCCTGCTATATGTAGGCTTAAAGTGGTTCTAAAGGCATTCTATGCATTATGATAAAAATCCTTCTGTGTGTAGCAGCCCCCCTAATGCTTACCTGAGCCCCATCTTGATTCAGCGATGTTGCACGAGAGCCTCAGCTGTCCGGGACTCTCCCTCCTTATTGGCTGAGCTACAGCAGTAGGCTCCATTGGACCCCGCTGCTGTCCATCAAAGTCAGTGAGCCAATGAGAAGAGAGAGGGGGCCGAGCCAAGTCTGAATGGACACATTGCAAGCTGCTTGCTGTGGGGGCACTCAGCAGGAGGGAGGGGCCAGGTGCGCCCGCGAGGGACCCGGTAAGAGGAGGATCTGGGCTGCTCTGTACAAAACCATTACAAGGAGCAGGTAGGTATAACATGTTTGTTATTTTTAAACAAAAAAAACCAACAACTTTAATATCACTAATGCCCCGTACACACGGTCGGATTTTCCGACGGAAAATGTGTGATAGGACCTTGTTGTCGGAAATTCCGACCGTGTGTGGGCTCCATCACACATTTTGCATCGGAATTTCCGACACACAAAGTTTGAGAGCTTGCTATAAAATTTTCCGACAACAAAATCCGTTGTCAGAAATTCCGATTGTGTTTACACAAATCCGACGCACAAAGTGCCACGCATGCTCAGAATAAATTAAGAGACGAAAGCTATTGGCTACTGCCCCGTTTATAGCCCCGACGTACATGTTTTATGTCACCGCGTTCAGAAAGATCAGATTTTCCGACAACTTTGTGTGACCGTGTGTATGCAAGACAAGTTTGAGCCAACATCCGTCGGAAAAAATCCATGGATTTTGTTGTCGGAATGTCCGATCAATGTCCGACCGTGTGTACAGGGCAATAGTTTTAAGGCCCTTCCACTGTTAATGCAATTTTGTCACACCCATGGGCCACTTCATAATTCTCTTCTGGGTGCCCAAGAAGGGCCTTGCCAGATAGGCTAATGCCAGACCTGGACACAATCAGTAACGTACTAACACATCCAGAAAGAGCCACAGAGACACTATCAGTATTGTACTGACAGTAGGAACATGTCTGCAGAGACAAACAGTCAGTACCCTACTGACATAGAACAGAAAAATTGCAGTAAGATGTACGAAAGGCATAGTCACCACTCTCCAGCACAGGGTATTACTGTGTCATAAATTTTCAATGGCACCCCAACGCACTAACCCAACCCTCTAGAGACTTGCATGCATTGTGGTGCACTACCATGCCGTGTTGTGCACTGCATCAGAAAAAATGGTGCCTCCTCTGTTTTGGTGCACTGCCAGCTCATTCAAAAGGGTGACTTAAAGTGGTTCTAAAGGCAGAAGGTTTTTTTACCCTAAATTCTTACCTGAGCCCAATCTCGATCCAGTGATGTGCACAAGAAAGCAGCTCTCTCTCACTGGACAGAGAGGCAGCGGTGGGAACCATCGCCTTCTGCTGCTATCAATCACAGCCAGTTAGGAAAGAGCAGGGGTGGGGCCAAGCTGTGTGTTAATGAAAGCGCTGGTGAGAGACCCCTGAAGAGGAGAATTGAAGCTGCTCTGTGCAAAATGATTGCACAGAGCAGGTAATTAGGACATGTTTGTTATTTTTTTTTTTACAATAAAAATGTTGCCTTTAAAATCAATTTAAAACATGCATATTGTTGAGTTAACACAACGCACCAAGATGAACCAGTGTGAATGGGCCCAAAGTAATCCTCCAAATAATCATTACTGGCACAGCCAAATAAGTAAAAAGTAAGCTGAACCAGTAGGTTATATGTTGATAATGTCAAACAAAATGATCTAATCGTTTCAAAAATAGTTAGCACTTGACTTAACTCAAAACTGTAGAAAAAAGCTAATCGAGAGCACACTAAGACCAATAAAAACATCTAACGCCATGACAATCTTGATGTTGTACAATGTAAGTACTGTAACATGTAATATTAATGCAATGCTACTGCACTCTTGCTAGAAGAATCTTGTTCCCCCCACCAAGTGAGGTGCAGATCCAAAAGTAAGTTATAGCACCATACAGAAAAGTGCCAATGAATGCAGGCACATTGGCAATTACTGTATATTATTTTAAATGTACCCATAAAAGCTATGAATTCTAGACCTTACTATTATTAAATTCTGACAGTTATTAGCAGTTGTGAGAGCTAGGCCACCCCCTGCTGACTACAGCACCTTCCTATTGGCCAGTAAAATTGCGTATTGATAGGCTAATTAAAAAAAAATAGCTGAATTCTTTACTGATCTGTATAATAAGCCCACCCCATTTTCCAAGGACCGAGCAGAGGAATTTTTCAAAGACATTCCCTTGCCAACATTAGAACAGGAACACACAGAATTAATGGAAGCAGACTTCACGGAAGGAGAAATTCTGGCAGCCATTAAGAGCTTGAACCCCTCAAAGGCACCTGGCCCAGATGGCTTTACGGGCCACTATTACAGAAAATTTGCAGCCATACTGACTCCCCACTTGTGTTCCTTTTTTAATGCGATACGGAAAGGCAACCCCTTATCTTTACATGAAAATGAGGCCCTCATTCAAGTAATCCCAAAACCAGGAAAGGATCATGGGGATCCAGCAAATTATCGCCCGATATCACTTATTAATGTGGACCTTAAACTAATGACCAAAGTCTTGGCAACCAGAATGAACTCTTTTCTGGCCAAATATATCCACCCTGATCAAGTGGGATTTGTTCTAAACAGACAGGCCCCGGATCAAACCCGACGAGCGATAGACATCATTGCAGCACTTAATTCAAACTGGGACAATTTGGGGCCGCGGAGGGGTATGATTTTGTCATTAGACCTTTGTAAGGCTTTCGACTCGGTAACGTGGGAGTACATATACTACGCATTGAAAAGATATGGATTTGGGCCCCATTTCCTGAATATATTACAAGTACTATGCAAAACACCCACGGCCAAAATCCAGATAAAAGGCTTCAAATCCCACACAATTAACATACACAGGGGAACGAGACAAGGGTGCCCCCTCTCTCCTATTTTATTTATCTTAGCATTAGAACCCCTAGCGATAAAGCTTAGGAACCACCAAGACATAAAAGGCATATGCTGTGGCGACGGGGAGCAGAAATGCTCTCTGTTCGCCGATGATATCCTTATGTTCCTTTCCTCCCCGATTACGTCCCTTCCTAACTTATACCGAGTCCTGAGGCGCTTCACCGCACTCTCGGGTCTCACGATAAACCACTCCAAATCTGAAGCCCTAAATCTGACCCTAGAACCACAGACTGTACAACTTCTCCAAAAATCATTTCAGTTTAGATGGCAACAAAATAAACTCCCATATTTGGGAATCTTTTTAACCAACAATCTGCAGACTCTGTATCAGGCCAATTACCCCCCCCCTCTATAAGAAGCTATCAGCAGACTTATTGTCATGGGCTAAAAGCCCTCCATCGTGGTTTGGCAGACTGTATTCCATTAAGATGAATATCTTACCAAGACTGTTGTATTTGTTCAGAACCCTTCCAATAGCAATCAATAGACACGATCTTAAGGTTTTTCAGAAAAAGATTATGCAGTTCATTTGGGGAGACACAAGACCCAGGGTGAATCAACGAACCCTATACGCCCCCAGAATTAAAGGGGGGTTGGGAGTACCAAATTTGGTCAGGTATTTTGAGGCAGCCCAATTGGCCCAATTAATTCGCACTCACTCTGGACTGCCTCAACCATCTTGGATGAAGCTGGAATCATCCCCATACCCCACAAAACCGATAAGCCATTTGATGTGGCTTCATATGAAAGACAGACCGACCATTTTATGCCCCACATTATCATTCTCATTAGGTTTATGGGATAGATTACAAAAACCTTTTACCTTCCGCTCACCTCATGCTCCCCTAGCCCCATTAACGGGCAACCCAGAATACACCCCGGGTCTTAACCCTCAAAGATTATTATGGTGGACCAATAAGGGCTTGATTCGTATAGCCGACTTATGTGACCATAGAGGTATACTATCGAAGCAATTCCTTATAGAAAAATATCAATTACCTAACACAGAACTCTATCATTACCTCCAAATAGTACATTTCCTGAAAACTCTACAGCGCAAAGCTGACATTATGACGTTCACTCCAATGGAATATTTATGCAGGTCCTTCGATAAACATAAAGGTCACATATCTAACATTTATGGTATTTTTTCCTCCAAGTCAGAAAAATTGTTTTACATGCAAAAGTGGGAACAAGATATAGAGGAAACGATGGAAATGGACATGTGGTTTAATACGGCCCAATTGGCCTCAAAAGGTTATATAAATACCTCCCTAATAGAGGCGAATTATAAAGTCTTATTACGGTGGTATATGGTCCCGGCGAGAATTGCTACATACATTCCCGGCGCATCCCCATTGTGCTTTAGGGGGTGTGGAGGGGAGGGCACGATATATCATACTTGGTGGTCCTGTCCTAAGGTTAGAAGGTATTGGATACGCATCTACAATTTTATTTACTCATTGACCCAAGTTAACCTAACCAAATCCCCACAACAGGCTCTACTGGGATGTCCAGTAGAAGGCGTGCCTCGATACACGAAAAAACTCATATCCTTTGTCTTCAAAGCAGCCAGAATTGCGATTGCTAGATCCTGGAGAAAACCTCTGATCCCATTTGAACTGGTAAAAGCTAAACTGACATGGATCATGATTAATGAACGCCTGTCGGCGATTCTATTGGATAAACAACGGGTTTTCGACAGGATTTGGGAACCATGGTTAACATACCTATCTGTGGGCTTCGATAGTTGATGGATCTAAGAAAAGTTTCCTAGGGGTGCACTCAACCCCAACCCTTCCCCCTATTTCTTCTTTTCTTCTCTTTCTGCTCCCTTGCTCCTTAACTTTCCCTCTCTCCACATTTATTAGTTTACGTAGGTTCTCCTGTCTGGTGTTGTTGCCCTCGCAACATTAGCAAAGAATCAAGAAGCGATAGTAGCATTGCTGCTTGTAAGTGGGGGGGGTTGGGGGGTCGGGAGCCTCTCGTCCGCAGAATTGATCCCATGCGGGGTGGACGGGCGGGCTCCTGGCGCCACAGCCTCTCTACAAAGAATACATAAGTGATAAGGTAACGATGCTAAGGCACTAAAATATAAGGACAGACAGATGTAGAACTGATATACTCACCAGTAAAAATGTTACATTTTGCTATATGTACTGTGTGTAGGCCATGTTGGCCGAGCTTTGTTCTTCTAATCTTTTCTACATTGTTGTTTATATTTGAGAAATATGTATTGTATATTTTTCATACACTATATTCAATAAAAATATTGGAAAGAAAAAAAAATAGCTGTTGACACTGCTAGGAAGTGTTGGAATTTACTTAGTAGTGTGATCTGTAGACATGGGCTTTGTAGGGCCCTCAAATGGATGCTTAAAGGTAGGTCATTCTGTAGAAAATTGTGCACTGTTGTACTTTAGTATCATCTGTCTTGTACTTATCACTGCTGTATTGGAGATCACAGACAACATTCACATACATACTTGTAAATCTGTGTTCCTTTATGCTAGGTTCATACTGATGCGACATAGGTTCCGACTTGTGAGACCCCAAGTCGAATGACATGTGAAGTTCAATGTTATCCTATGTGAGCTGTCTTAACTGATACTACACAAGTAAAAAGTCACAACAAAGTCGTATCAAAGTCAGACTCCAAAGTTGCACTGTAAGGCCTCATTCCCACGAGGCGGATCCGCTCAGCTCTGTCTGCCAGCTCAGCAGGAGATCTCTCTGTTGATCTCCGCTGAGCCGGTGGATGACAGGTCTGTCTCCGCTCACTGAGCAGGGAGGGGCTTCTCAGAGCGCCGCCGATTCCTATGGAGGGATCGGACGAAAACGGACAGCATGTCCGTTTTCATCAGATCTCATCCGATTCGCCAGGATGGATGCAAACGTATTGCCATATGTCTGATTTTAGTGGATCGGATGTCTCCATGCATAGACCTGCATGAAGCGTCCGTTCAGGTCCACCTCGCCTAAAAAACTGACAGGTGGACCTGAACGGTCCATTCGTGTGAAAGGGGCCTAAGTCTCATGACTTTGGAGTTGTGCTAGTGTAAACCAAGCCTTATTCATTAGCCATGCTTATATGCCATCCTGCTTAGCCTGTCCATCAACACTAATGCTAGCTTATAAACATGGTGCTACCATCTGAGGGGAGTTCTCAGCAGGAACCACTTTAATTCTTTGACAGGAACCAGTATTGTAATAGGGCGGTTCTATCCCTCCCTAATCTTCCCTCTCTTCTGCTCTCATATAAGCAACTTGTTTTAAAATTACTGCTGTTATTAAGGGAGAATGGAGAACGCATGGTATGACTGGGAGGGACCACACTGTCTTCTATTGCTTATGCAAATATAGGAACATAATGACACAGTGAGAGGGAGCTATGGAAAGCCTATGACCTTTCAGTTGGTAAGCAATAAAGACTGAAACCAAGCGGTCATAGAGAAACCCAGGTCCTGCTAGTATGTGCCACAGCAGCTGGAAGACCTTTTCGATAAACCACATAGGCCCAATGCACACAGATGGTTTGCAGGTGGTGCCTACAGCCGGTCATAGAAGTGAACAGCTGTACGCACTTGTGCTTGGATATATGCCGATCCTTTGGTGCAATGAGCACAAACATGCATTTGTTAATAAGGCCTCGTTCATACCATGTGCAGAGGTTTGAGATTTTCTGCTCATGTTCTGCAAGGGCACAAAAAAAAACAATTGTTCTCTATGTGCTGTGTTCACACCACAACACTGGTGTCGCATACAGATTTTTTTCTGCACAGGAAACTGCAACAGGTATGCAGTTTTCTGCGCGAAAATAAAATTGATGTGACATCAACATTGTGGTGTAAACAGGGCAGAAGAGAAAGTGATGACACAAGGTGTGATGTCTATCTGTGCATAATAAAAACGTGCATAAAAAACTGATGTCAACGTGCATAAAAACTTACTGAAATGCGCATGAAATCTGACGTAAACTTGTGTTCTGCAAGTGAAATCTGCATGGTTTTTCCGTCAGTTTTTATGCAAGTACTGTGTGAACGAGGCCTTAAGAATGTCAGTACATGCCAGAGTGGGAGGATTTCTTTTCTATGGCAATTGGTTACAGTTAACGTTAGGCCATATGCACACAGGATATCTGCTATCCCTTCTCTCCTAGACGCCTTTCCTTCTCACAGCAGTGTTCTGACAGAAAAAAAAATTTTAAGCTTGCAAACGCTTCTCGACATGTTTAGGCTCGCTAAGCGCCTTGGCGTTAATTTATTCCATTAGCCAGAGTAATAACTTATTCTGGCCTTTTAAATTAATTAACACTCAAGGGCTAAACACGCCTAGCATTAACGCTCATTTAGATGTGCTTACGTGCGTCGTGTTTTTCTGCCAACGCGCTATTTTTCTCTGTTTCTCAGGAACATGTAAATTTTAGGGTTGACATACACTATATTACCAAAAGTATTGGGACGCCTTTACACGCAAATTAACTTTTTTTTTTTAATCAGGTAGCATCTTCTTGAGATGTCACATAAGCCTCTTCCCATTGATCACCTGGTATGTCACCCACGTCCTCCTCCCACCTGCCACAAGCTCAGCTAGGAGACTTTTCCAAGTATAATCCCAGAAGGGTAGCATAACAGTTATGCCCCGTACACACGGTCGGATTTTCCGATGGAAAATGTCCGATCGGAGCGTGTTGTCGGAAATTCCGACCGTGTGTGGGCTCCATCGGACATTTTCCATCGGATTTTCCGACACACAAAGTTTGAGAGCAGGCTATAAAATTTTCCGACAACAAAATCCGATCGCGTCAATTCCGACCGTGTGTAGCCAGTTCCGACGCACAAAGTGCCACGCATGCTCAGAAGAAATTCCGAGACAGAACCGCTCGGTCTGGTAAAATTAGCATTCGCAATGGATACAACACTTTCGTCATGGTGCAATGTTAAAAATGGTTTAATACAGCGCACTCTCTTCTTCTTTATAATGTGAGATGAATGAAGTAGTTTTGCTGCTCATATTCACACAGACTTCTCACAAACTTCTTTCTTTATTATTTATCGGGATTCCCTCAATATATTTTGATTTGTCACATCTGACAAAATTATTTTTGTGTTTTGTTTTTTTTTTTTATTTTAAGGCATAATTTTTTTTTTTTTTTAGGTTTGTATTTTTTTTTTAAGGCTGATCTTTGTTTTATTTTAGTTTTAGTTTTACTCCAGAATATTTTTGTGTGTGTTTTGTGTGTCAAGTTACCACAACACCATTGATATCTTGTATTATTTAATCTCAAGGAGGTTGCTTGGTGTTGGTGTCTCTTGTTAATTTCACATTGTACTTTAGAAATGTACCTGAATCCTCACAAACAAACTGTCCTTTTTGAAGGAAAAAACACATAGGCGAGTATAATTGAAACAAAAAATCCTTTATTAAGGGCTCAGAACCAAACAAAGAGGGAGGCAACGCTGGAGAAACAGCAGAAATTAGCGAAGCCTTGGACCCCCAGGGCAGACATCAATTCTTTAACATCAAAATTGGTGGCCTGAGGAGTCCATATGTAAGGGAGTGCAGTCTGGTCCAGAAGTCCCAGAGATCCGGAAAGCAGCAGATGACATCTGTATCCCCAGGCTGTGGTACTACAACAGGCTGCATCTTTTGCCAGACCAGACTGAACCCAGGGTCATCACTCTCTGGTCTTCTTTCCACGCTTCCTTCCTGGCTGTGGCTCTGCTGTTGGAGATGTGGCAGGAGGAGGAGTAGGACCTGGAGGAGGAGGAGGACTAGTAGGACCTGGAGGAGGAGGAGGAGGAGAAGTAGTAGGACCTGGAGGAGGAGGACTATTTGTGAGGTCACAAATGTGGGTAGCAGATGTTATTTGGCCCCTCAACCCCTTATTGAGAGCTTCCAACATTAAGGACTCACACATGAGTTGTTGGCCCTCCTCCATCCGCTGCATTTTGCAGGCAATTATGCCAGCAAAGACCTCCTCCACAGTGTGGGGGGCTCTCAGGGCCTCTGTAGCCTTCCAAAAGAGGCCTATGGCAGCCTCCTCCAGGGTACTCCTCTTCCTGCCACTTTCTCTTTGCAGGTGGATAGGAGGGACCTGCATATCAGGCAGCCTGCTCGGCCCGGCCACCTCCTGGCTGTGACTTCCCTGTGTATGAAAAAGGGACATGGTTTTACTTTTTGCATCATCAATCACAATCATAAATTAGTACTCCAAACTAACATCTAGTTAACATCATTGATTGGACAAGCAGAAATATTTAGAGAAATGCTATACCTGGCTCAAGTTGGGCTCCTCCACATGTTGCTGCCTGGAAGGCCCAGGTTGGGCGTCAGAAGCCTCAGCTTAGGGGGGAAGGAAGTGTGGAAGGAAGACTGGAGAGTGATGACCTGGGTTTAGTCTGACCTGCCAGAAAATGCAGCCTGTCATAGTACCACAGCCTGGGGACATAGATGTCATCTGCAGCTCCGGATCTCTGGGAATCCTGGACCTTCTTGTGCTCCCTTAGATAAGTGCTCCTCAGGCCACCAATTAGGATCTTCAAATAGGTCATGTCTGCCGTGGGGATCACCGTCTTCACAAATTCCAACAACTGATCCAGCGCTGCCTTCCACTTTGTTTGGTTCTTATAATGTGGTTGGTTTATCTCCCAAAGACAAGGCAGCTCCCTGAACATATCTATGAAGATTGCCATAAAGTCGGTATCTTTCAAGATATCCATTTTCACTGCAAGACACAACACAAGACAAACCCTAATGTCAGGCAAAATTCTCCTAATCATGTTACAATATAGGCCTCAATCTAGAAGCAGTATAGGCCCAAGTTTGGCTCTTACCTTCGTTATCAGGATCGGCGCCTCCGATACTCCTTCCTCCGCTCACAGATCGTATGTACTACGCACGCGTGTTACGCTTTATACACACTGCGCATGCGTGTAACTCTGCCCGCCCCTGACGTTCTTTCTAGTCTATTCCCCGCCCCTTTTCGTTCAGCGCAGTGGGGGAAGAGCACATGGCGGAGACACAGCAGGTGCGTGCTAATTATAGCGAGGAGGAGGAGGAAAGCCCGGATCCGGAAACGTCCCGATCCAGAAGGAGACGATTTATGACGGGAAGTATGGACCTTACCCCAACCCAATGTCCGAAAGGCCAAGATCATGGCGAAAGTGGTCAAAAGTCTGCACCGGAATTTCGGGGTACGTCGATCGAAAGATCAGCTCAGGAAGCGGTGGTCGGACCTGAAATTACGAGAACATGAGCAGTACAGAAAGATCTGGAGAGTGCTGCAAAAAAGTAAGTAGTTGTGCTGTGTTCCTATTCTTTTTGTCTTTATTACGTTCGTGCTGCTCCATGTGCTTTTCTTAAGTGTTGTACAGTTTAAAATGGCAACTTTCATATTCATGGGCACATTATTCGTTCGTATCAAACATTTTTCTTTCGGCCTATAAAACACCATTGTTTTGGCCATATGCATTTGCCCACATTTTTTAGGGCCTACTTGTATGAAAATAATTTGGTTGTGTAGATGTGTTTGTTAGTAGAATGAAATGCAAATTATATTCTGTGTAAGGAGAGGACACTCAGCAGCTGTTTTCACATCTGGACGCTGGAGCACTAGTGTGGGACACAAGAACACCCTTTTTATTAGGGGGTCCACACAGGTGCTCCAGTGTATACTATAGGGGTGTCTCCATCTGTGAAGCTTGTACCAAACAGGTAAAGTATTGAAGCTTGACAAAGGACACTCAAAATTCTACTCTGCCAAAATAGACAATTGTACACCACTTCCAAGCAATGTTTCATATTTATAGTTCTGCCATCAAATATCTGTGTGCTAAGTATACCAATTTTTTTTTACATAGGGGAGAAAAGACTCGGAGGACACCCCTCATCCGAGGAGACCAGAGACCCCCCACCTCGGGAAGAAGGGGAAATACCCCCAACACAAGAAGAGCAGGAGGAAGAAGACGTGGCGGAACTAGTCACCACAACAGGGGAGTGTCTGCGACCACAGGCTCAGGTAAGAGATGGATGCCAGCATATTTATAATACCTGTTTTTTTTTTGGTTTCTCTCTTTTTAGGTGATCGGGATGTTGTGGATCCAGGGCATTTCACCTCGGAAAGTGCACAGATCCTGATTGGGGAGATCATGGAGTGTAATTTAGCATTGGAAAACCTCAAGAAAAACATCAATGATGTTATTCAAAAAAATAATAACATCATTGATGTTTTGGGGAGAGTTTAAAACCCCTCCAAATCCCTTTGTTTTTTTGTGTGCTACAATGTTAAAAATGTTTTAGCGATTTTTAGAAAAGCCAAATTTTGAGGATGCACACAGTGTGTCAATATGTGCTATCTGCCATCACGGGAGATCAATGGACGTGTTTTGGGGGTGCAGCCCCTTCCTCAATAATAAAGTAGCTGAGAGGAAGGGGTTGCTCCCACAAAACTCGTCCCTTGATCCCCCCGTGATGGCAGCTAGCACATGTTGACATTCGTAAATTGGTGTGCATCTTCAAAATTTGGCTTTTCCTGGGGTGACTTCACCCCATCTGAACGCAATATCAAACACAGTTCCTAAATACTCATGTCTGATATTGCCTTCAAGTTCTACCAAATGTGAACTTTGTAAGTTCAAGATTTGTGTCTTTCTTGTTGTTTTGAAACATGCCTGTTTTATCTTAAATGGACATTTCTATTTTTGATAATGCCACCCCAAAAATTGTTATACAACAAACATGTTGGTTTGTTTTAAAAACCTTTTCTAAATGCACATGTGATTGTGCAGGTATTAAAAAGATTGTTAATCAACAATGTGTGGATTATTGTCTCAACGCTACAACACTTTTGTGGTGATGTAATTGGTGTTTTCGGTGACAATGGGTGTTATTTCCTAAGGGCAAATCCACTTTGCACTACAAGTGCAGTTTCTGTGCATTTTCAAGTGCACTTGTTGTGCAAAGTGTCTTTGCCTTTTGTAAATAACACCCAACAGTGCTTTGTAAGGTTACTCAATCACGCCATTTTCAGGACTCACCACATTTCGGTCAGGGTCAGCTAAAACAAACACAAGCAGTAAATGTCACCAAATATTTGCTTAATGTTTTTTTTATTTGATCAAGGTTTCACAAATTGTCTGGCATATTGATGGCCCCCCTACCCGCAAAGAACTCAAGGTATCTTAGCCGGACATCACGGGCACTCAGGGAGGGCAAGCCAGGACGGCCACTTTCAAGCGCCGTCAGGGTTGTTTCATTTATAATTCCGGCCTCAGGCCCAACTGAGCCAACATAGTTGGCAGAATGTTGCCGTAAAAAGTTATGTAGAACACAGCACACCAGGATTATATGATTCAGTTTATACTCCGCCATATGGATGGGTGTAAGAAATAGGCGGAACCGGCTGGCCATGATTCCAAATGTGTTCTCCACCACTCTTCTGGCTCTGGCCAGCCGGTAATTAAAAACCCTCTGTTCCGGGGTGAGGGTCCTCATCGGGAATGGCCGCATAAGGTGGTCCCCCAGCGCAAAGGCTTCATCTGCAACAAAGGCGAATGGGAGTCCTTCCACATTGTCTTCTGGAGGTGGCAAGTCCAAGCTGCCATTCTGGAGATGCCTGTAAAACTCCGTCTGGGCGATGACTCCACCATCGGACATCCGGCCATTCTTCCCCACATCCACATACAGGAACTCATAATTAGCCGACACCACCGCCAACATCACAATACTATTGAACCCTTTATAATTATAATAGTATGACCCCGAGTTGGGTGGTGGGACGATGTGGACGTGTTTCCCATCGATTGCCCCTCTGCAGTTAGGAAAGTCCCACCGCTGGGCAAAGTGGGAGGCCACAGTCTGCCATTCCTGTGGCGTGGAAGAAAACTGTGGAGGAAAAAAAAAATTAGTCTTTTTGCACATTAAAACATGGAAAGCAGATTAGATACAAACATTCTTGGCCAACATCAAGATAACATTTATTAATGGGAAATTGTAAACACCAAAGTATAAGGCACACCTATCATATTCCCCCTCCCCCACCCCCTCTCATGGGCCATTTCTAACATTATAGGGGGGGGGGGAGCTCTTGGACAGGTTCATTGAGAGATGAATGCCTAAAGAATGGGTATTACTTTGAACAACCCCTCCTTAGTTACACTATGGGCAGCCCACTGGACAGGTAAGATGTGTCATAATACAAAGATATAAATACACACTGTACACATTTCAGCACATTTGGTCATTCTGCTATTACCTATCAAGATAATAATAGGATACAAAAACTTTAAACAGTACCATTTGAAAGTATACAGGCAGGCCCTTGCACTACATGCTTTGGGGAATTCATACATAAATCTGACCACAAAAGAGATGGGTATAGTGTGTATGGGTTTGGCAAAGTCAGCAGATAGATGATTGAGGATTGATAGAGAATTGGTATCAGCTGACTTAGCAGTTGGGGGGAGGGAGGGTTAAAAATGATTTGGGGACACCCCAACAAAAAAGCCTCTGGCATTCTGCTTGAATTTAAAGCACCAATCACATTTTAAAACATTTTAGGGGGTGTTTGGGGTAAAGCACTACTATGGAGCTGACAAAATACATTGTTAAGTGACTACATGAGGTGAATATAGGGCCAGGAGAGCATGCTGGGGAGGTAAGTGAAGGCAAATATGTATGAAGGACAAAAAAATAATTAGATAAGAATCCAGCATGAATGAGGACAAAGGGGACATTCACAGCATATTCCAATCATGGTAATTTGGGAATGAGGAAAGAAATACAATATATTATCAAACAATAAATACAATAAAATGTGATATTAAAGGATAAAAATCTTACCTTAATATAGTCCTTCTGCAGGACCTGGATGATGGCTGAACAGGTCTCTGGGATAATGATACCCAGAGCCTGGGGGGAGATGCCTGTCGAGAACTTCAAGTCCTGCAGGCTTCTCCCCGTCGCCAAGTACCGCAGGGTGGCGATGAGCCTCTTCTCCGGAGTGATGGCTTGCCTCATGCAGGTATCCTGCCTGCTAATATAAGGGGTCAGCAAAGCCAACAAACGGTGAAATACGGGGTCCGTCATCCGGAGAAAGTTCCTGAAATCATCAGGATTATTCTCACGGATCTCACGGAGCAAAGGCATATGACAGAACTGGTCACGCTGAAGCAACCAATTCTTGGTCCATGAACTCCTCCCCACCCTGTTCATGGACTGGACTTGTGTTAAGGTCAGGACCCCAACACCAAGCCCCCGCACAGCACGAACTCTACGAGGAGTACGTATACGCAACATGGCTAGAAAACGGTTGCTCAGAACTAAGTAACAGAACGCACTGAAGAACAGCAAGGCCTGTGAAGAGCGACCTGAAAAACAGCAACGAACGAACAAGAACACAATGACTAATGAAAGTCACGCGTAGCTTGCTTGCACGCACTGAAGAGCAGATACAAACCCACAAGCACAAACTGAACTGCAGAAAACGATCTGAAAGCCACGAGTCTGAAAAAGAGCGGATCGTCTCTCACCAAACCTTTACTAACACGAAATTAGCAAAAGGAGCCCAAAGGGTGCCGCGCTTGGTTCTGAAATGGCCTTTTCTAGTCTCGTCGTACGTGGTTGACGTCACCGCGTTCTTGCCGATCAGAAATTCCGACAACTTTGTGCGACCGTGTGTACGCAAAACAAGTTTGAGCCAACATCCGTCGGAAAAAATCCTAGGATTTTGTTGTCGGAATGTCCGATCAATGTCCGACCGTGTGTACGTTTAGAGATTAGAGATAAAGCCCTTGGTGGAGTCGGATTGCTGCATAAAATAAAAGACTGGTGTGCATGAAAATTCCAAGGCATCCATAGACCTCTGAGCTTTTACCGCATGTTTCAATTGTGCATAGTAGAATAGCATATTTGAAGGAATACCAAATCTAGACTGTATGTCAGGGTACCATTGGCACCGAACCGGGGCGTCGGCGTACGCCTATGCGCCGGCGCGCTCCGTTACGCGCTGTTCAGCAAATCCCTGTTGTTCCCGGGCGTCGGCGCGTTGTGCGCGCGTTCGCGATAGCGCCGGCTTGGCGCCAAAGTGCACATAAAAGTCCCCCTGTGCCTCTGGCACATTGCTGCTTCGTCTCAGCTTCGTGATTCTTGTATTTGAACCTGATTGCTTGCTACCTATCTGACCCGGCTTGTCTGACCATCCGTCCTGCTCCAATCCGACCCGGCCTGTCCGACTATTCTTCTACTACCTGCCTGATACCGTTGCCGATCTCTGCCTGCCTACCGACTCTGCCTCTGCCTGCTGTTTTTGCCTGTCTCATATCCTTGCTGACCCGGACCGTCTGACCCTGCTTGTTCCTGTTTAGTCCTTGCTGTTGCACCTTCAGCCTCAGCTCCAGAGACCTCTGCATCTCCAAGTGTTCCAGTTTGCTGCCTCCAGTCTCACCTGATCTGCAGTCCAGCCATCCCTGTGGGATCTCTCATCACTTCAGCATCAGAGACTCAGCTCAACAGGCACTCCTACCCCACTGTGCTCAGGAGACCACTGTCCCCACTCCAGTGGCTCCTGAACCAGCGTTGTATGAGAGGTCTTCTCCTACAAGTCAGGCTCTACTACCAGGTACCTAACACTGTAGTTGGGCAAATGATAACAGGGTTCCATTTTCAAATATGTGTCTAAGATGTGTAACCCCTACAGCCCACCACCCGGCAGCATGCTGTAGCTTAAGCAATTCAGGGTAGGTATGGTTGATCCAAATTGGGCTGTAACTGGTATATCCTGTAACCTTCTGTAATTGCTTTGTTTTCTCCCATACTTTTTGTAAAAGCCTGTATGTTGGGTGTTTATTACATTTAGAGAATAGCTGCACTTCTAGCCCTTTAGCCAGGGTAGATGCCTTACTAAACTGCAACATTATGGCTAGTATAGAGTTATAAATTTCAACTCTAGAGCCTGAGATCTCTACCAAGCCTCCTACCATATTTTGGAGCTGAGATGCCATATAGTATAGCCATGGGTTTGGGAGAGCCTGTCCTTAGCTTCTGTAGTTGTTCCAATTTGATTCTGGCATTACCCTCTTTCCACAGGAAGGACCGAAAAAAAGAATTAACTACTCAAAATATCTTTAGAGGGACTACCACCGGGGAGTTATGAAGATGGTATAGTAACTGTGGCATCAAAATAATTTTGATCAGGTTATCTCTTCCTGCCACTGCGAGCCATAATTTGTTCCATAGCTTGACCTCATCTCTAAATTTCTTCAATAATGGTAGGATATTTAAGTGACAAAAATCCAATGGTTGCAAGAATATCACAATCCCTAAATATTTGAATGATGTCACCACAGGCACTGGGCAATATTTATTTTATTTTATTTATTTCAGGTACTTATATAGCGCCGTCAATTTACGCAGTGCTTTACATATACATTGTACATTCACATCAGTCCCTACCCTCAAGGGGCTTACAATCTAAGGTCCCTAACTCACATTCATACATACTAGGGACAATTTAGACAGGATCCAATTAACCTACCAGCATGTCTTTGGAGTGTGGGAGGAAACCGGAGTACCCGGAGGAAACCCACGCAGGCACAGGGAGAACATGCAAACTCCAAGCAGGTAGTTTCATGGTTGGGATTCGAACCAGTGACCCTTCTTACTGCTAGGCGAGAGTGCTACCACTACACCACTGTGCGGGCAATAGGTTAATAGGGGTTGTACCCCTTGATCTAATGGCAGTAGAGCTGATTTGGACCAGTTAATGGTAAGCCCTGAAAATCGCCCGAAGTCTGTGATAGTTGTCATAACATTTCTCAGGGAAGTATCGGTGTCTCCCAGTAGCAGAAGCATGCAATCTGCATAAAGCAGAATTTTCTCCTGTAAACTGCCATACCTCCTAGTTACTGAGGCAAATAAGTCAGGCACTTTTATGGGCCCAGTGATGTGGAGCTGAGGTTAGATCCTGCTAGTCCTATTAACAGACTGATAAGAGGTGTCTGGCAGCAGCTAAGATGTTGTGGTTTGTATGAACTGATAGAAGGAGGGAGGGAGAGATAGGAAAAGGTCACTGTGGCTCTTTCCTTCTCATGACAAAACTGCAGGGGAGAGTTGTGACGTGAACAAAATGGCTGCTGCACACACAGCTTTTCGTGTGCCCAGTACACACGACCATTACAGGGAGCATATCCGGTGGCCAAGTAAGACACTGTCTCTTTAACCAACTTTCTCCATGTGACTAACACTGGCCACACACATTAAATCTGTACTCCAGAGTGCGCATGCGCAGAGCTTGCAAAATGCCCGCTAACGCCTAGAGCTCCGCTCCCTCACGACACAGCGGCACCCACAGCACTGTCCACGGCGCACCGAACGGCTCCAAAAAGCGGGAGGCACCCTCCACAGTCCCGGCTACACCCCCATATGATCGAGGCTCTGGTAAAACGGAATCTCTGGCCACAATTGGAGAAGGCAGGAATGGCCGAGACATCCAAGATGGCCGCCGCAACACAGGCACAGCCACAGACACAGGATCTCTGCTCCACAGGCCAGGTGGACTACAGGTCAGAGAAACCCCACATCCCCCTACACTTCACACCAGGAAGGCAAACGGGATTCCCACCTGCAATCACCCCTTCCCCAGCTTCCACAGAATCCCTCCTAGAACACTCTCTAAATGACTATCCCCTGTCCCCCATGGGATCTAACACAGGACAAACGGGCTATTCTCTTCATGACATCCTGGCCAGGGACCCTGCCTTTCACATGGACACCCTCTTCCACAGGTTCTCTGAGCTACTGGACAAAGGCCTGGCACAAACGGCTGCAAAAATCACAGGGGATCTAAAGGCTGACTTTATCAATTTAGGAGCCCGGATCGACACGATCGAACACAAAATGGAGGAAACTATAGCTATCACTAACCAAAATTCTCAGCACATCTGTACTGTGCAGGATCAACTCAACCTAGCCATGGCTCGTATTGACGAACTTAAGAATAGGTCAAGATGATACAATATCAGAATCCGTGGCCTACCGGAGACAATACAAAATGTTCCAGAAGCAGTGCAAGACCTGATTAAACAACTAATTCCCAACATTCCCCCTCACTGTCTTGAGCTGGACAGGGCCCACAGAGAAAAGATGGCACCCCAAGAGATGTTATTGCCAAACACCATCATTACACAGTAAAAGAAGAAGTGATGAGACAGGCCAGGTCTACTCACACAGTGATGTGCATGGGTCACCAGGTGCAGATCTTTGCGGATCTCTCACCCTCCACGATCCAGAGGAGGAGATCATTGAAACCCCTGCTTCACGCTCTCACCCAAAGAGACATAAAGTACAGATGGGCCTTCCCGTTCGTGGTTAAGTTCTCCATTAAGGGGAAACATTACGCTTTCTCCTCCCTCCCAGAAGGAGAGAAACTTCTCTTGCACCTGAAAATCATAACCCAGGAAGCTGAGATGGACGCATTCAATGCCGGTGTTAGCTCCAACAAACGAGCGACACCCACCAGCCCTCAATCCCCCTTGTGGTCCACAGGAAAATCAAAGAAGGCCAAAGACAACAACCTAACTTGAAGCCAGTGCTTATTTAGACTGCCTCTCCTACATCCCGGATGTGCAGAAGGGACCAGAGTAATAGTTCCCCCGAATGTGGGGGGTCCCTCGTGCCTATAGCCTTAGGCACGTTAGCCACCCGGGCACCGTTTTCTGAATTTTCAGATTTTTTCTTGTTTTCTTTCTTGGTTTTTTTTTGGGGGGGGTTTGGCATCAGTTCTTACTTTTTTGTGATATATATATATTTTTTTTGGCTGGATTTGCTCATAGAAGAGAAAGGAGGTCACAAGGCTGCTGAACCTCTCCGAACCGATAGTTACTCTTTCCCCACACCTCCCTAAGGGGCAATTTAACCACTCTGTACAAGGCTTCCTGACCGGTCCCCCCAATGGACGCTGTGCTGTGATAGAGGGGAGATTTGGGAGTTTGGGGGATAATGCATTCCGGGGAGGTGGAGGGCCTTATGCCAGTCAAGCTGTTTGGACACCGTGGTATAATAGGATAGGGGTTTTATTTCCCCTAGAGGAACATGTTTTTTGAAGGGCGCCCGGTTTCGTGACGGAACACTTGCGCACCTGCCTAACCCTTAGACACCCATTGGTCTCTAGGGGCTAGGTTGTCTGAGCCTAGATGGGCCAGACATTGTCTGATTGCTATCCGAGGGACACGGGGGGTTTCTCCTACCCAGTGTCCTTTCTTTCTTTTCTAGGAGACCTTTCCTTTTCTGTCCTGTTCTCCCTTCCCTCCTCCCTGCTCACAACAATGTGCCTAACTTCACCTTGTGTTTCAGATATCGCATGTACCCCCAAGGAAGTGCCCACTCAATCCCCAACGAGATGGAGCAAAGATCACCACAATACTGTCCAGGTTGCAAAGCGTCTATGGGTAAGTGAGGGTTGTTTACGCTGCATTCCCCCCCCATCTGCTCCATGGCTGACGGCCCCGTAGCTGAACTCCACATAGCATCCCACAATGTCCAGGGACTCAACTC
Organism: Aquarana catesbeiana; assembly: GCF_042186555.1. NCBI lineage: Eukaryota > Metazoa > Chordata > Amphibia > Anura > Ranidae > Aquarana > Aquarana catesbeiana. The sequence goes on along the minus strand of NC_133324.1, from coordinate 477,209,655 downwards.
CCTGATTAAGAGGAGGAAGGTTTTTGACTACTACAAGTATCTCAAGCTAGACATTCTCATGTTTCAAGAAACACATTTTCCCTCCCGGTATAGCCCTAAGTTCCTTCACCCACACTTCCCACAGTTCTTCTTACAATAAAACCAAGGGGGTTGCAATCTTAATATTCAAAAACTGCAAATTTGTAGAAATTTCTGAACATGCTGACCCAGAAGGTAGGTTCCTCCTGGTCAAGGGCATGGTGGGGGACCACCTGTACTCCCTGGTCTCCTACTATGTTCCAAATAGAGGACAAGCAAAATTTTTTGACTCCCTAATGCGCATCCTTGCTCAGAAACTAGAAGGGACAGTCATCTATGGCGGAGATTCGAATGTATCGTTCGATCAGGGTTTAGACAAGTCTAAACCCCCGCGGTCTCAACTAGCACGCCCCACCAAAGAAAGCCTCGGAATCACAAAGATGCTTCATGCCCAGGGTTTAGTTGACACTTGGAGGGAACTCAATCCCTTAGCTGACACTTGGAGGGAACTCAAGAGGGACTTCACCCATTACTCACCCCCTCACAACACTTATGCGAGGATCGACCACATACTGACCCCATCCTCCCTCCTCCCATTAATACACAGAGCCCAAATCAGGGAGTCAGCCCTATCGGACCACTCCATTGTCACCATAATAATCAAAACAGGTGCCATGGGTGGGTCTAGAGGACATTGGAGACTTAATGAGTCGTTGCTATCTGATCCCATCAGAGTCACAGAAATTGAAAAAGCCCTACAAGAGTACTTTGCACTCAATAAAACAGAGGAAACCTCCCCGGAACTGCTCTGGGATGCGCATAAAGCTTTCATAAGGGGTAAGCTCATTCAGATCTCCACACAGGTCAAACGAGAACGGAGGGCAGACATAATTCGGTTAGACAGGGAATATGCCGAACTTAAGGCTTTGCACAAAAAAGATCCATCCAAGACCCCTACCACTCTCATTGACAAGGCCAGATTAGACCTCAATCTAGCTCTCACAGCCAGGGCAGAAAAGTCCATTAGTTGGAACGGACATAAATTTTACGCGCAAGCAGACAAAATGGGTCCCCTGTTAGCGGCCAGACTATCCCCTCCCATCAAGATCCACACATTGCCCAAGATCAGTATAGATGGTCAACCCCCCACGACCAACCCTTCCAAGATACTGGAAGCTTTTCAGGGTTTTTACTCTAAATTATATAGCCGATCAGCTACATACACCGCTGAACTGATCCCTCAGTTCCTGGAGGGCCTTCCCATCCCCTCCCTAAATGTCGCTCACAAACAAAGGATGGAAACACCCATCACGGAAGAGGAGGTATTGGGGGTCATCAAGGATCTCAGAAAGGGGTCTGCACCGGGACCTGATGGTCTATCCATACCCTACTATAAGTCCTTTGCGAACATCCTAGCACCACACCTGACCTCCTTCTTTAACTTCAAAACCAATGGAGACCCCCTAGACACTCACCTTAATACGGCTTTTATCACAGTCATACCCAAACCTGACAAAAATCACGAAGACGTTAGTAACTATAGGCCAATCTCCCTCATAAATAATGACTTAAAAGTACTCACCAAAATAACAGGTTGTCATCCTTCATTAGTCAGTACATAAGGATCAGGTAGGATTCATACCCGGACGACAGGGCCCTGATCAAATAGGGCGGGCAATAGATATAACCTCGATCCTACAAACTAACTGGGATGGGGGTTCGAACCAATCTGGATTTCTTCTATCCTTAGACCTACAGAAGGCCTTTGACACGGTTTCCTGGCCCTACATCTTCTCTCTCTTGGAGAGGTGGGGCTTCGGTGATCGCTTCCTTGGCCTTCTGCATGCTCTCTACTCCCAACCGAAGGCCCAGATACGCCTCCAAGGGCATTACTCCAAACCAATAGACATTATGAGAGGCACCAGGCAAGGGTGTCCATTATCTCCTCTTATATTCGCGATAGCCATAGAAACCCTGGCGATCGCTGTTCGACATAACCCTAACATCAAAGGGGTGACCTGTGGGGACCAGACGCACAAATGCGGGCTATTCGCCAATGACATCCTCCTTTTCCTGACTTCCCCCCTCACTAAAAAACCTCAATCTATACCTAGTGTTAGAAAAATTTGCCAAAATCTCTGGACTTAAAGTTAATTTCTCTAAATCCCAAGCTCTTAATGTTTCCCTACCTCTCCAAACAGTCTCCTCACTAAAACAGTCCTTCAAATTCAAATGGAGCGACACCTCCATTCGTTACCTAGGTATCTCATTGACGGCCAAAACAGAAACTCTTTACGTACAAAATTACCCCTCACTCTTCAGGAAACTGGAGGCAGACCTTAACCTCTGGTCAAAACACGAGCTATCCTGGCTGGGCCGGATCAATTCCATTAAAATGACCTTACTCCCCAGACTCCTCTACTTCTTCCACTCTCTTCCTATACCAATCAGGAAAGATCACATACGATCTTTCCAGAGTAAAATACTTAAATATATCTGGGGTAAAAAGGGATATCGCATCCCCCAGAGCACCCTATTCATACACAGATGCAAGGTAGGGTTAGGTCTCCCAAATTTGCATAAATATTACTTAGCAGCTAGACTAGCCCAATTGTCCACAATTTATTCCCGATATGAAAAACCCGACTGGGTAACTATAGAACGACAGGCTATCCCCAACCACACATTAGATCATATACTTTGGTGCCCACCTAAATCTAGGCCACCCATCCTTTCACCCACTTTATCCCACTCCTGTGCCTTATGGGACTGCCTCCGGCTCTCCCCAGCTCTGGTCTCCACAGGACGCCCTCTAGCACACCTCTTTCACAACTTCGATTTTGCACCCGGACTAGACATTTCAGCATTCAAATGGTGGCTGGATAAGGGGCTATACCGGATAGGACACTTCTTTACCTCTAATGGACCAATCACTCTCATTTTCTGTATCAAAAACCTGGAACTCCCTGAATCGGAACGATTCCACTTCTACCAAATCACCCATTTCCTACACACTATTTGGAAGGAGAAACCTCTCCCCCCCAAATTCACAGTATACGAACTGTGGTGTGGACAAGCCATGGAGCAGAGGGGGGGGGGGGTATCTCAGTGATATATTCAGCCCTCACTTGCCCTACTGATAAAACCCCATACATAAAGGCTTGGGAGGCCGACTTCCAATGCTGCAGGGACATGGAGACCTGGCAAGCTACACTAACCAGATCCTTTAAAGGGATCCAGAACGTCTCCCTCATGGAGGCAAGCGTCAAACTAATAACCAGATGGTACCTGACCCCTGCCAGGCTAGCAGCAATTTTCCCCTCAGCAAACCCTCTATGCTTCAGAGGCTGCCACCACCTGGGCACCATGGCCCACATATGGTGGGAATGCCCCAAAATCCACACTTTTTGGAGAAAAGTCTTCTCTATGATTCACAAGGTGACAGCTTGCCAGGTCCCCAGAGGTGGCAATTCTCAATGCACGCATCCCAAACCTACCTAAGGCATCCCAAACGCTGATCAACTTTATCCTACTGGGCACTAAAATCACAATCGCCAAAGCCTGGAAACAGCCAAAACCATCATTACATACAGTCAAAAGGAAGATTTCATGGATTATGGCCCAAGAAAAACTTTCCAGCATTCTGACAGACACCTCAACGAAATTCCAAAAAATCTGGGAGCCTTGGGCCCAATATGTGGGAACTTCCCTCATACCGGTTGTTCAGGTACGAAACATCTCCTAAACCATCCTTAGGCACATTTCTCTAACAGCTCCGTAAGAGGCACACAGCTGAACTCCCCCTCCCTCCTCATCAATCCTAAGGACTCCCCTTCCCACCCTTCCCCTTCTCACTCTTTTTCCCTTTCTCTCTTCTCTTCTCTCTGTCTTCTACCTCGCATCAGATTGCTAAATGGTGAGAATTCAGTATGAAGGTACCATATGGTAGTCTCCCTCGCTCAGGGGGAATCACAACCACCTTAATAATCCTGTTGGCTCAGCCCATGTGGGCAGAGGAGAAGAGGGGGAATTTCCCTTTCCGGCACAGTCAGATCCCGTCAGGGGTGCCGGGGAGGGATCGCTGATGATCTGGGGGCATAGCCTGGAGATTGATAATTTGTAGACATGTGCATTCGTTTTCGTCCGAATGCATTTTCGTCCGAATTTCAGGTATTTTCATTATCGTTTTAACAAACGATAACGAAAGTGCAGAATCCGAAAAACGAAAGATCCGACATAAACAAATGCTTTATTTTTGTTTTCGTTGCTAAAACAGTTCGATATAGATAGGAGATTCGACATGATGATGACAATAACAATCTGTGCCCATCAAACCTGAGGTCGAATGTGCCTAACCTTAACTCTATTAGTCCAAGATTATTCTACATAGAGAGAAAAGATTTGACGTAGGGGAGAAAAGATTCGACGTAGGGGAGAAAAGATAAATAAAAATAATGATGATGATGAATGTTATTGGCTGATTGTAACCAAAGAGGAGGAGCAGTAAAATAGCTAGAATTAAGTACACACGTACTTTGGCTTATAGTGTCTGTTGAAAGTTCTAAGAAGATTCGACGGAGCAGGTAAACTATACGGCGTCGTACAGTTTAGCTGCTCCGTCGAATCTTCTTTTAACATTCGACAGACACCATAAGCCTTCAATGACAGATTCGACCTTAATTTGGATTTTCGGACGAATGCAATTTTTAACGAAAAACGAAATGAATAAAAACGAATTTCGGGAGTAACTAAATAAATTTATTTTTCGGACGAAAACGAAATTCCGAAACGAAATATTTCAGTGTGCACATGTCTAATAATTTGGTTTTTGGGACTTTCTCGTTACCAGGTTGGCCTTCCCAATCGCCCATATGGTTGAGACAAGTATTGTAATATATTTTTGACTGTAACCTTTATGTTTTGTGTATTGGGGGGCTTTCCCTCCTGAACTTTGCGATATGATGTTGCATAACTTGTATGTGCTATTTGAACATAAAAACATATTGAAAGTAAATCTGTACTCCAGGCCAAACAAACTTTTAGATTCAGTGGGTAAAATAAGTATTGAACGTGTCACCATTTTTTAGGTAAATATATTTCTAAAGGTGCTATTGACATGAAACTTTCACCACATTTCACCACCTAAAGCAGTATAGAGCTTGACATTCATCTGCCCCTCCGCTCATCCAACCACAGAATGCCTTGTTTTCTGTGGAAAGAATACAAAAGGTTGTGTGAATGGAGAAGAGGGGGTAGTGCAAGTGACCCACTATCATCACTGTATTAGAATCAAGAGTGTGAGATTCAGCACAGAAAGTTTGGCACTTATACTACGATGGAATGAATAACAGTAGGAGTTCTATATATCCCAGGAGCATTTTGGGGACCCATCATTAGAGGTGATTTATTCTGACAAAACATACAGCGGGTAAAACAAGTATTGAACACATCACCATTTTTCTAGGTAAATATATTTCTAAAGGTGCTATTGACATGAAACTTTCCCCGCTTGTCAGTAACAACCCATGTAATCCATACATACAAAGAAACCAAAACAAATAAGTTCAGAAATGAAGTTATGTGTAACAAAATGGAATGACACAGGGAAAAGGTATTGAACACGCTAAGTGAAATTTATTTAATTGCTAAAACGTGCACAAACCTGGATGTGCAAAACAGCGCTTGCTAGTAACACATAAGGTGAAAATAAACAATGTGAACTACATTGGTACTAGTGCAAACAAAATTGATGTGAATAAAAATTAAATTATGTGAAACAAAAAAAGGAATTGTATAATTGGACAGTCATTAACCGCTTGCCGACCATGCCATCCCGATGTAGCGGGCGCACGCCTGCGGCCGGCTGCGCGGGCAAAAAATAAAAACCTTAGAGGCGATCAAATACCACCAAAAGAAAGCTCTATTTGTGGGAAAAAAGGACGTCAATTTTGTTTGGGTACAACGTCGCAGGACCGCGCAATTGTCAGTTAAAGCAACGCAGTGCCCAAGGGCGTAACTACCACCATAGCGACCCATGCGGGCGCTATGGGGCCCGCAGCCAAGTGGGGCCCAGTGAGGATGAGAGCACCGCACGGCACAGTCTCCCAGCCAGGGGAAGAGAGAGGAGAGGAAGAGGCAGGCTGTGACCTGTGCCCAATGCAGCGTGACCTGTTCCCAATACAGCGTTGCTTGTGCCCAATACAGCCTGGTCTGCCTGTGCCCCATACAGCCTCACCTGTGCAGAGGAAGAGGCAAGCCACCCGGATCAGCAGAGAGCTGAATTGCCCGATGTAATAGCTTTCATTAGAACTTCCAGTGTTCCCGGGGCTCACGTCACATAGCTCCACCTCTTGGCCCGGCGCCTTTGATGGACAGAACGCCAATCCAATGCGGGACGTGTGACGTAATCAAAGGCGTCAGGCCAAGAGGTGGGGCTATGTGACGATGAGCCCCGGGAACACGGGAAATTCAAATGAAAGCTATTACAGCGGGCAATCCAGCTCTCTGCTGATCCGGGTGGCTTGCCTCTTCCTTAGCACAGGTGAGGCTGTATGGGGCACAGGCAGACCAGGCTGTATTGGGCACAGGCAATGCTGTATTGGGCACAGGTCACGCTGCATTGGGCACAGGTCACGCTGTATGGGGCACAGGTCACGATGTATGGGGCACAGGTCACGCTGTATGGGGCACAGGTCACGCTGTATGGAGCACAGGTCACGCTGCATTGGGCACAGGTCACGCTGCATTGGGCACAGGTCACGTTGTATGGGGCACAGGTCACACTGCATTGGGCACAGGTCACGCTGTATGGGGCACAGGTCACGCTGCATTGGGCACAGGTCACGCTGCATTGGGCACAGGTCAGGCTGCATGGGGCACAGGTCACGCTGTATGGGGCACAGGTCACGCTGTATGGGGCACAGGTCACGCTGTATGGGGCACAGGTCACATTGTATGGGGCACAGGTCACGCTGCATTGGGCACAGGTCACGCTGCATTGGGCACAGGTCACGCTGCATTGGGCACAGGTCACGTTGTATGGGGCACAGGTCACACTGCATTGGGCACAGGTCACGCTGTATGGGGCACAGGTCACGCTGCATTGGGCACAGGTCACGCTGCATGGGGCACAGGTCAGGCTGCATGGGGCACAGGTCACATTGTATGGGGCACAGGTCACGCTGCATTGGGCACAGGTCACGCTGCATTGGGCACAGGTCACGCTGTATGGGGCACAGGTCACGCTGTATGGGGCACAGGTCACGCTGCATTGGGCACAGGTCACGCTGCATTGGGCACAGGTCACGCTGTATGGGGCACAGGTCACGCTGTATGGGGCACAGGTCACGCTGCATTGGGCACAGGTCACGCTGTATGGGGCACAGGTCACGCTGCATTGGGCACAGGTCACGCTGCATTGGGCACAGGTCATGATGCATTGGGCACAGGTCACGCTGTATGGGGCACAGGTCACGCTGCATTGGGCACAGATCACGCTGTATTGGGCACAGGTCATGATGCATTGGGCACAGGTCATGCTGCATTGGGCACAGGTCACGCTGTATGGGGCACAGGTCACGCTGTATGGGACACAGGTCATGCTGAATTGGGCACAGGTCACGCTGCATTGGGCACAGGTCACGCTGCATTGGGCACAGGTCACGCTGCACTGGGCACAGGTCATGCTGTATGGGCCACAGGTCACGCTGCATTGTGCACAGGTCACGCTGCATTGGGCACAGGTCAGGCTATATGTGGCACAGGTCATGCTGCATTGACACTAGGGCAGCTGGGGGGGGGCTGTTTGCAGGGGGGCCCCATACAACATTTTGCTATAGGGCCCTGCTATTTCTAGTTACGCCCCTGGCAGTGCCGAATCGCAAAAAGTGCTCTGGTCAGGAAGGGGGTAGAATTCTCCAGGGCTGAAGTGGTTAAAACAGACAGTATCTCACAAAAGTGAGTACACCCCTCACATTTTTGTAAAGATTTTATTATATCTTTTCATGTGACAACACTGATGAAATTACACTTTGCTACAACCACTGCCTTGCTAAAGAAGCTGAAGGTAAAGGTGATGGACTGGCCAAGCATGTCTCTAGACCTAAACCCTATTGAGCATCTGTGGGGCATCTTCAAACAAAACGTGGAAGAGCGCAACGTCTCTAACATCCACCAGCTCCGTCATGTCGTCATGGAGAAGTGGAAGAGGACTCCAGTGGCAACCTGTGAAGCTCTGGTGAACTCCATGCCCAAGAGGGTTAAGGCAGTGCTGGAAAATAATGGTGGCCACACAAAATATTGACACTTTGGACCCAATTTGGACATTTTCACTTAGGGGTGTACTCACTTTTGTTGCCAGTGGTTAACATTAATGGCTGTGTTTTGAGTTATTTTGAGGGGACAGCAAATGTACACTGTTATACAAGCTGTACACTGAATACTTTACATTGTAGCAAAGTGTCATTTCTTCAGTGTTGTCACATGAAAAAATATTTACAAAAATGTGAGGGGTGTACTCACTGTTGTCAGATACTGTGTGTGAGCATATGACCAAAACTAGTCCAAATATGACAAAGTCCCAATATATCTTTCAAGTCACGCTTGATGACGAAATGCGTAAGTTTGGAACGCACGTTGCGCTACGTCACGTCTTTGTGGAACACACGCTGACTCTGGTGTGGGTTACACAGCTTTCCACAACCTCCATTGTGTTTGCGGTTGTTTGCATTTGGAGGGTCTTAGACTGTTTTTACCTGTTTTATGCTGCAGCCCCATTGAGGATTTTAATAAAACTACCTATATGGTTTTACACTATGAGGAGTCCGTCCTCTGTTTTTCCTTCCTTTACCGCTGGTGACATCCCGTAGCTACGCTCTACTTGGAGGAGGGGGACACTGGAGGATTTGCCTAAAAGACCAAAGGAGGTCGGGGAGACCCAACAAGCCCCTTATGATCCCCCTTGTCATAAGGCAGGGGGATCTACAACATCTGATGTGTGTACATCCACACTTAATTGTCACCATATGATCCATGTAGGAAGATTTTCTTTTCATTGGAGTACTTAAAAGGTTTTTTGGGACTTTGTCACATTTGGACTCATTTTGGTCATATGCTTACATATGTTTTAAGGACTGTCCAATTATACAATTCCTTTTTTTTTGTTTGACATCATTTAGTTTTTATACATTTTATTTGCACTAGTACCAATGTAGTTCACATTGTTTGTTTTCACCTTATGTATTACTAACAAGCACTGTTTTGCACATCCAGGTTTGTGCACGTTTTAGTAATTCACTTGATAGATTTGGAACAGCAGCTGCCACTTATTTATTTTTATTTAATTTATTTATTATTTGGCAGGGGTGTATTGATATATAACATTTATTTAATACTCCATACAAAATCCTTTGTTGGTAATGACAGCCTCAAGACTCCCCTTGTATGGGAAACTAGTTGCATGCATTGCGCAGGTGTGATTTTGGCCCATTCTTCCACAAAGACTTCAAATATTGAAGGTTCCGTGGGCCTCTTCTATGAACTCTGATCTTTAGTTCTTTCCATAGATTTTCTATTGGATTCAAGTCAGGAGATTGGCTGGGCCATTCTAGCAGCTTTTTTTCTTTCTTTGAAATCAATAGAGCGTTTCCTTGGCTTTGCGTTTGGGATCATTGTCTTGCTGAAATGTCCACCTCCGTTTCATCTTCATCATCCTGGTAGATGGCAGCAGATTTTTATCAAGAATGTCTTGGTACATTTTTCCATTCATCCTTTCCTTCAATTATATAAAGTTTGCCAGTACTGTATAATGAAAAACAGCCCCACACCATTATGTTCTCACCTCCAAACTTCACTGTTAGTATAGGGGTGTTTTTGGGGTGATTTACCGTGCCATTTGACCTCCAAACATGGTGTGTATTATGGCATCCAAAGAGTTCAATTTTGGTCTCATGTGACTAGACTTTATTTTCCCAGTATTCCACAAGCTTATCTAAATGTTGTGCAGCAAACTTTAAACGAGCTTCCACATGCTTTTTCTTCAGCAAAGGAGTCTTGCGTGGTGAGCATGCATACAGGCCATGGCGGTTGACTGCATTGCTTATTGTTTTCTTTGAAACAATTGTACCTGGTAATTCCGGGTCTTTCTGAAGCTCTCCACATGTGGTCCTTGGCTCTTGGACAACCCTTCTAATAATTAATTTCACTCCTCTGTTAGAAATCTTGCAAGGAGGACCTGGTCCTGGCCAGTTTATGGTGAACAGATGTTCTTTCCACTTCCAGATCATGGCCCCAACAGTGCTCACTGGAGGATTCAGAAGTTTAGAAATCCTTCTGAAACCAATGCCATCAGTATGTTTTGCAACAATAAGGTTGCGAAGGTCTTGAGAGAGCTCTTTGCTTTTTACTTATCATGAGATGTTTCTTCTGTGACACCTTTTTATAGGCCATCAATTGAGACTGAACCAGCTGATATTAATTTGCACTGACAAGAGGCAGGATTGCTTTCTAATTACTGATAGATTTCAGCTGGTGTCTTGGCTTTCCATGCCTTTTGCACACCCCTTTCTTTGTGTGTTTAATACTTTTTTCCTGCGTCATTCCATTTTATTACACGTAGCTTAATTTCCAAACTTATTTGTTTTGGTTTCTTTATATACATGGATTACATGGGTTGTTACCAACATGTGGTAAAAATGTCATGTCAGTAACACCTTTAGAAATATATTTACCTAGAAAAATGGTGACGTGTTCAATACTTATTTTACCCGCTGTATGTTTTGTCAGAATAAATCACCTCTAATGATGGGTCTCCAAAATGCTCCTGGGATATATAGAACTCCTACTGTTATTCATTCCATCGTAGTATAAGTGCCAAACTTTCTGTGCTGAATCTCACACTCTTGACTCTAATACAGTGATGATAGTGGGTCACTTGCACCACCCCCTCTTCTCCATTCACACAACTTTTTGTATTCTTTCCACAGAAAACAAGGCATTCTGTGGTTGGATGAGCGGAGGGGCAGATGAATGTCAAGCTCTATCCTGCTTTAGGTCTCCTGCACAAAGGATATTGTTTTTCCTCTCCAGGATGCCTTTGCTCCATAGAAGGAAAATGCAGCTTAAAATAATGCACCTAAAGCCACATTTTGCATGCACATTCATGTGTTTTTGGCGTTACTGCATTCTGTTGGCCAGAATTTTGCATTTATTATGGCCATTAAATTGCAATAACTTGCAAACACCTCTAGCATTCGTTTACGTTTTTGGCTTTTTTTTTTTTGCCCAAACGCTCCTCTTAACGCAACAAGTGATTTTTTTCCTGTCTCTAAAAGCCTATCTGTGCAAGAACACAGGGTAACATAGAGGGGTGTTTAGAGGCAGAAAAAAAGGTCTGAAAGAAAGGTCAAATGTCTGTAAAAGTGTTGTTTTTGATGTCCTGTGTACATGAGCTCTTAACCACTTGAGCTCCGAAAGGTTTTACCTCCTTCATGACCAGGGCATTTTTTGCTATTCAGCTAATTAACTGACAATTGTGCTGCCATGCAATATTGTTCGCAAATGAAATTTATATAATTTTGTTCAAATACAGCTTTCTTTTGGTGGTATTTGATCACCACTGGGTTTTCTAATAAATAAATGAGAAAAGACAGCAATTTTGGACCCCCACCCCCCACCCCCCGATATTTTCTGCATATTCAATAAAATCTAATTTCTTCATAAATTTAGCCCAAAATCTATTCTGCTTCATGCGTTTGGTAAAAAGAAAATCCCAATAAATATATATTAATTGGTGAAAGTTATAGGGTCTACAAACTATAGTATATGCAGTATATCTGGAAATTGATCAATTCTGATGTACTGACAGCCTATTTCATTACTTGAGGCCCAAAAATGCCAGGACAGTACAAATACCCCCCAAACGACCCCCCTTTCTTTTTTTTTACACTGTTATTGCTTATACAGTGATGATCACTGTATAAGCAATAGTTGTAGCTGTCACAAATCGGTTAACCATTCATGAACAACTTGCTTATGATCTGTGATTAGTTAGAGAAAGTACATTCGATCAGCTGAATAAAGAGAGAGTGGGTAATTCTCTTTCACATCAAGTTCATGTGGAGGGGTACATTTGTAGCACAAGGACAGTTGAAGTGTTCTTAGATAAGCTGACTGTGGATGGCTACCAGCTCGTGACAGGCTAGAAGTAACTCTGTGGAAGTATAAGGGGGGAGGTGCTGCGCTAACCAGAAGAAAGCTGTAAATCTCTGTCTGTGGTCAATTAATAAAATGACATAAAATCGCATAATAAATCGCATGAATCGCATAAATAAGTGTTGACACTAAAAAACATTCAAGTCTTAATAATCAGCATCATGTGTATGTGAAAAAAAGTGCATAAAAAATCCTTTTCAATTGGTATATACTAAATGACAAAAAAAATTGCATGTTAAATCGCATAAATAAGTGTTGACACTAAAAACATATAAATCTAGATAATCATGTGTTGGTGCACAAAGGGACATAAACACTACTTCATGTGAATAATTCTAAATAAAAATACATAGAATAAATCAGAAATAACCATCAAAAACATATCCTTATAAATGGTGCAAAACGTATAAAGTGCCAGTGCTTAAAGGTGATCTAGATATCGCAAATAAAACACATCAATCCAACGCAATATGGATAATAAATAATGACATGCCAGTAAGTGCAGCAAACTTAAAGTGCCTGTGTAAAAGTCATTGAAGGTGCAAAAGCAAGTTCTGGTGTATTCAACAAAACAACAGTGAGGTGTCTAGGATGCAATTCACTCAGTGTCCTCTTCGTGCATAAAACACTAATGTAAGCAGTGGCCCCTTACCTAGCGGTGCTAGGTCAACCGCATGAATTGTAGCTAAAACGCCAGGTCCTGAGCCTCAATCGCGTCCCTATATCCATGCTTGCCGGTGTTGGGTTATCCTAATGGCAGCTGGTTACAAGTGGCTGTGGTCCTATCAGGGGTCCTGGACCAGCGCGGATCCTAGCTCAGCCTCCACATCTCAGGTATGTATGTACAGGAATATGCAGGACAAAGGTACTTGATAGTGAAGTATGTATTAACCAGGTAATGCTTTATTAAAAATCTTTAAGCCTGTTTCACATTGCTAGACACGGAACGAGTTCGCTGCTTTTGCACCTTCAGTGACACAGAACTTGCTTTTGCACCTTCAATGACTTTTACACACTTTAAGTTTGCTGCACTTACTGGCATGTCATTGGTCATTTGTTTCGCAGGCCAGCACAATATATTTTGTATCACTATTATTGGGATATTTATTTATATTATTTATTATCCATATTGCGTTGGATTGATGTGTTTTATTTGCGATATCTAGATCACCTTTAAGCACTGGCACTTTGTACGTTTTGCACCATTTATAAGGATATGTTTTTGATGGTTATTTCTGATTTATTCTATGTATTTTTATTTAGAATTATTCACATGAAGTAGTGTTTATGTCCCTTTGTGCACCAACACATGATTATCTAGATTTATATGTTTTTAGTGTCAACACTTATTTATGCGATTTAACATGCGATTTTTTTGTCATTTAGTATATACCAATTGAAAAGGATTTTTTATGCACCTTTTTTTTACATACACATGATGCTGATTATTAAGACTTGAATGTTTTTTAGTGTCAACACTTATTTATGCGATTCATTCGATTTATTATGCGATTTTATGTCATTTTATTAATTGACCACAGACAGAGATTTACAGATTTCTTCTGGTTAGTGCAGCACCTCCCCCCTTATACCTCAGTTTGATTTTGGGCTTATGTCTGACCCTTGCTTCGGTGCATGCAGCTGTCCAGTCGCATACGTGCGTTTTTACTATTTTTCTGAGTTCTTGTTTTCTTTTCTTTTTCCAATTGGGTAGCGCAGGAATATTCTTATTACATAACTCTGTGGAAGGCAAAGACAAAAGGAAAGCAGCACCATCTAAGTGCAGCATTATTAAGACATTTTATTCCATAAAAGACAACTCACAAGATGTATGAGATGTCAGCGCATGTGGGATTAATAATGTGGTTCATCCACTCGTGGGGAAGACGATCTTCTCACTGGTGAAGAGGCAGCTGATAGGTCTAGAGACACCGGTGGTTCCCAGCGCTTCCAGACACTCAGGACAGCTCACAGACAGTGATGTACATCACTTCTGGTTGGAGAGAGAGAGCGGGGAGGAGCGCGCTTTCGGAGCATGCGTGCTTCTTCATCAGACTATCAGTGAGAAGATCGTCTTCCCCATGAGCAGATGAACCATATTATTAATCCCACATGCGCTGACATCTCATACATCTTGTGAGTTACCAATTGTCTTTTATGGAATAAAATGTCTTAATAATGTTGCACTTAGATGGCGCTGCTCTCCTTCTATCTGTGATTGGCTAAGATATTCACATGGTACAGGTAACCAGGTACCATGTGATTGCTTCGGGCCAAGCACAGATCACAATAGTAAACAAGCTGTTCATGAATGGAACGCCATTTATGACAGGATGTTTACATTGTTATTATGTGATCGCTAGGACCAATCGTATCATCACATGATACCAAGTGTGGTATTGGGGAGATTATACTCATAAGATAGGTGCTTTTCCAATGAGTTGAGCCAGGGGGAACTGCATTTAAGGGCATGGCAGCCCACCTTTATAAGAATAAATGGAAAGTTCACATAGACATCAGTTGCGCATGCCTGGGTTCTTCCACATCAATATGAACAAACAAAAATACTGAGCCACCTGGCTCCCTTGTTGGCAGCACCACTGCTCTTCTTACCAGTCCCTCTGACTGTGTTGCCCAGCTCTGCTGGTTCCCTTGGCTCTCTTAGCGTTCCGTCACAGTGCCCTGCTGCAAGGCACAATATCGGCTACTGGATAGGGGTTCTCCTGACACCCCAATAGAAGCCAACCTGACTCCTGGGACAAGACCTCCTGGCTGGGCTCCTCTGACCCCTGGGTGAGACCTTCTGTCTCTTGGCTCCTCTGACCCCTGGGTGAGACCTTCTGTCTCTTGGCTTCTGGCTGGGCTCCTCTGACCCCTGAGTGAGACCGTCTATCTCTTGGCTTCTGGCTGGGCTCCTCTGACCCCTGGGTGAGAGCTTCTGTCACTTGGCTCCTCTGACCCCTGGGTGAGACCTTCTGTCTCTTGGCTTCTGGCTGGGCTCCTCTGACCCCTGGGTGAGACCTTCTGTCACTTGGCTCCTCTGACCTCTGGATGAGACCTTCTGTTTCTTGGCTTCTGTCTGGGCTCCTCTGACCCCTGGGTGAAACCTTCTGTCTCCAAACTGGGAGCGCTGAGCTATCCTCAAGCCTGAGTATATAACAACGCTGCACACCTGGGTACTCAGATAGGCTGCAGGTACCTGGTAAATTCCAGACACAGGATTGAAATTTCCGATCCAGAACTACAGAATCCAGAGAAAACCAAAAACGCAGCTCTCTCTGCTAAGAAGCAATAGTCTGGAACCTCATGTTATATATATATATATGACTGAGCCTGCCTGCACCACCCCGCCACAATAAAAGTACTGTGGTGGGCCATTAAGTGTTTAATCTTAGAAAGCCTTGAATTCTGTAAAAACAAGATGTTTGTTGTGAATAGAGTAGGGTAATTTCAGATTCAGAATACTTTATTAATTATTAAGCTACAGCTACATTCAACGGAGACACAAAATAACAATACGGAACAGAAACAAGACAAAATAACAAACAATAAAATTACCATTAACAAGTTAAAGTGGTTGTAAAATCATATGTATTAATTACTTTGATCCTCTCTTTTTCGGGTCCCTGTTCAGTACAGTGTGTGTGTTTTCCTAAAATTATAATGCTAAATACCTTCTTTGCAGATCCCTGCTGTCCTGTCATGTGACCTCCCTCTGTTTCCCTTTCCAAGTAAGTGAGTACAGTGGGAGGGGCTAAGATTTCCCTTTGATGAATGCAAGCTGGCAGAGGGAGGTCACCGGTCTGCAAAGAAGGTATTTAGCATTATAATTTTAGGAAAACACACACTGTACTGAACAGGGACCTAAAATAGAGAGAAGCAAAGTAATCAATACACGTTTCTTTACTTTACAAGCACTGGAGCAGCTGGGGGGGGGGAATAGAATTACACAGGCATGAGAGGAGAGGGGATGGAAGGGGAGGAGATCGGCTCTCACACAGACTACAGAAGAGACATAACACAGCAAACCTCCCCACAAGTGGGACACCCAATGTGACAGCTCTGACCAATTAGAATCCATCTGGTCCAACCTCGAAGCGCTGATGGAGAAGAGCGGAGATTTGAAATCTTCGAACTGGCTGTGGGGGTGTTGACAGCTCAGCAACCCTGGAGATAAATACAGTGAAGGCTGGGGGGGTTTACGATGTTTGTTCACCCTTATAGAAATATAAAGGTGAACTAACACTTTAACCACTTCCCGCTGAGAGGACGTCCATGGACATCCTCTGGTTTCAGTGGTTATACCGGGATGATACCTGCACCTACAGGCATCATACCGGTATGTATCTTTTCAGCTGGAGATTCCCTTTTAGGCAGATGTGACCTGAGTGACTAATTAGCCACTCGATCACTTCTGCGGGTGGCGGGAGAGGGTCGCAGCTGGCTTTCCCAGGCTCTACCGTCCCATCGCGGAGCGATGCGGCCATTGCGGCCCTAAACAGAGAGAGAGGAACTGACGTTCCTCTCTCTCTGTAACCCCAGAAACCGGGAGCGATGAGTAGTTTGTCACTTCCGGTTCTGCCTCTTTGTTTACCTGGCCGCCAGCAGTCAGGAAAGCAGCCGATCAGACTGATCAGCTGCATGGGAGGCTAAGCAGATTTGGGGTCTAACAGATCCAAGATCTCTTCATAAGACCCCTTTCACACTGGGGCCACGTTAGCGCTAAAGCTCCGCTCGTTTTAGCTGCGCTTTTCGGCTGCTAGTGGGGCGCTCCCAACCTGCCCCAAAGATGCTGCTTGCAGGACTTTTTTTTCCTGTCCCACAAGAGCACCGCCCCAGTGTGAAAAGTCACACTGGAATGAATGAGAGGTGGTTTCAGGCGCTTAGCAGAGGCAATTTCCAGCACTAAAGCACCTTAAAACCACCCAAGTGTGAAAGGGGTCTAAAGAGGACCTGTCACATGGGATGTTGTTCATCCCTTGTGATAGGAATAAAGTTAATCCAAAAAAAAATTATATAAATAAATATTGAAATAAAAATTTAAAGCGCCCCGTCCCACGGTGTTTACACACAACTGTAAGCGCATACATTACTCCCACATAGACATTAAATGATGATCGCACCACACGTGAGTGAGAGCAATAATTCTAGCACCAGACCTCCTGTGCCACACTAAGGCTGGATGCACACCTATGCAGTTTTAGTGCTTTTTGCATTTTGCAGATTTGCACTACAGTCCATTTAACATGGTTTCCTATGGGTCACGTTCTGTAGTGCAAATCTGCAAAAAGCACTTAAAATGCATAGGTGTGAATCCAGCCTAAGCTGGTAACCTGTAAAGGCTTTTAAAGGGTCACCTATGAAGAATTTTAAAGGGGTTGTAAACCCTCTTTTAAAAAACAAAAAACAAACATGTCATACTTATCTCGACTGTGCAGTTTGTTTTGCACAGAGTGGCCCCGGTCCTCCTCTTCCGGGGTCCCTCAGTGGCGCTGGTGGCTCCTCCTCGCATCGAGTGTCCACGTTGGAGAAGTGCTCTCCTTGGTGGACACCTGTGCGGGTGCGCTCCTGAGTCCTGCATCTGTGTCCATTCACACAGGTGAACGGACACAGATGCAGGACTTGGGAGCCCCGCCCCCCAGCGCCGCGTCATTGGATTTGATTGACAGCAGCAGGAGCCAATGGTTGTGCTGCTATCAATCTATCCAATGAGGACACAAGACACCAGGTAGAGCTGGTGTGCTTGTTCACGACCGGAGGAAGATCGGGGTCAGGTGAGTAAAGGGGGGGCTGGGGCTACAGCACCACAAAAGGTTTTTCACCTTAATGCATAGAACGCATTAAGGTGAAAAACCATGAGGGTGTACAACCCCTTTAAGCACCGTAGTTTGCCGCTATTCCACGGGCCGATGCAATTTTAAAGAGTGACATGTTAGGTATCTATTTGCTCGGCGTAACATAATCTTTTACATTATACGAAAAAATTGGGCTAACTTTGTGTTTCTTTTTAATTCATGAAAGATTGTTCCCCCCCCAAAAAATTGCATTAAAAAAAAACGCTGCACAAAAACAGTGTGGCATAAAAAATTGCAACACCCACCATTTTATTCTATAGCAGGGATATGCAATTAGCTTTTCTGGGGGTCCGCTAATTGCATATCACTTTTCTATAGGGTCTATAGCTTTGGAAGTTCTAAGTCATTTTCTAGCAAAAATAAAGTCGATTTTTTACACGTAGGAGCGAAGCGTCAGAACTGGCCCGGATGGGAAGCGGGTAACTCATTTTCAGTCTTAAAATGCGTATTTTACCATGTGTGCAAATAGCACAAACGGCACTGGTAGTGCTGGGGTTAAACCAGCGTAGTTTTCTGTCGCCCAGCAACTACGGAGAGGGGGCTGGTCCTGGTTGTACATTTAGATAGGACGTGCAGAGTAAATGAAGACTCCTATAGGTAGTATCAGGTTTTTCTAGCTCACATTGTATACTCCTGCACCCTGACACATTGCCCTCTCCTTTCTAGCCACAACAAAACTATCCCAGCACCATGACATCACCCCCTTTCTCGCCAGACTATCCAGTATTACAGCCTCACACAGGACACAACCTCTCCATGCCCTTAGGACAATGACGACATCCCACATGACACGTTCTCCACATACTATTCGGCCCGCCCCCTCCCTGCTCGTGATGTCACCGCGTCTGATTGACAGTTTCACTGATAGTGTGTTTCCTTCGCCTGGGGTACCGCCCTCAACCTGCTGCATGCTGCGTAAGAGGAGGGGCTACGCTGCCGGGGAGTGGTCGTCGTGTCGTCAGGAGTGGGCGTGTCTGACGTAGAGGAGGGGGGGGAAACACGGGTGTGCTCGGAATTGTCGTGGTGCTGATGAGTGAGTGAGCCGGACATGGGGTGGGCGTGGAGTGTGCCGGGAGGCGTAGTTACGTGTCTGGCGGAGAAGGGTGGTTGAACAGGGTTGCTGCTCTTGCGCCGGTGTCACTTCCAGCTCTTGGTGTTCTCGGAGACAGTAGTGGTTGAGAAGGCGAAGCTCCATACAGGCCGGTCACTGAGGAGTAGAGGAAGGCGGAGGAGGCCGCTTGTGTGACACCGCTCTACATTCTGCTGCTTCCATGTCTCGCTGTGTGAGGTATCTCTGACACTTGTCATTGGTCTGCCTGGACACCGAACCGCCGCTCGCCCACACAGGAGAGAGAAGAAGGAAGAGGAATTCTTCATACAGCTCAGTGTCATCTCCCCCCGGTTATGGCCATCCTGGATCTGGCCCTGCAGGGACTCGCCATCTTCGGCGTCATCCTCTTCTTCGTCTTATGGTTCATGCATTTCTTATCCATTATTTACACGTGAGTACCCACATCACCTTCATCTGTATGTTCCACCCCCTCATAGTCTACACAATGCCAATCTTGGTAGAATTCCCCCCCCCCCCTAGTAAGAATGCCCCCCCCCATTCATTGGCAGCCAGTTGGAAGAATGTCAACCCTTGGCAATCAGCTGGAAAAATGTCCCCCCCCCCCCCCCAAATTGGTGGTCACGTGAAAGAATGCAGTGGTGGTTAGTTGGAAGAATATCGAACATTTGATTGTCAGTCAGTTGGAAAAATGCTCCCCCCCCCCCCTCCAATTCATTGGCAGTCGGAAGAGTGCCCCCCACCCCCCTTTCATTGGCAGTCAGTTGGGAGAATGCCCACCCCCCCTTTCATTGGCAGTCAGTTGGGAGAATGCCCACCCCCCTTTCATTGGCAGTCAGTTGGGAGAATGCCCACCCCCCTTTCATTGGCAGTTAGTTGGGAGAATGCCCACCCCCCCTTTCATTGGCAGTCAGTTGGGAGAATGCCCACCCCCCCCTTTCATTGGCAGTCAGTTGGGAGAATGCCCACCCCCCCCTTTCATTGGCAGTCAGTTGGGAGAATGCCCACCCCCCCCTTTCATTGGCAGTCAGTTGGGAGAATGCCCACCCCCCCCTTTCATTGGCAGTCAGTTGGGAGAATGCCCACCCCCCCCTTTCATTGGCAGTCAGTTGGGAGAATGCCCACCCCCCCTTTCATTGGCAGTCAGTTGGGAGAATGCCCACCCCCCCCTTTCATTGGCAGTCAGTTGGGAGAATGCCCACCCCCCCCTTTCATTGGCAGTCAGTTGGGAGAATGCCCACCCCCCCCTTTCATTGGCAGTCAGTTGGGAGAATGCCCACCCCCCCCTTTCATTGGCAGTCAGTTGGGAGAATGCCCACCCCCCCCTTTCATTGGCAGTCAGTTGGGAGAATGCCCACCCCCCCCTTTCATTGGCAGTCAGTTGGGAGAATGCCCACCCCCCCCTTTCATTGGCAGTCAGTTGGGAGAATGCCCACCCCCCCCTTTCATTGGCAGTCAGTTGGGAGAATGCCCACCCCCCCCTTTCATTGGCAGTCAGTTGGGAGAATGCCCACCCCCCTTTCATTGGCAGTCAGTTGGAAGAATGCCCACCCCCCTTTCATTGGCAGTCAGTTGGAAGAATGCCCACCCCCCTTTCATTGGCAGTCAGTTGGAAGAATGCCCACCCTTTGGCATTCAGCTGGAAAAATGTCCCCCCATTCATTTGTGGTCTGTGGGAAGAATGTCCCCCCCCCCTTTGGTCACGTGAAAGAATACACTCTGTTGCATTGGTGACCATGGGGAGTTCTCGAATGGGTCCATGGGAAGAATGCACTTGCATTGGGTTCATGCTAGAGTTGCCTATTGGTTTTGACCCTGGAGCTATGCAGGCACCATCAGATGGGATGTCAATCGGCCACAGTTCGAGAAAACCTAGCATTCTACCAAACCTGGGTTGAGAATGATTTCTTTAGAAACAGATTCTGACCATCTCACATCTGCTTTTAACTATGCAATGCAGTGCTGGTAAATCATTCCATCTGATTTTCAGTGAAAACCTGCTAAAGCAGTGTTCTTCCTCTACTGTACTTCAGAGACAGGCCAGGGGCTGCTGAATGGAGCAGTCCTTGATGGGTGAACTAGGCTGATGGACCATTGTTCGCCTGACAACCCACCTGAGCAATTTTGACAAGCATATGAGCCCCCACATCTCATGCCAATGCAATGTAAGTGTGGCCTGATTTGTACAACACCAGCGTCTAGACACAGACACGTGTCTGTATCATAATATATGCTTTTAACATGGGTGTCCATGCAATGGATGTATGGACAAATGTGCTATTGATAGCCGTGCTGCTTTGAATGGTATGGATTTTTTAGAATGGCAAGAGGAAAAAGCTGCTTACTGGAAGGAGGATTTTCTTTCTATCAAGCTGCTGCTATTGACATTTGAAGTGCCTGCTCAAGCAGTTTAGAAAACTGGAACATATAGGCCTTGTTTTACCCTGATTTGTATGGCTATTTATATCTTCTTTGTTACTACACATTTTTAAGTGTATGGTTACTGTTTGAAAGGGAATATTTATTCCGGTAGAAGGGATAATATCCTATGAGTAGACTCACAGCTGAATGCAACCAAAGTGCCCAAAATACTTACCATCTATGACTTTGACTTTTAAAATCTGTTTGTGGTGGAAAGTCATTGATGGAGAGAATTGAACCCAGCTGCAGAGCATTCAGCACACATTACTACCATCGCTGAGACAACCCAGTTTCCAGTATGCAGATTGAAAATAAGGATGTGGTGTTAATAGACTTGCTGCAATGTTATTTCAGCATAATAAATTCAACGTTGATGTCTAGGTTATGCAGAACTGCTGAGTATCCTAGTTTTTAGCTCATTATGGTCTCCCATGATAATGCATAATTAACTTTTACTCTTTGCTCTCTTTAAAGAAGAAATTGCTACAATAAGATAATTAAACTTTGTACTGCATCAGCAGATCACATGGCGTTTTATGCAATAGTTTTTGTGGCCACTTAGTAGAGTCTGCTGTTGGGATGTAGTCCATGTCGCTTTACCACTCTCTTATTTTTAATCCCAGTTTTCTAATTCCTATTTTCAAAAAATAAATGCACATCTTTGCAGGTAAAAAAAAGTGCATTTATTCCTCCCCCCCTTTTTTTTTTTTTTTTTTTTTTTTTTTTTATTGGGAGCCTGTAAAGCATTGCACCCACTATCAGCAGATTGGGGGTGCTTTGCAGGGCTTTTGCAGACTCTGTGCATAAGGGAGGGGGGTTAGTGGGGGCAGCTGTAGCAGTAACATGTTACACCTGTATTCGGGGTGTAACATGTTACACTGGAGCAATTGCAGACATTGCATGTGATTTGCACCGCATTTCTGTGAACATGCAATGTCTGTGCGGTGTGATTTCAGCCATACAGTTTGTATGACTGAAATTACATCGCATCCACACCAAAATGGAGCAGAACCCCCCCCTTTTTTTTTTTTTTTTTGCATCACTTCTGGCAATTGCACTGCGTTTTGTCATCTGTTTGGGGGGGGTCGTTAAGATAACATTGACACCTGCAGCAAATCACATGGACGCTGTGCATTTGCTTAGAGTTCGATGTGGGGAAACGCAGCAAATCTTGTGTGTTTCCCGCACCACATTAGTATGTACGGTGACTAAAGGCTAACTCCACCATCGCAACATGTTCCGCTTGTAGGTTCTTCTCCCCTGCATCTGCTATACATTTTAAAATGGCTCTGAGGATAAATTAACTGTTAGTCCTGATCTGCCGGTAATCGTCGCACTAATGCCTCGTTTCCACTGAGCGGATCGGTTCAGTTCGGTACGGTACGTTTTTTTGGGTGTTTCCATTATGAAAGCGACCCATACAACTGAACCGTACCGCTCCATTCAGGGTCCTGCTTCATATGTGGGGCCATAGAAAATGAAACGGTTCGGTTAGGGCGGAGCTATGATACATCCCACTGATTGGCTGACGGAAAACCCTCTGCTGTGCTCTGCTGAGGCTTTTTTTCTAAACCCTGTATGGCCCCTTGTGGTCCCACTTGCAGTGGAAACGCTCACCAGAATAGACCGGACCATTCTAGGCCATTCAAACTGTACCGACCCAAACAGATCCGCTCAGTGGAAACGAGGCATTAGTCCCCTTTCACACTGAGGTGCTTCTAAACTGCCAGTAAAACATTTGGGCGCTCTTGAAGAGCTTTCCATTAATTTCAATGCCCCAGTGTGAAAGCATTCATTGATTTTAATGGAAATAGGTTTTTGTGAGCTTTTCAGACGCTTTTATTACCATGAAAACGCCTGAAAAGCGCCTCAGTGTGAAAGTAGCCTTAACAGTGGTCACATAATTTGGAGCCTGTCCCACCAGGTCCCCATTGTAAACTGTGACCAGGAGTTGTCAGTGACTGCTCAATTACTGTGCTGGGTGTGCTGTGCAAGGGCACTCTCGGCATAGAATAGCAGTGCCAGGTGTAAGCATATATGCTGTAGCTTGCCATTGAAGCCCACCAGCCGTGCCGCTACATATGTGTATAGCCATTGGGAAGTGATTTAAGCTTTACCTACACCAGTGGTTCTCAGCCTCAGTCCTCAAGTACCTCCAACATGTTTTGGGGTTTTCTCTTAGCTAAAATAGCTGTCCAAAATACCAAGCCATTGACTCTGATTTAAAGCATCTGTGCAAGATAAAGGAAAACCTGCAGACATTGCCTGTTGGGGGTACTTGAGGACTGAGGTTGAGAACCACTGACCTACACTATCCAAAGCAAAAGTTCTTGCTTTAGATAAAATTTTGCATCAGTTGTCATCTGCAGTTGGAAAGTTGTAGCTCTGATTGCTGGGTGAAGGTTGTAGTTTTGATAACCACTTGGTGAAGGTTGTAGTTTTGATAACCACTTGGTGAAGGTTGTAGTTTTGATAACCACTTGGTGAAGGTTGTAGTTTTGATAACCACTTGGTGAAGGTTGTTCTTTGAAAAGCCCTTATGTTAATGTACAGGGATTTTGGGTTTTGGTCTGGTTGCAGCAGTCAGGGTACATTTATTTTGTGTATTTATATTAGTTGTAGATCTTTGTTAGATTTATCTGAATTCTAGTAAAAAATAAGTCAAACAAGTCTTCTAGCTATACCTAATGCTGGCCATACATGTGTACATTTTACTTCGAAAATGTTTGTTTAATTAGAAGTTTGTTTCATTTTTGAATTTGTTGTTATTGGGGTCAATCCGTTGTTTTCGACCACAGTGACAGGAAAATTTAAAGTATGAATTTTCGGACAGTGTATGTGGTTTTCGTTCAGAAAATACATTCGTTTTTAAATTGAATGTTAAAAGCAGGTGAACTTTTTGAATGACATTCGTCCATTCTTAAAATGTACAAAGACTTTTTGGAAGAATATTCTCCCGAAAAGCTATACCTATATGGCCAGCATAACTTGGTATGAGAAGATGTATCCATCTGATGCAAGTAAACATTTTCATATAGTGCATTTTAATTAAACCAACATTTGGCTAGTACATTAAGATCCTGTAAATGTTTTATTAGTTTTTAAAGAGAAATAGAGCTTTCTTTTGGAGATATTCAATCGCCTCTGCTGTTTTTATTTTTTGCGCTATAAATTAAAAAAAGAGGCTGACAATTTTGAAAAACTATTTTTTACTTTCTGCTATAATGCATACCAAAAAATATAAAAAAACAAAAAAGTATTCATCAGTTTAGGGCAATATGTATTCTGCTACATATTTTTGGTTAAAAAAAATAACTAAGTGTATATAAATTGGTTTGCGCAAAGGTTACAGCATCTACAAAATATGGGAAAGATTTGGGGGCTTTTTATTTTTTTAATTGTTTTTACTACTAATGGCAGGGATCAGCGCTTTTTAGCGGGACTGCGACATTGTGGTGGATAAATCTGACCCCAAGTGACACTTTTTGGTGACCAGTGACGCCAATACAGTGATGATCAGTGCTATAAAAATGCACTGATCACTGTATAAATGGCACTGGCAGGGAAGGTGTTAACACTAGGGCTGATCAAAGGGTTAAGTTTTCCCTAGGGAAGTGTTTATAATTGTCAGGGGGACGGAATGACTGGGAGTAGAGAGATCGCTGTACCCTCTCCTGTCTGAACAGTGATCTGCCTTGTTTACATAGGCAGATCCCCCGTTCTGCCTCTCTTGATCGTGAGCTACCCCGCTGTATCTAATGCAGCCGGGCCACCCTACCGCAGTATGTGCGGTGGGCGGTCCAGAAGTGGTTAAGGTGGGTACGCACTATAAGAACATCAGGTGAATGACCGTCTGGTTTTCCTCACTGTTTCACAGGAAGTCGAAACCGAGGATGGAAATGTATGAAAATTCTCATACAGGTGTTTTGGTTTTTTTTTGTTTTTTTTTAATTTAATTTTATTTTTTTTGTCGATGCTTCTGATTATGCTCATTTCATGTACAAAAACAGTACACATTAAAGGAAAATCGTTTGTTCTTTTCATGTACGAGAAAATTTACGAGAAAGTTTAGAGTTTGTCCCTTTTGGAAATTTTCATTTGGAAAGTCTTTCATATTTGATTTTTCTTGTATGAAACTAGTAAGCATTTAAATGAAAATCGTTTTGTTCAGTTCACGTACACTACAGGACATTATTATATTTTTTTTTTTTTTTTCTTTGGAAAGTCTGAATTGATGTCAAATTGTGTACATGTTGTGCATATGATTGTACCTCGTACGGAATTTTTCTGCAGATTTTCTGTAGTGTGTTTAGGTAAAGAGCAAACTATCCCAGTTTGGTTTATTGTGACTAGTACATAGCAGAGATGGGTCTTTGTTTCCCAGCAACTGTCAACCTAATATAATTAGGAAAGGAAGGCTTCCTAGGTAGAGTATTGTCAGTAGTATCCAAGGACAACTGGTGCAAAAGGTTAACACCTGTATTGTCTGCACAAATCACTAAACTAGCAATTGAGCAAGCCACATCTGTTCTGCTCTTTGGTGACTCGTCTAAATCCCAGGGGACCTACAGTACTAGCATTAATGAGATCATTGGTGTCGTGGTCTTGTGCCTCACCTTGCACATGTTCAAAAAACATCATTTAGGAATCTGGAACTTTGGGTACAGCCAGATTTTTCTGCAGTGTGTTTTTTTTTTTTTTCACAGGATTTGTAATCTAGTGACATCAGCAGCAGCTGAGCTGTATTATTTGCCTGGAGATTTGCAAATTCATTTGAGAAAATTCTAAAGATCACTTGACCGCTTTCCTTGAACCTTGTTCCTTGCTGTTTTATAGCCGATCTCAAACCAAGCTTTCCTTTTGCTAAAATAGAAAAAAAAAACTTGTGCAACTTTTGAAGGGTGATCAACCATTGACTCCTAGCTGAACTGGCATGAGATTCAGGGCAAAACCTACTTCCAGTATTGTCCAGACTGAAAGATGTGCTGACAGTTCTATGTTTAAACATAAAGCTTATGAACTTGTATTAGATCCCAGATCCTGCACTGTTACAGCTCCTTGCTTTCCTTTGGTATCACTGGTCAGATTAAATAACATGTTGAATGCCATAGCACTGCGAGTTTTATAAAGTGAACCTGCCACAAATGGGTCATTTTAAACTGCAATGCCTAAAATAACTTCGGAAAGGACCACTATATAAAATGTGCATAACATATCACTTATTTAAGGGCAAATTGGACACCTTGAAGACCATGGATATAGTAAGCCATTCTAGGTCCTTCCCAATTCTGATGTTCACACTCCCTGGGGCCAATCCTATGAGGAGGGGGGGGGGGGATGGTGACAGGAGAAAGGGGAAACGTAGAACCAGAAATAAAGGATAGAGAGGGGGTGGGGTCACCACCAACTGCCCTCTCCATGCATTTTTGGTGAGTATGGGTAGGAATATTACATCATAGGTTACTATTATTCAAGATTTATATAGCGCCAACAGTTTGCGCAGTGCTTAGATTACCTTGACAAGCAACTTTCTTTTAATCAGATTTGTAGATCTGGAGTTATAGGCAGCCAAGTTGTATGCAAATGTCAGCCTTTGACATAAAAGCTGTTCTTGGTCATCCCTATGCTGCCTTATTGGTCAGGTGCCCACAGTATTAAAGTGGGGTAAAGCTAAGTTCTTATAAAAATGGATGTGATTTATGTATAACTTCATCTGCCTATATCTCTGGAAAAAGTCATCATTTTGACAGGCTGCCTTTCTTTTAGTGACCCATGAATAGGTGGATCAAAAACAGACTTCAGTGTATTCCAGTGGGCAGCCAAGTTCATCGGAGTGAACATAAGAAGTTTGCATCCATGTCTGCTTTTGCAGATTTGACCAGATGTGAGCAGATATAGACGCATGCATGTCCGCTCACATCTGGCCATATATATAGGGATTACATGGGTCTGATTTTCCTCCTTTTTATAAGGAGAAAAAAAAAACAGAACAGACAGATATCTCATACATGATTGCGTTTGATTGCATTAACTTGTACAGTGTGGGGGAAGTCCCACGGCAAAGGAGGATTTTTGTTTTCTTTGAAATTCGGTTTAAATAAAAATCCTGGAGTTCCATACATGGATGGATGAAAATATATGCCTATTATTTATTACTGGTGCGTAAATTTACACAGTGATTTACATATTTATTATACATTCACATCCGTCCCTGCCCTCAAGGAGCTTGCAGTCTAAGGTCCTTAACTCACATTCATACATACATACATATACTATGGGCAATTAACCTCCCAGCACCTATTACCTTATAGGTTCCCCTCAGTTAAAGTAGAAAACTATGGGCAAAACTTTTTTTTTTCTTCCATTTTGGCTAAAGCAAGAGAGGGTTATAACCTCTGTCAGTTTTTTTTTTCCCGCCCTCTCTGTCCCATTAGGAGTTTTCCCTTCCCTTCCTGTCCCATAGCCAAACGGGAAGTGGGAGGAATTGTCTGCAAATAAAATAATTTCTTGGGGACTCCCACATGTCCCCTTTGGAAGATTTCCCATCTATTACTTTTCTGGGGACAACCCAAAATTTGGGCTTTTTCTTTTTACTTTTCACTTTCATTGGTAATGGTAAGCAGGTGTTCCGTCAGATTAGACAACCTGTCAAATCTTGTAACGGAAGTGACATTCCGTCACGGCCATCTTGGTACACCCTGCACTCAGCCGCAGTAAGCCTACAGTCTGAATTCGCTAAGCGGACATCTTTTTACACCCAGTGGAGTCTTGCATTTCACACTTCTTTTTACCAGTAAACTGAGCTTATAGCTTGAAATACAGTATTTAGAACTCCGTGACACTGTTTTGATCAATTTTAAAAGCAGCGGTCTTCTGTCAGATTAGTAAACGTGAGATCAGCAGGCTTGATGATGCCTTTAAAATTCAACATCAAAATAGTGTCACGGAGTTCTAAATACTGTATTTCATGCTATAAGCTCAGTTTACTGGTAGCAGAGAATGTTAGCTTTGCCACAAGGATGCTATTTGCATTTTCTGTCCAACATTATCACTACTGATAATCACAATACAGAAAGTTCAACTGGTTGCATAAGATGTGCTTGTGTTTTTGTTTTGTTTTTTGTGAGCCCTTGGCATTAAGGTCCTGCTGCTGTGGGTGTGTCACCAAGCTTACAAGAGAGCCACAGCGATCATATCATGCAGGGTGGGGGTTCAGATAAATAAGAATTAAATAAAATGAAGCGACTCTAAACCATTATAGTTACGGTACTTTAAAGTCCTTATGCCTTTTTCATAACATTAGAAGATGACCTTGAGACATATTGGAAATATCTGCACTGACACCTGTTATAAGTAGTGACGTGGCCTTCTGAAAGCTTGTATTGATTTCTGTTCACATTTTATTTTTCTTCAATGCTGCGTGTGTTTTCTTTCTTTTTTTTTAACCTATATTCCAATATTTAGAAGCACTAATGTGAGTGTTTCAAAATGTTCTGCGAATAATAGTGGTAAAGAGGAGTGCAAGGTTGCAGACAGTTAGTTCTCGGCAGCTTGGCTTGAGCATATATGAATGAGCTGATTTTTAAAAGAATGCTAAAGATCACTTTATAGCATTGTGACTCTATTGATAAGAGAGCCCAAGCTAAACAGAATGTGGGCTGCCATTGCTGACCTCTTTTTGAAAAATTCTAGGTGCCTCACTGTCAGGCCAATGCAGTAGCCTTTAGTACTTTTCAAGTCTGTGACCTGGAGCAGATATGCAGAGCTGCAGTTTAGGCTTTACTTGCTGCCTAGTTTTTCTGTGTCCATAACTTGCAAGGTAATGAACTTAATGGGGTTGTCCTCAGAAACTGAGCTTTTTCACTTGGTAAAAACTGGTCATACACATAAGATTTTCTTTATTCAGCCGAGGGGGGCATAGATTCCCCATCCAAGCTGAACACAGAATCTCCTGCTGCCACCTATTGTATCCCGGCTCCGGTCACCCGTTGGTGTCTGAATACAGAACAGTGTAGCTTAGCTGCAGGCAGGCACTGTTTGGTTACATTTTTCTGTCTAGCTTTTTTTCAGTGGAAGTTTTTGAGGTGGGTGTTGTTAGCAGGGTCACCCACGGCAAGAATTTCAACCAGTTTACAGCAAAAAAACAGTAAACTTGCACAGTACTAAGTTCCAAAAAAAAACAAAAAACTGCCTTCAAGTCCTATATGGACTGTATTTTCGCTGCACGCATTGTTTTTTTTTTTTTTCTGTCCTAATTACATGGGTACAGCACCAGTGTACTTTACTGGCCTGTTCATCTGAATATCAACAGTGTGTAATCAGCATTACACACTATCGAGTTGATGTGCCAACCCTGAATGGCTGCCTGCGTCCTAGCAATCAGTAGGGTACATTTCTGCTGTATGAATATAAACATGAACACAAATGTTAAATGCGTACAGAGTACGGGCAAGATTTTCTTAAGTACTTAACTGCCAACAAGAGCCTACATAAAATACAGCCACGTGAATGACCCAGCTGTACTTGGAAGCTTGTTTGGAGTTAGTGGAATTCACACTATTTTTAGTAATGTTCCCTTCTTCCTCCTACCTATCCTGCCTACCCTGTGTAGAAAACAATATATATACTCAAACTTTTTTTAGTCTGGTCATGTGATCCTGCAGCACCAGCTTCCTTGTTCAGTGAGTGGCAGCTGCATGGGGGAGGAGGTAGCACCAATTCTGCCCACAATTTCAAATTGTACTGCGGTAGTTGCAAAACACACCAAGTGTTCGGTTGCCATTCATTTTTAATGGTAAATGCGGTGCGGTTTTACTGCGAGAGAAATCATAGCAAACAACATCGTGCAAAGCTTGTCATCCAAAAGAATCTCTTACTCTACTTCACATGATGCTGTTTGCTGAGTGATTTATCACACAATTGTGGTAAAATCAATGGCACTTGGGATTGCGGGAAGACACACAGCAATTCAGTCAGAGATCCCAATACGCCAGATGTGAATGGGGACTAGAGGACCAAAAACACCTTGATGTGCTCAAAAGAAAGCTCATACTTTTTTGTAAGTCAGTTTAGAGTACAAGTGTAAACCAGGACAGTTGGAAAGACTTGGATAATTTGCCTAGTCAAATGTAGGAAGATGAGCAGAAAAGTGCTCACATGTGAATGAGGGCTTCTTTTGAATGACACCCTGACACACCAGTAGGCTGCCTAACACATGTTGATGTACAACATAACCCACAGCAACAGTGTGGATCCAACTTTGACAATGGCAACGCATGATGAAATGTGCACAGAAAGGTGTGCATCCACCCTGAAGGTTTTCTGACATCCAGATCATGTGATATGCAGTGGTAGTATATCAAAGTAGTATATCAAACGCAGATTTTCTAAATTATCTGTAATCAACTTGTGTGTTACTGTCACTCTCATTCAAACTAGTTAATATCAAATGCCGGTTCGGACCCATTCAGACATGTACCTTTATGTTAATGCACAGTAATACACACCAATTGTGGGGCTTTACTGTGATGCATTGTAGGTCATTGTGATACAGTAGCATTTATTTGTAATTCCACTCCAGTAAACAAATATAATAGCGGGAAATGTACCTTTGTTGCAGCACAATACCATACACATGCTATGCAAAAGATAAAAAAAAAGTTAAGGGTCATGTCTTTTTTTTTTTTTTTTTTTTTTTTTTTTAATCGCACATGTCTTGGGGCCAGTTCATACCATAGAAACACAGTCTGGGTGCTTTTCTGCCTGCGCGGTTTTGACGCGTACCAGTGCGTTTTAGGTGCAGTCAGTGCATTTTTCCCCATCCTTTTTTCTTAACCTTACATAAGGACATGTGTATTCCAGTGCATTTTTAATGCATTTTACAGCGTTCTAGTGCAGGAAAAATGCAGCACGTTCTACTTTATATATATATATATATATATATATATATATATATATATATATATATATATATATATATTTATTTATTTATTTATTTATTTATTTATATATTTTTTTTTTTTTTTTTTTTTTTTTTTTTTTACTGGAACTGCAAGCACTGGTGTGAACTATGCCATTGAAAACCATATAAACTACTTTCCGTGCGTTTTTGATGCAGAAAAACGCAGTGGACTGCATGTGGTGTGAACTGGCACTTAAAGTGGTCGTAAACGCCAATGCAGTCCACTGCGTTTTTCTGCATCAAAAACGCACGGAAAGTAGTTTATATGGTTTTCAATGGCAAAAGATACTCATATATATATATATATATATATATATATATATATATATATATATATATATATATATATATATATATATATATATATATATATATATATATATATATATATATATATATATATATATATATATCTCTATCGAGATATATATATTTTTTTTTGTTTAAATGCGGCAAAATGGATGTTTTTAAACATGGGTTATTATCTGTCAAGTTAAATCGTTCAGGAGAGGTTGTAAAAACGTCCCGTGTAATTAAGCCCTATATTGCAGCTTACCAATTCTTATGGCTCATTTACACTTGCTTTTGGATTCAACACACATTAACTGCTAGTTTTACACTTGCTTCGGACAGACTTTGTTAAAGCTCTCTGAATGCCAGTCAAAGCTCCTATCTCTAAATAATATGGTTAGCTTACAGTCCTGTTTACACCTTGCTTTTGCTTTGCTTCAAAAATTATACCCCATGTAGATTTAGTGGTGCTTTAAAGCATCTTCAGAGCCTCCATAGAAGTCTATGGCAAAGGCTCATCAGAGCCTCAAACAAAAGCAAGGTGTAAACAGGACCGTAAGCTAACCATTTTATTTAGTGACAGGGGCTTTGACTGGGGTTCAGAGAGCTTTAGGGGCTAGTTTACACTGGCTTCGGACATGCTTTGTTAAAGCCCTCTGAACCCCAGTCAAAGCTCCTGTCACTTAATAAAGTGGTTGGCTTATAGTCCTGTTTACACCTTGCTTTTGCTTGGGCCTTCGGTGGGCCTTCAGTGGGGCTTCAAACAAGCTTTGCCATAGACTTCTATTGAGCCTTTGAAGACGCTTTTAGGCTTTGCCCATTGGCATGATCCTTACTCTTGGATCATAAAGTGATTTTTGTAGTATTTTATTGGAGGAGGGTTGGATGACTGAGTCTCTCCCCTTCACAGAACCCATTGTATTCTAGGAAAATAGGAGTATTGCAAATGGATGAGGATCTAGGAAGGGGAAGGCGAGTGGCTAATTCTCCAGCTTTTAACCCCTATATCGTTGGTTGATCACCACTGTGGTGTGTATCCAGGGTCAGTGGAGGGTGAATTTTCAGAGAAATCGGCAAAGCATGGGTTGCACTTTATTAGGGGCAAATTATGTGGCAGGTGCTGTGTGGCCAAAAAAACTTTTACTGGCATTCAGCTTTAACCCATTGACCAATCAGTAGACTTGTGACGTGCTTAAATCCTGTTTAAGTGACCACTTACTCTTTTGCAGAAGTCATTAGTGTCATTAGAGCTGTTTAGGGAAGGTGGCTGTTCTACATTAGCTGCTTTATAACGCATAGATCTATATCAAGTAAAGGTAAATATGTAATGTGGCGTGCAATAGATCTTTGTCGTGGAGTTTTGTTCCTTTATGCAGCACCTGCCATTAGTTATGCAGTTCTAGCTCTAGGCATTTGCTTCCCCTAGTAGTGCCTTTTTAATTGCCTCATTCTGCTGATGTTCATTGAGTTCTCACATTAGGGCTCAAGGCAATTACTAGTGTGTTATCATGGGACTAGCAAAGGCAGTTTTCTTAATAGAGTTTCTGATCATTCCAGTCCTTGGTTAAGCTAGCACATTAACAGCTAGAAATTTTAAGTTCTTCTGCGTGGCAGAGGGTACTACGACTGTTGCATATTTGGCCAGATTTGTGGTATAGAACTAGAGATTTTCTTGTGACTGCAATAAAGCTGCTCTCCGGGCAAATAACAAAATATGCAGATGAAATCTATTTATATGAGGCTGCATTCACACCTGGGCGTTTTGAATCAAGGGCAGAATACCCACGAGTCTGTCAGCGATTGCAAAACACTCTGCTAAAATGACAAATTGCACAACACAAATTTCATATGCCCTTCATTTTAAACCTAAAAACGAGGTGCGGTTCTGCCAAGATTATCGTGCAACAAGCTGCATCGTGTAAAGATTGTTGCCTAAAAAGGATTAGGAGCTTCATTCAGGCGACAAGCTTTGCGCGATTGCAGTGCGATTTATCGCGCCTGAACTGCACCACATTTTTAGGTGCCATTACAATGAATGGCATCTAAAATTCACATTGTGCCATTTGCCATTGTAGGCCACGTTCACACCTGGGTGTTGTGGGATCTGCCCACAACCTCAAAATGCACTACAATAGCAAAGCACAGGTTCGGTGTCATTTTCAATGACTCCTAAAACAAAATCGTGGCAAATCGCATCACGTGAAGCTTGTTACCCAAAAAGGTGCAGGAGCTTCCTTTGGGGGATAAGCTTCATGTAATGTGATTTGTTGTGATTGCCTTGAAAATAATCACCTAAACCTGTGTTTTGCAATTGTAGGCAGAATTGCAGCGATTCTGTCTCAATCCCAAAATGC
Source organism: Aquarana catesbeiana (assembly GCF_042186555.1). NCBI lineage: Eukaryota > Metazoa > Chordata > Amphibia > Anura > Ranidae > Aquarana > Aquarana catesbeiana. The sequence goes on along the minus strand of NC_133324.1, from coordinate 477,175,476 downwards.
CCAGGCGTGAATGGAGCCTTAGCAGAGCGTGATATCGGGTCAATGACGTGCTTGCAATTTAAAAAATTACATTTAAAAGGGAAGTACGGGTTTTTGTGGTGTGTGGGTTTTTTTTTTTTTTTTTTTCAGAATCATACTTACCTAGGTGGATGCAGCATCATTCTAAAGCTGCATCTGTCCCCTGCCAGCTCTAAGACTGAGAACAGAGCGATCAAACACAACTGATTTCTCAGGGCTCCCTGAGCAGAGAGCTGGTGACTGTGAGTCACCACTGTCTGCTCTGCCCACCCTCTCACTGGAGTGCTGGGCTGTGGAGGGAGCGGAGTCGGCCGGCTCAGGCTCTCAGTGGCTCCATGAGAGGCTGAGCTGGGTGCCTGGTCCGGGCATGTGGGCGGATCCCAACTTCATTGTCACGATCTTGCCTGGGCCTAGACTGGCTCTGTGATGTCAGCCGACAGCAGGCTTCAGCCCGCTGTCTGCTGAAAACGGTTTACATGAGTGCAGAACAAACTGCACTCCTGTGATCCACAAGAGAAGTACATCCTAACGAGCTTTGGCTGTACTTCTCTTTTCTAATGTTGTATTAAAAATTCTGGAGCTGCAATGTTTAATGTTGTTGTATTTTACTAGATGGATAATGAAATTGGTGTTTTTTTTATTAAACTTGAAGTGGTTGTAAAGTCTTGCGGTGTCCCCCCCCCCCCCCCCCCCCATAAAAACATGTTATACTTACCTGCTCTGTTGCAGTGGATTTGCACAGAGCAGCCTGGATCCTCCTCTTCTCGGGTCCCTGTTCTGTAATCCTGGCTTCTTCCTTCTGTTCAGTGCCCCACAGCAAGCAGCTTGCTATGGGGGCACCCAAGCCGAGTCACAGCTACCTGTTTACATTCAGACACGGAGCACTGATCCAGCCCCACCTCCTCTCTTCCCTGATTGGCTAGCTCCATGAGGCATTTCCACATTAAAGGGAGCTTCCACTCTCATAATAACAAATAATTGCAACAGAGGCCATTTTGTAACTGGACAAGTTTAACCCCTTAGCGTCGACCGTACGCATATGCGGGCTTGGTTTGAAGGGGTTATACCTGAGTGATGCCTGCAGCTACAGGCATCACCCCAGCACCAGTTTTTAGAGTGGGCGGTCAGCTCTTTAGGGTAAGCAACCAATGCGGCTAAAAGCAGCGTTCCTCCTCCTGCCGCTCTTCCCGGGCCTCCCGTTCCACGATCTGGCACTTCCGACCGCTAGGCTGAGACTGAAATGAAGCTGGAAATGGCTTCGTTCCAGTCTCCTATGTAAAAACACAGAATCTACGTTCCTTCCGGTTTACTCGGCTGCCAATGGCACTGATTTAAAAAAAAAAAAAAAGACAGTATTCAGAATCGCTATTTTTGGCGATCTAAATACTTTGAAGTGCAAAGGAGGGATTTGGGGTCTTTTAGACCCCAGATCCCTCCATAAAGAGTACTTTACGCCACGATAGTTGGAGCAAGAGCAATAATTCTCGCAAAAGACCTCCTCTAACTCTAACCTGGTAACTGCCGCCTGTGGAGATTTTTAGGCGCCGTAGTTTGTCGCCATTTCAAAGCATGACATGTTGGGTATCTATTTACTCGACATAACATCATCTTTTACATTATGCAAAAAAATAAATAAATGGGCTAACTTTACTGTTTATTTTATACATGAAATCTTGCCAAATTCCCCAAAAAAATGCGTTTGAAAGACCGCTGTGCAAATACCGTGTGACATAAAATATTGCAACAATCACCATTTTATTCTCTAGGGTCTCTGTTAAAAAAAAAAAAAAAAATGTTTGGGGGTTCTAAGTAATTTTCTAGCAAAAAATACAGATTTTAACTCGTAAGCAACACATGTCAGAAATAGGCTTAGGCATGGAAGGGTTAAAATGACCCTTCCATTGCACTCTGTAGATGTAATTTTCTAGATATATCTGCTCTTGATTTCATTATGTACAGCATAATGCTGCAAGTGCAGTCTGTCAGAGTACTGGCCATAATATCAATGCACTAAACATTACCCCTGCTGCTCAGTCTTGATGCCTGCGTTGTCGTGTTTGCTATTTATAGTTTCTTTACAGAAATACTATTGGTGCCATTCGATTCTGTATCTGCGTTGTGTACAGTGCTTAGATGGGGCTCTGACAAGGAGTGTAAATCCCTATTGACACAGATAAAAAGGAGCCTGTTCTAACTACTGATTCTGAATTCATTCTAGTTTTTATTTTCATTACAGGAGACTACACCTGAACAAGAAGGCGTCTGACAAGCAACCATACAGCAAGCTTCCTGGGGTTTCCCTTCTTAAACCATTAAAGGGGGTGGATCCCAATCTCATCAACAATTTAGAAACCTTTTTTGAACTGGACTATCCAAAAGTATGTAGGAACTTTTTCTTATTTTTTTGTGTTTGAAATATAGCAGACATGTATCCTCTGCAGAACTTGCAGCCCTGTGGTCACCCCATACCAAACATTTCCTCCTTAGTGTTGCCATTTGCTCACACACTCCTACTCTCCACACATTCCTATTGACTAGTTAGGCAGCCCATCATAGTTATGGGCCAATTGGAATGGTGCTCCCATGCTACATGTAAGTAAGCCAGCCTGACATTCAGATGAAGTAGAGACGAAAGAATGCTTATGCGCAGGTCTTGGCACTCTATGCCTGCAAGCAGGTTTCAGTATACTGTACTTAATGTGCTAGGATCATTTAAAGTGTAATTCTTCTTTCATGGCAAAAAATAAAAGCATATAAAAAATTATAGCCTATACAGTTGCTACTCAGGTCATATTGTAAATGTAATTTCCTGCTTTGTTTGACTCACTGATTTTGACTCACTGAAGTCTGCACTACAAGTAAGATTTTTAGGTACCCCTGCAACAGAAATGTCATTTTTACTGAGATACTCCCTAAGGGTTAAATGGTGCTATAGGATGCAGACACTGCAACTTTTTTTCAACAGAACACTGAAAGTGCACCAGGTCATTATAATGAACCCAGGCCCTTTCATTCAGAATCAGTATCCAAAGGACATGCTCAAACAGCTATCTCTTCAGAGCAGAAACTGGTAGAATTCTGCAACAATGCATGCTGGAATCCCTGCAATGTGCATTGATCATCCAGAGGGGGCTTTAAAAAAAAAAAAAAAAAAGTGGAGTTACTCTTTAAGTCTGTCAGGTCTTGTTCATGTATTCTACCTTGCATCAGAATTAGTAATCCTTGACAACCCTGAACTTGGTGAATACAGACTAATACACAGAATTAAAGCATGAAATGTGCAGTGCAGATGTAAAGTTGTCAGAGTGTACTGACTGACCACTGGGGCACATGTAGTCAGTGATATTTCCTATGCCCTAATGGGCATCTGTGGTAAAACCAATTATTTATTTATTTTGATTTTTGCATGGTTCTAAGCAATTAGTGCCGGTTCACACTACAGCGACCTGAAAGTCGGCACGACTTTGCCAGGCAACTTTGAGGCAATTGCTGGGTAATCTTCCTGTAATGTTGGATCCAAATCACATCAATTAAGATAAGGATCCGACATGGAGGCAATTTCCATTGAAATCTATGGGTACAAGTCGGCTAGAAGTTGCCTTGAAGTAGTACAGGAACCTTTTCTGAAGTCAGAGCTACTTCAGTAGTGTACATTAAGACAGCTCTCATTCACTTCAATGGAATTTCTTATGTCCAGCGACTTGGGGCGACTTGAGGTCTGACACGTCGAATCCCAAGTCGCTGTAGTGTGAACCGGCACTTAGAGTTGCATATACCTCTTGTATTTAGAAAAGGGATCTTCACAATTTTCATTTCTCTTTTTACTATAGTTGCAGTTACAACACCAAATGCTTGTGTTGCATTTCTTTGATGGATTTCTCATAATGGGAGGTGGGAACAAATATGTTTGTGAATAAAGCTGCGAAAAAAAGTAACACTGTCATTCTGGCTTTGCAAAAGATGGCTGGGAACAAACTACTGTAAGGAAACCTTGTGTCCTTCAGTCAGAAACCATTCCTTATTGTGCTGCTCTACTTTATACTGCAAAGTGGCTGTTTACTTTTTGTGACTGCCTGTTTCAATACTGCGACTTCAGCTCAATTTCTGCATAGGATTTGCAATTGCAGTAAGTTTCTCTGGGCCTCAAATTGTTCCCTTTCACTTGCAAGCGTTAAATATCTTTATCACTTCTTAAATTAGTGCATTGGTGTGTAACCATATGCTTGGTTTGTCTATGTGAAAAAATCTGGTATGGCATTAACACTACAATTTTAAATCTGTTGCAGTATGTAATTGAATTGTGCCTTGCAACTGATTATTAAATGGAATGAATGCAACAGGATTGATAAAAGTCCCCCAAAGAGTTTTAGGTGGTTATGGCAAGCTGTGATTTAGAAATAGTGGGACATCCACTTCCTGTGACCAGTGAACCTAGAGCAGGCATGTCCAAAGTCTGGCCCGCGGGCCAAGTGTGGCCCGCGTTCCGGTTTCGAACAGTCCGCCTGTTAATTTGGACATGTATATCTTTTTTGTGGCTACCAACGAATCTCCGAGCACCGGGGCCACAAAAGTTATATATTCTGACTGCCTTGGAAGCGACAGGAAGGGGACGGTACGAGTGCTGTACATACAGGAGAATGCCCTGTTTACGCGGCGGCCTCTGTAATAGGAAGTCCCGTCTCCTGCGCTGCCATTGGACGACTGTTCTGTCCATCATAGGAGGCGGGACTTTGTATTAAAGAGGCCACCAAGAAAACAGGAGTTTCTCCTGTATGTAATCTGTTGGCACTCATCCCGCACCCCTTCCTGTCCCCCCCGAGGCTTTAGATGGGCATGGTGGGGGTGCTGCATTGATGGGCACTGACTCTTATTTCCCCTGAAACTTCCCTCTTTAAAGTGAAAGTACGTGTTATACACCGATTAAATACAGTATATACCAAATAACACGCCCAAGCTCATCGCTTCACCACACACAGCCACAATGGCAAGAGAATTCTAGTTGGGCAGTGTATTAGTGCTCGAACGAACACACTTAGACGACTTTTTTATTGGTTCAAAGAATATCGGGCCAAATGGTCAGCCCTCACGCATGTTCGCTTCATCAAATCTGGACATCTTTGAAAAAAGTTTGGCCACCCCTGACCTAGAGAGAGCACATTATACTGGAAATGGCTGCACATTTTAAAATGTTAACAGATTTTCAAATGCTTAAAGTGATTGTAAAGGTAAATTAAAAAAACAAAAAAAAAAACTATCATACCTACCTCCTTTGCAGCTCGTTTTGCACAGAGTGGCCCACAACCTGCTCTTCTCGGGGGTCCCCCGGCAGCTCCACCCCCAAATCTGATAACTCCCTCGGAGAAGCGCTTCCCCAAAGGGTGGTTACCTTGCGGGCGCGCTCCTGAGTGCAGCAAGAGACCAAATGCAGGACTCGGTGACCACACTAAGCAGGAGAGCACACTGTGGCCAGTTCTGTGCTGTCCTCCAATGATCAGATTTGTACTGACACGCCCCCGCTGCACAGCCATTCACTGGGAAGCTCAGTGCACTGCTTCTCTTCCCCCAGCTCTTATGCAACTGAGAACAAAGGGAGTGTGATTCTTTATAAAAAGGAATTTGGTGTGTTTGTTTGTGTGGGTTTTTTTTTTTTTTTAAAGCAATTGTTGATGGTTAGAAGTGTGGTTTTAGTGTGTGAATGCATATTAGCTGGAAATGATACGTTTTTAAGTTGAAATGAAACTCTTCCTGTTTGGTTTTCTTGTGAAGAATAATAATTCTGTTTTTGTGACTTTAAATACGCCTGACTTGACATGTTTACCCAGAGGAACAATTGAAATAAGTTTCATAACCATTGCCAAAATGAATCGGGGCTCAGTGGGAATATTGACTCCTTACATAAGGCTGGTTTCACACTGGGGCATCGTCGGTGGTAAAGCGTCGCTATTTTTAGCGGCACTTCACCGTCGTTTTTGTGGAGGTTTTTGGGTTAAAACGACCAGCAAAACGGCACTTTGCCAGCGGTTCGGTGGCGCTGCCCATTCATTTCAGTGGGCAGGAGCAGTTTAGGGGAGTGGTGTATACACCACTCCTTCACCGCTCCAAAGATGCTGCTTGCTGGAGGTTTTTTTTTTTTTTTTTTTTTTTTTTAACGTCCTCCAATGCATCTCAATGGACCCTTTCCAGGCGTTGCGCTAGCAGGGAGTTGAGCAAAGTCCTGCAAGCAGCATCTTTTGGAGCAGCTTTTGGGCATGGAAAAAAGCGCTTCAAAAACGCCCCTCTCCATTCAAATGAATTGAAAGCGCTATAAAAACACCTGAATAGCGCCGATAATCCGCCCTGAGCTGTAGAAAAGTCACATGATCTCACAAAAAGGTAAACATGCAAACAGAACAGAGAGCATCTACAACAACAGGACTGAAATTGTGATGTAGGGGGTGGGGTTGTTCTTTGACGCCCATGCTTCAATAATGCTTGAAAAACACTGTTAAAACGCCTGCAGCGTTGCGGTAATTTTACCGCTAGCGCCCCAAAAACGCAGTGAGAACACGGTAATAGCGCTAAGGCGTTTTTAGGGCGTTTTTGAAGCGTCTCAGTGTGAAAGGGCTCTTAGGGACACTACTCTCCATTTGTGAATAGGTACAACTGAAAACTGGAATTTGGGATGTTAAGCGTTTTGGCGCTTCAGGCTACAAGGTGCTCCGGTGTGAATGGGGCCTAATAAACGGGTAAAGAGATCATTCGTGCTGCTGGTTCTGCCAAGTGGTGACGGACCCAAAATTTTTCATAAACTATCAGATTACAGCCACAGCTCAAGAAATCCATAAAAACCTCTGGAGGAACCCTGGTTGACAATTGCTGGCTTATGTGCTCTCTTGGTCCCACCCCCTTCCCCAGTGCCCACTAAGAAACAGCCTTTTATGCCTTTTTTTTTTTTTTATGTACAACAATCAAGAAGATCTTTACAACACCATTAAAAAAACCCCAAAAAAACTGTACCTATATTTTGTACAGTGGATGCACTGGATAGTTGGATTTCTTAAGATGGCCATAGATGGATCAAAATTTCAATCAATGTGTGGCCACTCCCGCTCAACAGAAGTCAAACATTAGAACAGGCTTGTTGGAGGGAAAAAATGTTCTCGATCAGCAGCTGCAGCCAGTAATCGGTGTATTCTGACATCAGAGAATCACGGCTGTCAGAATGTAATGTCTCAAAAGGGAAGGAATTCTTCCTCTATCCACTTTGATAATGTGGATGGAAGAATTTTTTTTTTTTTTTTTTTTTTTTTTTTTTTTAGCCCCTGACTGAAAAAAAAAAAAGATCCACCTTCAAATGCTGAAAACTAGTCTATCATGTTGCGTGGGATTGAGTGGTTGGTATGAGAATCCCTTGTGATTTTAACATGGACAGTGGTGTCTTGCGCTTTTTCTATGCAGGATGAGAATCCTTTGGGCCTTCCATTCTGTGAGTACAGCTTAATTTTCAATTCAGATGTTGTTGTATTACACATTGTGTTGTCGTCATTTCCCCCTCCCCCATTCCTGAAGTAGTCCAGATGAAAGAACTGCCTTATGTGGTCATTGGGTGGTTGTGCTTCATGCTTGCATCTGACATCCAAGTGATGTGGGCATAAACCTGTAGCTTGAATGCTATGCTATAAGCAACCTCCTGCTTTTAATAAAAATAAATATACCGCGCTAAGTGCCACAAATGTTAAATATCATATTTGAAAACTGATGCGACTTTGAAAAATTGCTAAAAAGTCCCATGCAGATAATTCCGCTGAGTGCCACAAAGATTAGATGGATATCACATTTAAAACCTGGTGTTTTAAAAAAAAAAAAAAATCGCTAGAAAGTCCCATACAGAAGATTTGTTACAAACAGTAGTAAACTTGAAGCAATAAAAAGTTCCAAATCGCAATTAAAGTGCTCGTGCTCTACAAAGTGGATATGAATCCGTGCTTGATATGTGCTCACAGGACAGTGCCCCCACGTGGATGTGAACTCACCCCTCCAAATGGACCAACTATTTCTAGTTTGGTCAAACACGCATGTGGGGCAGTCCCCGTGGATTTTCTGTGGACTGATGTGGTATCTATCTAATCTTTGTGGCACTCAGCGTAAATTATATCCATGGGACTTTTTAGCGATTTTTATTTTATTTTTTTCAAAGTCTCATCAGTTTTCAAATGTGATATTTAACATTTTGTGGCACTTAGTGCAGTATATTTATTTTTATTGTTAGTAAATTTTGCACTTGCACTGCAGCTGTTAATGTATATGGTATCACTTATTCATACCAATAGTTAGATTCTTTTGGCGCTTTGGATCTTTCATTTTAACCTCCTGCTTTTGCTGAACAGAACAGTCTATTACCCTTTTTTTTTTTTTTTTTTACAAAAAAAAAGTGTAAAATGGTAATGCAGAAGACTATAATGGTGATTTTGAGAATTTAAGAATCTTTACACTTTTGGAAGCCAGTGGAATTTAGTATCACGCCATTAGCTTATTCGTATCTTTTTATATCTCTCTTCTTAGAAAGATATGAGATCAGGGCAGGGAAAAGGCTGAGGAATAGGTGTGGGCCTCTTTTTGTCTGGTTGTCCTAGATGGGGAGATTTTACTGCTTAATGAAATGGCAGCTCTAGTCCAAACAAATATGTGCCTGTGCAATTTAATTTGAGGTGTTCTGTAGTTTAACATTAAAACCACACCTTGCTGCTTCTGTTCTAGTGCCAATAATCTATTAAGAGATCTTGTCTTAAAACAAACATGCAGATAAAGTTAACAGGAGCAAAGTTGTGCCAAAATATTTTGAGCCTTAATAAGATCGTGTTTGTATATGGATTTATTGATGAAAATAAATTTTATAGAAAGAACTGAAAGTGTGTGTGTGTATGTATGTATGTATGTGTATATATATATATATATATATATATATATATATATATATATATATATATATATATATATATATATATATATATATATATATATAATATAATATATTTTTTTTTTTTTTTTTTTTATTCAGCTTTCCATCTGTTAAATCTTCTGCCCTTGTTTTAACTTTTGGTTAGTAAAACATTTTTTTTTCCTGCCAGTAAATTTCTCTTTCTGTCTGGTAAAAAGCCTAGGCTTATGACATCATGCACAGCTCTCTTTCACTCTGGTGAGAGTTTGCCTGGATGCGTTATAAGAGGGCCAATGAAAACCGCAGAGCTGGAGGTGTCTGTGTAAATCCAGGAAGTGAACAGGCAGCACCTTCAGCTGCCCACAGTTGAAAATGGCTGCAGCCAGACTCAGTGGAGGGAGATTTCTGCAGCATATTTGGCAAGTACAGAATCCAAGTATATATAAAATAATATGCAAAGTGGTTGTAGGTAAGCTTCAGAATGGAAAAGATGTTTTTATTAAAAATTATGTGAGCAGACTGCAATTCCTCTTGAACTGCCAAACAATAGTTTATTGGTGGGTGGTGTGAACTGCCCCACTGTAGATTATAGTACCTATGTAAGCTTCAGCTAAAGCTGGGAATGGTGAGGTGGTGTAAGCTGAAAATTAGCAGAAATGAGAAGACCTTGCCCTAATTTAACACGGACTCGACTGCTGTGGGAACCACTGTGGATGTGCTTTCCTTTTTTAATTACATGTTGATCAAAATATTAAGGCCCCATTCACACCAATTCAAACATTTGTATCTACCTTGAATTTATTCTTCAGGGTCTCTGCTTGTAAAAAAAATATAAAATGTTTGGGGGTTTTAACTAATCTTCCAGCCTAAAATGATTTCTTGATGAAATGATGTCTGCAAAAAAATGCAAGGGTTAAAGGGCAACCTACCATAAAGGAAAAGTGCCTATTATGTATGTTGGATCTTGTAAAAAAATCTGGGATGCGCAATTCTTATCGCCCGATGCCTGGGACATGCAGTTCCGGGTGCCAGGGGGGGTGTGGTTTTTTTTTTTTTTTTGCCCCTTAACGGATTGGTCACCAGCGCTTGATTTGGCTGCTCAGCATGCACTTGTATTGAGCACCTAAGTGCTTCCATATGTGAGGGTAACCTTAAGGAATATTATTTTTATTTTTTCCTCATTGGAGCTGGGGCCTCATTTACTCACTCAGCAGATGAGCTTCTGCTGAGCATTAAGAGCCTGACGCACCCAATCGGTTCTGGTCACACTGCTAGCCCCCAGATGTGGTGCTGGAGACAGGCAGGGAGAAGAGTAGGAGATAAATAGCACAATGTTAAAAACAATAAATGTTTTAAGTCGCCATAAAGCCTCTTTCGTATTTAAAAGCCCCAGACATTCATAAAAGCACTTCTGCCTAATAAAAAAAAAAAACATCAACCCTTCATATGTTCCATCCTGGCAAAGCCGTTTTAAAGGGACATGGATCCATTGCAAATCCATGAAACTGTCTCGTTCAGTAGTATAACTGAAACTGTTTGTCTCTTATTAAAATGATGAAACAAAGGCCATAAATTATGTTTAAATTATGGCTTTTTATGTAAAAATCAGACAACTGTCTCAGTTATAATGCTACTGAATGAGACCATTTTACCGCTAGGTATTTTCAAGGGATGAATGTCCTTTTTTTAATTGTGTCCCTAATGCATAATTTATTTAAAGTTGACTGTGTGCATGTATGGTTGTAAGTGTTACTAAACCCAGGACCCTGCATTCACTATATCTGGTGTCCCACAGTACACGGAAATGCAATTATTTTAGTAAATATAAACTGCTAAATACTAGGGTTGCACCGAATGGGTTTTTTGGGGCCGATACCGAAAATAAATCTTCCTTGATCCCGAAAACCGATACCGAAATGGCACTGAAACTGAAAGTGACTTTTTAAAAAATATTTTTATACAGGAGATGGTCAGAGACTGGGGACACGGTACAGGAGATGGTCAGAGACTGGGGACACGGTACAGGAGATGGTCAGAGACTGGGGACACGGTACAGGAGATGGTCAGAGACTGGGGACACGGTACAGGAGATGGTCAGAGACTGGGGACACGGTACAGGAGATGGTCAGAGACTGGGGACACGGTACAGGAGATCAATGCAGCCTCACCAGTGTCCATCAAATGCAGCTTCACAAGTGCCCATGCCCATCAGATGCAGCAGCCCTCCAGTGCCCGTCATGTACAGCCTGCCAGTGCCCATGTTCTGCAGCCTGCCAGTGCCCATCATGTACAGCCTCCCCAGTCAGATCTGAATCGCCATGCAGCCAGTTTCATCCCAGTACACCCCTCAGAGTCTCCCCTCCCCCCTCCTCCTCTCACTCCTGTCCTACACAGCCTCCCCAGTGCCTGGTAATGAATGTCACACGCTATGTGTCAGAGCTGGATCTGAATCACCGTGCAGCTGATGTTTCGCCTCCTATGACACATGGCACAATGATCCCTACATTGGATCAGAGTGCCATCTATCACAAGAGACGGTCTAGGAGGCGGGACATCGGCTGCATGGCAATTCAGATCTCTGACACACAGCGTGTGAGTGTGACATTCATTACCTGACACTGGAGAGTCTTGTGTAGGACAGGAGTGAGAGGAGGAGCAGGGAGGGGAGACTCTGAGGGGCGCGTGGGATGAAACATGTGCGGCACCCGGCTGGATGGCCCCGCCCCTTTTTTCGGCGCCAGTATCGGCAAAAATTCTTTCGGCTTTTTAGGGCCATTTTCGGACAAAATTTTGGTGCATCCCTACTAAATACCTTTTCTCATCAGCAGTCTTGTGACTTCTATCAGTTCCTGGTAAAGCTTGTAGGAGGAATTGTCATACTGCACTGGCTGTCCTATCAGGTTGCTGTACCCCTGACCCTCTGAACAGTTCTGATTGGCCCTGTGATGATTACATGCACGCTCCCAAAAAGAAAACACTCAAACTATACACACCAAACTGAGCATAGGGATCTGTACCATCAGGAGATGGATTGGGGACTGTAGAAAAAGGAGATGATTGGAGAATATGGGATCAAACAGCCTTTTTTACACAATGTGCAGGATTAACCCCTTGGGTTCCACAGTGAGTATAACAAGCATGCTTTACTGCATATACAGACTTATTTTATTGTTGTGGGCTTTGTAACACTTTAAAGCAGGGTTCCACCCAAAAGGGGAACTTCCGCTCATCGGATTCCTTCCCCCTCCGGTGCCACAGTTGGCACCTTTCAGGGGGGAGGGGGGTGCAGATACCTGTATAATACAGGTATCTGCACCCACTTCCGGGAATAGACTCCTGCGGTAGTCACGCCCCCTCCCGCACTCCCCCGCTGTCTCCTGGGTAACACACAGGTCCCAGGAGATAGCGGGGACCATTGAGAACGCGCAGCATGACTCGTACATGCGCAGTAGGGAACCGGGAAGTGAAGCCGCAACGCTTCACTTCCTGATTCCCTCACTGAGAATGGCGGCGGCAGCACCCGGGGACCGAGGGACGGTTCGGTCTTGGGTGCTGACAGCGCTGGACCCTAGGACAGGTAAGTGTCCTTATTTAAAAAGTCAGCAGCTGCAGTATTTGCAGCTGCTGACTTTAAAAAAAAATTTTTTACGCGGAACTCCCGCTTTAAGTGACTGTGTATATGACTGTGTGCATGTATGGGTAATAAGACCTTATTTAAATATGGTGGTGTTTTAAAATGTATTCATTTTTATCCGGACAAGTAGATTGGGCCCCCGATTTAGTTCCTTGGACAAGTAATTAGTGTTTTTGTAAAAAAAAAAAAAAAAAAAGTCCACACCCCTGAATGTATTGATCATTTTTTTTTATTTTTTATCAATATTTTAATCTGTAACCAATGCTTCTTGCCAAATCCTTTCTATTTGGACTGCCTTTTATTTATTTTCAGCTGAAATATGTGCAGGAATGAGTTTTGTCTGGTATCAATGCAAATCTATAAAGCTGTCTTTGGCTTTTAGAAAGAGCGTTCATGCTATTTTTGTAGGATGTTTGCATTGCTGTATTGTAGCTGCTAATTGCACCTCTGTTGCATTAAGAGTACATCTCTCTTCCGATATTCGCTTTGCATTCTCCTCGGTTTAGTGTCCTTATATGCTAAAAGGTACATCATGTTTTATAACTTCGAACCGCTTCTGCTAGGACTCCACAGATTTTTAGTTTAAGATGAACTTAATAAAGTAACCATTTCCTAACGTGCGTAAGGAATGCACTAAAAATGTTCTCACATTTAGAACAGAAAATGGATATAAGGGGTTAAAAAAATAAATAACATTATATATCTATATCATTGTGTGTGCATGCCTTTGAATTCCAGGGGGGGGCTTGTTTACAGTTCATTCAAGGTTAAAATAAGTAGATAAAGAAAAACTAAGACCCAGCAAGTGCCTTAAATTGTATCCTAAACAATTTTAAGCGCGGGACCACAGGCTGTGCGTTTTCCTTCCAGGAGTATATTTATTTCCAGAAGAAAAAAAACGTTTGGAAGAAGGCCTTTACTGTTGATACAGATGTCGCTTAAGAGCATGTCTACATTTTAAAGATAATCAAAATAGATTAAAAGGTAACATTTATTAATACAAAAGTTAAAACATATGTCTGAAAATACCATAGAAATATGGATATAACAATGTTACAAAGAAGTATATTCAGGCATATAAAATGACACCTTTTATATGCCTGTATTTACTTCTTTGTAACAACACTGTTGCATCTGTTTTTTTGAGACATATGTTTTAACTTTTTGTATTTAATAAATGTTACCTTTTTAAACTTTTTTTTATTATCTTTGTAAGTACCTATATAGTCCCAATCTGTTTGTATAGTGCCTTCATCCTGGATTTAAACAATAGCAATTTAAAGTATTTTTATACAAAAAAAAAGTAATACTTGCCTCCTCTGTGCAATGGCTTTGCACAAAGCAGCCTGGATCCTCCTCTTATCGGGTCCCTCTTCCGTGCTCCTTGCCTTTACCTGCTGTTGAGTGCCCCCCACAGTAAGCAGGTTGCTATGGGGGTACCCGAGCCGAGCCACAGCCCGGTGTGTCAATTCAGACATGGAGCTGTGGCCTAGCACTGCCCCTTTTCTCTCCTGATTGGCTGACCCACTTTGACAGCAGTGGGAGCCAATGGCACAGTGCTGCTGTCTCAGCCAATGAGGGGAGTCCTAGGCAGCCTAGAAACTCCTGCAACATCTCTACATCTAGGTGGACCTCGGGTAAGTATTAGGGGGGCTGCTGCACACAGAAGGCTTTTTATCTTAATGCATAGCATGCATTAGGATAAAAAGCCTTCTGCCTTTACAATCACTTTAAGGCCAGTTTCTCTCTTTGCCTACATTTAAAGGGAATATATCATTAAGCAAACACAGGAGGCAGCTGTTTTGTATAGTTTATATTCATTCCACAGTGACGCATATATTTTTTAAATGTTTGCCTCTATCTGAAACTTTTTTTTTTTTTAGGATAGAATATAGAATGGTTAACACCTTCAGGATTTTTTTTTTCTTTTTTTTTTTGTGTAGTGACAGTCATAAAATTGTGAATTTTCCATCCCTTTCAGGACCATGGTCACCAGGACAAATGGATAGGGTAAATGTCCCCAGATGCCTATAGAAACTTTTTAAACTTTCAGTCACTGCCCTGAAACTAGTTAGTGGTGCATGAATGATATCTTCATCACAAAACTTTGAGACAGGTGCTTTTGCTTTGTGAACGATTTAGCAGGTCACACCCTCTGTTTTAGCATGGACCTCTTATTTCTGCAATGAATGATTTGCTTCCCTGGTGTATCCTGAATAAAAAAAAAAAACAAATGCCAGTATATTGACAAGTTGGAATTTTATTAAAGTAAATCTAAACCCTCATTGCATGGCATTTCTGCATAAAATGTGTGTTGAAACAACTACTTGTAGTCTTCATCAAAGGCTCATGTAACAGGGTGACAACGCAGAAGCAGAACTGAGGTATACAGCGCTGTTACTCTGTCACTGGAGGTGGCTGAGCAGAGAACTTTGTCAGGATTGCAGATGTACAAATATTGAAACTGAATTTAGAATTTTAATTTACATGTTAAAACCTAGTTCTTAGCGATCGGTGTACATATACTTTAAGCTGGTTATAGACAGTAGGTAGGGATCAGATAATACCAATCATTCTATCGTCACTTTTTTTTTTTTTTTTTTTTTTTAACCATTCCTATGGCCATGGGAACATACACCTGCACTCCAGACCTCTACTGTTGGTGGAAGGAGCAATAGGCATTTGGCCAATATAGTAAAACCCTGGGGCAGACTAGATGGACCGCAATTTTTTTTTTTTTTTTTTCTGCCGTCAGTCTTCTGTGTTTTCTATGTAACCCAGCTCATTATTGTTTTTCTGTGTCAAAAGTGACCCTAGGAAGTTTACTTGCATAGTAGATTCCTCTTTAGCTCAATTCTGCTGCAGTCCTGTAAAAATGGTAACCTACACAAGAGAAGGTGGTTGTTGTTTAGTCATATCCGACTCTTCGTGACCTCATGGACCATAGCGCGTCAGGCTTTTCTGTCCTCCACTGCCTCCCAGAGCTTGCTTAACTTCATGTTCATTGCTTCCATGATGCTATCTATCCATCTTTGTTTTCTGTCGTCCTCTTCTCCTTTTTCCTTTCATGTTTCCCAGCATCAGGGTCTTTTTCAATGAAGGTACAGTCAAGGTAATTCAGCTGGATCAGGCAACAGTCCTCCTGTGAATCATTTCCAGCACCAGACAATCCAGGCTGACTGATTTTGGAGAAAATAGCAATTGGCTAGGTTGGATCATTTTGGTTGATTTAAAATTGTGTATTTTTTTTTTTTTTTTTGTATTTGGTTTTTATTGTTTTGATCTGAGATGCACATCCTTTGTATGAGCTTCCAGGGTGAAATTTAACATTTCTTGAAGGAGATTGTTGAGATTTGGTTCAACCACATCTTAGGAGGCCTAGACCAAGGGTAGTCTAAGTTCAGTAAATACATGTATGGTGATACTTGGGGCTCCACAATTGGATAAAAAAACAAAGTTGTGCAGTCTTTCTTTAGTTGTGCGCTCAGAATTTCATGAAATCATTCACTATGATAAAGCACATAGCTGCTGTTAATACGCAGCAGCTATTGGGCTGCTGGTGTTGGTGACTCAGAAACTGCTCACTAGGCTTCTTCTATATTTTGTAGCTACAACTCATTTTATTGAAGGTATGTGTAGTAATGTGTGTGTGTGTGTGTGTGTGTGTGTGTGTGTGTGTGTGTGTGTGTGTGTAATATATATCATATAGTGTTCTAGGCTGATTCCCAAACCTTAATTTATAACATTAAAAAGGGATGTTTTGCACACTTTTTCCCCCACTGTATTATATTGCTGGTTATTCCTAAAAATGTTTAGTTGACTAGTTCTTATTACCAAAACTTCTAAAGAAAACAAGAAAAAAACAACTTTTGATAAAGCTTGCATTTCATAGCGTTCTGATAATACTCTCAATGGTGATCCTCATACCGTGTGACACTGCTTAAAAAAAGCAGTGCAAGTTAATTACGGAAATGTTACCGAATCTCTAAACATTGCTATTCATCTTGCTGGAAGAACACGCATGGGAATGATGAATATCATTGGAAGTTCATATTAATGTTTTTAACATGTGTCTAAAGGTTATGTAACCCCAAGTGCTTTCTATTACTGTTTTGATGTCCACCAAAAAATGTGGGATTCTCTTTTAATTTGGATGATGAAAAACGGCGTAAATCTCCCTGACTGAGTTCTAAACCCTCTCCACTCTGTCACTGAAAGAAAAAACTTTTTTTTTTTAATACTTTTAGTAGCTTTTGGAATTCCTTTCGTATCTACTTTGTTTAAAAATAAAAAAAAATCTGTTTATTGAGTTTTCTTGCATTGAATACATACTTTCCTATCTACTTTTCCCCAACATCTCTAGTAGTTTGAAAGAGAGTGAGTAGTGCTTAAATATTATATTAAGTCAATGTTTTAGTATGTTTGGCATCATAACTTGTATACAGCTTTTTTTTTTTTTTTTTTTTTTTCTTTTTTTTTTTTACTTTTCAGGCTGACGCCCCTAAGCTGCTTCCATGCAAATTAACAGTAGCGTAGTCAGCTTGCTGTGCTGGTGGGCCATTGGGCTACCATTCAGATAAGCCGAGCCACAGCAAAACTAAAGAAGTGCACAACAGGCGGACAATGCCACAGCTTATTTGCTTGGACTGGTCAACCTGAAACAAGAAGGGCTGTTAGGTTCCATTCACATATATACACTTTTTTGTTTTGCATTTTGGAAAGCCCATTCATTTCAGTGGGTTGTCCTTTATGCGAGAAACCTGCAAAAGTGCTTACAAAACTGTAGGACATGATGCCGAAATGATGAAAAATAGACTGTTTTTTTCATAAACTTAAAAAAATTGAACATTTTGTCACCCTTGGCTGTGATAGAAGTAGCCTTTTACCAACTCAGGTGCAGGGATGGACTGGCCATCGGGACTACCGGGAGATTTCCGGTGGGCCGATGGCTCAGTCTGGGACACTTTCACTTTCAGGCGCATCTGCGGGGCGCGGCGATCTACCCGTCAACCGCCAACAGCTGGCGCCTGACGGTAGATCGAGATTAGCCAGCATGCAGAGTAGCGCAGGGAGCTTCTGTAGTAATAAGTTCTCTCTCGTGTCATCACGCTGTTCTCCGGCGGCCCCGCCCCCTCCTCTCTTCTCGTCTATACCAATTGGCTTGTAGGATCATCTGGTATAGACAAGAAGAGAGGAGGGGGCGGGGCCGCCGGAGAACAGCGTGATGACACGAGAGAGAACTTATTACTACAGAAGCTCCCTGCGCTACTCTGCATGCTGGCTAGTAAGACCCCACAATGTGCCCTGATGATGTGCTATGTGCCCCGCTATGTGCCCTATCACCCCATCATGTGCCCCGATGTGCTATGTTCCCCATCATGTGCCCCGATGTGCTATGTGCCCCATCACCCCATCATGTTCCCCCATCATGTGCCCCGATGTGCTATGTTCCCCATCATGTGCCCTGATGTGCTATGTGCCCCATCATGTGCCCCATCATGTGCCCCGATGTGCTATGTTCCCCATCATGTGCCCTGATGTGCCCCGATGTGCCACGTGCCCTAATGTGCCATGTAGCCTGATGTGCCCTGATGTACCATGTGGCCTGATGTGCCCCATGCCCTGATGTGCGATGTGCCCTGATGTGCCATGTGCCCTGATGTGCCCCATGCCCTGATGTGCCCCATGCCCTGATGTGCCATAATGTGCCCTGATGTGCCATAATGTGCCCTGATGTGCCATAATGTGCCCTGATGTGCCATGATGTGCCCCGTGCCCTGATGTGCCCCGTGCCCTGATGTGCCCTGATGTGCTATGTGCCCTGATGCGCCCTGATGTGCTATGTGCCCTGATGTGCCTTGTGCCCCGATGTGCTTTGCCCTGATGTCCTGTGCCCCGGTGTGCTGTGCCTCAATGTCGTGTGCTCTGATGTTCTGTGCCCTGGTGTGCTATGTGCTATACCCTGATGTACTGTGCCCTGATGTGTTGTGCCCTATTAGCTGGTGTGCTGGGCACTGTACCCTGATGTGTTGTGCCCTGTACCCTGATGTGTTGTGCCCTGTACGCTGATGTGCTGGGCACTGTACCCTGATGTGCTGGGCACTGTACCCTGATGTGTTGTGCCCTGTACGCTGATGTGCTGGGCACTGTACCCTGATGTGCTGGGCACTGTGCCCTGATGTGCTGTGCCCTGATGTGCTGTGCCCTGATGTGCTGTGCCCTGATGTGCTGTGCCCTGATGTGCTGTGCCCTGATGTGCTGTGCCCTGATGTGCCTTGTGCCCTGATGTGCCTTGTGCCCTGATGTGCCTTGTGCCCTGATGTGCCTTGTGCCCTGATGTGCCTTGTGCCCTGATGTGTTGTGCCCTGATGTGCTGGGCTCTGTACCCTGATGTGGCCTGATGTGTTGTGCCCTGGGCCGGTCTGGATGAAGTCCAGGGCCACATTTTTGTCCCAGTCCAGCCCTGCTCAGGTGCCACATACTGACTGGTTCTGGGGCAGTAAAGATAAGCCTGCTGGATGAGTCATTGCTATGAACCCAGTCTGTAGGACACAAGTCAAGTAATGACCGCTTTTGTCCTGCCCAACCAGCGAGCTTGAGAACATTGTTAACTGTAAGGGTTATCTAGCGGGCAGCCAAGGTCACTCAGCAGGTAGGCTATGTCACAAGTAGGTTTTTTTAAATGTAGAATTTCCTGTTTGGCTAGTGTGCTCCCTTTTCAGTTTTCTGCAAATGTTTTTTGTTTAGTAAAATTATTTTTCTCCTATGTATGTTTGTGTGTATACCAGACTTCTAAGGTCCAGCATCAAATGTGGTGAGGGGGAAGTTACTGGATACACAATAGGCACAATATGTGTGGTTTGCCTCAGAAATAAAAACCGTTCTCCATTGAACATTTTTTCCTTCTTTTTTTTTTTTTTTTCCCAATTGAAAGCAGTGTGCTATCCATTAAACATTGCAACTATGATAAAGACCAAAAGTTCACTTAGTTTACCCTAATCTGAATGCTGTGTATTCCTTTTTAGCCAAAGCACGCCTCTGTACATCTTGATTGAGTATGTAATGTTTTACTCACGGTTTCCTGCAGTTTTGTTTTCACTCTTTCCTAAGGCCCCTTTCACACATGTGGACCGTATGTCCGTATTTCATCCACCCGTTTTCGGATGAAATACGGACATACATGCATCCCTATGGGATAGCGGGTGTCAGCGGATGTACATCCGCTAACACCCGATGTTGTCCTGCTCCGCTCTCGTCCGATTCTGCGGACGGAAGAAAATCCTATTTTTCTATCCGTCTGCAGAGCGGATCGGAGGAACACGGACAGACGGTCCGTGTTCCTCCGATCCCCCATAGGGGAGAGCGGAGATCTGACAGGGCGGTCCCTGCACGGTGTGCGGGTCCCGCCCTGTCATCTGCCTGCTCAGCTGGGGAAAACGGAGCGATCCCCGCTGAGCAGCGGATAAACACGGGGCGGATCAACGCGGATCCGTCCCGTGTGAAAGGGGCCTAAATCGCCAATCACAATTCCTAGTCCAGGTTGAATCCACTGGCTGTGAGAACCTTCTGGTATCTTGTTTTTTATATATGCAAGAGACTTCAAAGGGCCTGCAATGGGTGTTCCAGCATCCCATCACAAACAAGATTTCCCAGAACACTTACCGGCCAGGGTTTTGTTTGCACACATTTGCAAATATATGCATAAGCCGCATTGCCCACGTTAAGGGACCTCTGTATATACTGTGGTTCTAACTCCAAATTTCCAAAACCTCCATAGTAGGAGCACATATGAGTGGATAGATTAAGGGCAGGTATGCCTGGAGGGAGCCCATCCCTCCTTAAAGGTGTCACGTATGTGTCTGTGTGCCTTTTTAAGGATCTGTCAAATGGCAGGAGCCTTCATTGGCTACAGAGGTGTTTTCATTTTTTTTATTTATTTTTTTTATTCCTTCGGGTCAGCGGCCAGCGTTCATTAGTTTAGAGCCCCCAACTGCCCTAAAGAACCATTTTCCTGCTCAGATATGGGTCTGGTATGGATGCGGGGGGGGGGGGGGGGACTCAAAGACCTGGTATGGATTAGGGGGACCCCTTCTTTTTAGCAAAAAAATTGTTTAGTTTACATTCAGCTGTCAGTGGGGAACCCTGCTGACAGCTGATGAGTACTCTATTGTTAAGGATGCGAGGCCAGCTTCCTGAACAACCAGCTATTCACTGGTTGTTAAGACACCGTCCGCCGCCTGATCCTTAACAAATTACTACTGCTCCTAAATAGTTTTTGAGCATTTAGTGTACATGGAGCCTTAGAGTTTTTAGAAGTTTTTTTTCAGTGTCCTTTGAGATAATTTACCAATTGCTCCTTTTTTATGTTGTCCAGTAACTTTAACTGTATTTTTCTGCACCTATGGTAGAAAAATTATATCGCAATCTCTCAGCTGGCATTCCTGATGTTACCAAGACGTCCAAATGCGCACCTAATGAGCGACAAGTGCTGCGCAGAGCCGGGTGTGCAAAAACTTCTTAGAACCAAATACCATACTTTAAATAATGAAACCTATTGATTTGTTTTTTTTGATTTGCGCTGGTTTTAGTTAGGCACGCCACAGACGGTGCACCTTTCTTTCCTGCAACCACAGGTTGTCCCATCAACACAGACAGTGCTGAATGGAATACCTCCTGCCGAGCAATTGTCTGCACCCAAGCGTGGGGGCGGATGGGGGAAGCCGTCCCGCCAGGAGAAGACAGATTGTTAGTGGCAGCCGCTAGCCATAATTGCAAGTGAATCAGGCAGGCTGGTTGTGCCCAAGCTGATCAGTCAATCAACCTGGTACAATCAGCCTGCCCCCACATAGTTTAAATCTTGGCTGGTTCTTATTGAACCGGCTGAGATTCAAACCGTCTATGGCAGTCATCATCATAATGGTTTTTAATTTAAAGGCAACTTGCCTGTCCCCAAACACAGTAACCTTGTTTCATTTATTTATCATTTAGCCTCCTTCCACTTTTTATGTTTGTAGTGCCTTTTATATAAAAATATGGGTAGCTGGAGCAGCGCTTCTAAACAAAGCTTTGTTTACAGGTGTGTGCCAAAAGCGCACGCTTTGTTTTAATCACATTGCCATTAGACACTGCAGTTCACAAGCGAAATGCACAAAGTCAATCAGGGCGCATTTACTTTTTTATTGATGTTTGTAGGACTGTAAAAATGTAAAAAAGTGCTGATTTATGAATCTGGGTTGTGAGAACACAAGACGGTGCATGCAGCTTCCATTTGTATACTTAGTGTGGCTCAAAATATTCTGTTAAACAAACATTTTTTCTTTTCTTTTTATGTTTGTAGGACTGTGTTGCCATATTTTAACTACCACCCTCTAGGCAACACAAGTCACAGACAACTTCCTCCTTATCATTCAAACAAAGAAAATGTTGCCATGCATGAGGTCTTCTAATACAATGTTTTTGTGTCTGTGTAACCAAGTATTGAATTGACAGAACAGGTTTAGCAAATGGAACCTGTCATGAGAGGAATGCATGTTGCCCTTGCCAACCACTGGTGGAAGATTTTTGGTGCCTTGCTTTTGTTGAGGTCCTCTTCACTACTTGCTGACTGCAAGAATATACAGTATGTAGCCAGTGTAATGGGAATGACTAATCTGCATGTTTGCGTAGGGTACTCCTAGCATTCATGATTGTTCATCTAGCCTGTTTCTGTGATGACCGATTTTTACCTGGATCCACAGGTTCAGGAAGTTTTTACTGCACAGGATTTAGAAAATGTAATCATAGTAGAGGGATGAGCTCACATGTTGTCTGGTTAAACCCTGGGAGGTACATAAGCTTCCTTAGAGCTGAGTTAATGAGTTACCTTGACATTAGCTGTAACACATTCACACATCATCCTCTTTTATAACACACATCTATTTATAGATGACAGGAAAAGAGAATAATAAGATTGTATACTGTTTTCATTCACAAGCTCATTTGCTATTGAACATCTAAAAGATCTGGCTTATTTAAAGCATATGTCCAGGCACTATCCAAATTTACTGCCAAACCTTCCTCTGTCCCAACAATTATTATTATTATTATTATTTATCATTGTACCTTGTTCCTGTATGATAAATGGTTTATCACTCCCTGTGACATTTTTCTCTAAGCAAAATTCTGCAAGAACAGCTTCTGGGAGATCAATTTAAAGGTTAATTTATAGGTTAAGTTGATCCAGGGAATATCCAATTTGCCTCTCCGGGGATCAGGAAGGATTTTTTTTCCCCTGCTGGAGCAAATTGCATCATACTTTGCTGGATTTTCCTTTTTTTTTTTTTTTTTTTTTGCCTTCCTCTGGATTGGCCGTGGGTATAGGATTGTGTATATGGGACTGTATGATCAATTTATTTATTTTTCCCCTTTTATTGGTTGAACTAGATGGACTTGTGGGGTGGGGTGTGTTTGTTTGTTTGTTTTGTTTTGTTTTTCTCAAACACACTAGCTATGTAACTGTCAACTGGTGGGGATAGGTGGCATTCTGTTGTGTACTTGGCAGGGGTCAGCTGCCTGACTGCCGCACTGATGCTTTGGCTTTCCCAAATAGCTGACATGAAACCTGTATAGAAATAAGGAACTCTGATATTTTGCTATATAGTTGTGCCAAGTCTGTGACCTTCAGTTCTTGAAACCAAAGTGAGCCAGGAATCTAGTATTTTCAGAAGACAGTGATGCCACCCTGCTTATCTAAATTGTAAAATAGAAATGCAGACTGCAGATCTAAACATATCAGTGTTCTCCCTGTCCAAGCTTTCCAAGGCTAATTATGGTTACATCCTGCAGTTCTCCAGTGTACTGTGAAACATTGGTTTTTCAACTAATAAGTGCATGATTAGACCTTTAAAAAAATTAAAAATAAATAAAAGGTTCCTCCTTGGCCCTCCCATCTTTTTATTGTAAAAAAAAATCTTCAACACAAATTCTGCTGTAGGCTGGCCTTTCAAGTCAACAATCCTGTTTCCATTGAGAGCATAGCCAAGATGCCGTCTACATTTTGCATCATGCAATCTCCTGCCCCATAAGCTGTGAGTCCTGTCAAGCTGTAAGTTGACTGGAGAGGCAGAGATTGATTAAAACCTATGTGGCTGCAGGGCTTAGGTGTAATCTGAACAGGATGCCTCATTGCTCGCTTCTTATGGACACCCAATCACTGGCTGCACAGGCAGTGGCTGTGTGCCAGAAGGGGAGTCTGTTTTACTAAAACCTAGTGCACACAGGCAGAATGTTGTGAGGCATTGGCCAGTTCAATAAAAACTGGCCGACATTTGGCCCGTGTGCACTGCAACCAGTGGGCCGGCTTCTGTCGAAGGGTCATAACTGAAAAAGGTCTGTCAGTCGGCTCCCATTGGCTGAGAGTGCTGACCGGAGTGTTCTGGCAGGAGGGTATCCCCCTGTCAGAACACAATAGGCCAGCAGAGGAGATCGCTGTACTAACAGCAGATAGTTAGTACAGTGGACCCTCTTGTGCTGTCAGCTTTTTTTTTTTTTTTCGTTCAGCCCTGCTGGGTTGAAAAAAATAATACTGATGTACTAGGCTTAAAGTGATTGTAAAGGCAGGTTTTTTATCTTAATGCATTAAGATAAAAATCCTTCTGTTTGCTGCAGCCCCTCTGATACTTACCTGAGTTCGTCTCAATCCAGCAATGTTTGTGCTAGAGCAGGAGTCTCCAACTGGTGGCCCTCCAGCTGTTGCGGAACTACAAGTCGCACCATGCTTGTAACTGTCATCCTTGCAGTGCCTCATGGGACTTGTAGTTTTGCAACAGCTGGAGGGCCCCCAGTTTGAGACCCCTGTACTAGGGACTCAGCTGTCCGGGACTCTCCCTCCTGATTGGCTGAGACAGCGGTGCCATTGGCTCTTGCTGTCAATCAAAGTCGGTAAGCCAATGAGGGGAGAGAGGGAGGTGGGGCAGAGAATGGACAGAGGGAGCTGCGGCTCTGTTTGGGTGCCCCAATAGCAAGCTGCTTGCTGTGGGGGCACTAAACAGGAGGGAGGGGCCAGGAGTGCCGAAGAGGGACCAGAGAAGAGGAGGATCTGGGCTGCTCTGTGCAAAACCAACTGCACAGAGCAGGTTTGTATAACATGTTTGTAATTTTAATACAAAAAAAGAGACTTTAGTATCACTTTAGGTGTGGAGGGTTAGGAAGGAACATATGTCTAATGCTGCAGTTATCCTTGCTGAGTTATCAAATGATGCTTACTAAGGACACCTGAAAAACACCATTGTGATGTTGGTGGCACCCCAGGATGTTTGAGCAACACTTTAATAAAATGCTCTGAGGCAAGTTTTGGAAGCTTCACAGAGTGAAGTTTGGGATGTTTGGCAATCGCAATTGCAAAAGGAGTGGCTATCCCTTGACAGAAAAATGTATATTGGCTAAGCAAACCATCAACTATATTTTTAATGCCCGGTGATGTTTCCTGAGGGCAATGTAATGGAGAGGGACCAACACCCACCCTCTCCATCCAGTCACTGAAAAAAGTACTTCTGTACTACACAGAGTAAATGAGTAGCCTATACCTAAGGCTCACGCCAAAAAGCATCAGCTGTTTGCTTTTTAATGCTCATGTATGGAGCCAATACATTTTTGCATCGAGGACTTTGGAGTTGCCGGCTCTTCTCTCTTATGCACTTCTTTTACATTGTGTCACCTTGAATGCTTCAAATGTAAAAGTGGAGCGAATTAAGACCAACCCTTTTTGGCGTACAGAGAGAAAACTGGCTCAAATGGATTCTGCGACAACTAAAAGTGGCACAGCATGAGCCAAATTCAAGTACAAGTTCTAGACTGCTATATGAATTTGGCACATTCTTCACCACTTTTAGAATGCATGAGGGACAAATATGCCAAATCTGCCTGCGTCGGTCTTTATGAATTCCAGGGATTGTCATGATTTGAGCTTGGTTATAGTAACCATTACAACCAAGCACAATGAATGTTCTAAAACAAACTGATAACAGTACTTCCTTGAGCAAACTTTTAGCAGGTGATTTAGGTTCAAGTTACAACAAGCCTGGACAAACCTTGGAGATATCTAGTAGCCAGCTGAATGTTAGGGGCAAGCAAGCCGCTGGTTGACATGGTGACTGATAGTTTTAAATATTTTATTGGCTTCCAACAAATTGTATCATGAGTGTATGGGACATTCCTGTCACTAAACCTAATTCAGAAAAAGATATGTGTGTATGTATATGTGTGTGTGTGTAATAAATAAATAAATAAATATATATATATATTATCTCTCCTATTACATCTTTATTGCAGAACCTAAAATCATGTCTCACTTTTACCCCTGATGAAGTGTTATATTTACAGACTGTTACAGTTGAACCTATGACAGTTGTATATGGGGTCCTGTTCTCCAATGGTGTAAGTAAGCCTACAGTGTATGTTTTGGGATATGGTTTTATGTTCTACAATATAAATGCAAAAAAAAAACCAAACGTATATAAAATGTTCATTATTTTATTTGTTGCCAGGAAAGTCCCATACACCCATGATATAGTTTGTTGGGTAGACTATTTTTGGGATGTTGGCACCCAGTAGCCTCCAATCACACAAGTTATTTTTCTGCCATATTTACAAAAAAATCACAAGCACAAAGTAAAGGTGTGTGTGTGTGTGTGTGTGTGTCAATTAATGTTTGGGGGTTCTAAGTAATTTTCTAGCAAAAAAAAATAATTTTTAACTTGAAACCAACAAATGTCAGAAAAAGGTTTAGTGTTTAGGTGGTTAAACTTTTTTTACTTACACACAGTCTATTCCATTGACAAATTGTTACAATGTGTATACTTAGTTCAACTGTTTTGTTTCTTGGCAGACTGCCCAGTTTTCCTCCTTCCTTTCTGTGGCTGTGGCTTCAGAAAAGCAGAGAGAATTCTTTGCATGGAAAGAATTGTGAAACACTTTAGTAAAGATCGCGATAATGATTCTTGACGATTAATTGTGCAGCTCTAGTACTGACCCATTTTCTCTCTTGCAATACTGATTGGATTTATATTCTTTGTCTCATAGTACTGATCCATATGCGCAAGCTCTTTCTCTCGCTTCTGCTCTTTCTCCCCATATACTTACTCTCTCAGTACTGACCTATATGTTGACTCTCACTCTCTTTCAGTACTGAGCCATATGCTGACTCACGCTCTCTCTCATTACTGACCCATATGCTGTGTGTCTGTCTCTCTCTCTCTCTCTCTCTGTCTGTACTGACCCATATGCTGACTCTCCCTCTCTCCTTCTCTCCCTGTACTGACCCATATGCTGACTCACACTCTCTGCGGGACTTGCCAGCGCACCGCTCCAGTGTGAAAGCACT
Source organism: Aquarana catesbeiana (assembly GCF_042186555.1). Lineage (NCBI taxonomy): Eukaryota > Metazoa > Chordata > Amphibia > Anura > Ranidae > Aquarana > Aquarana catesbeiana. The sequence goes on along the minus strand of NC_133324.1, from coordinate 477,148,548 downwards.
TGGGCTTTCACACTGGAGTGAAAGGAGAGGCGCTATTTTTAGCGCCTGCAAAGCTCCTCAGTGTGAAAGCAGCCTTTCTCTCTCTCTCAGTACTGACCCATATGCTCACCCACAGATCGCAGTGCGAACTCGCACATGAATCAGATTGCACGGGTGAGAATGTGTCTGTAATTCTATAAATACACATATAAAATTTGTATTATTATTTATTTATAGAATTACAGACACGTTTTCACCCGTGCAATCTGATTCACATATATATTATAAAAACGTGTCATTTTATTCTTTTATTTTTTTGGTCTAATCATGCACTTATCATTTCCTGCTTACACTTACAGAAGCTGTGCCATTCTTACTTATTCCTACCCACATTTTTAAGGCAACCTTGATATGAAAATGTAATGTACGCGTAAAGTAGCTGTAGGGCTTTTAATGACTAGTTGTCGCTTTCTAATGCTTTGCTTCTCTTTTAGCAAAAAGTTAACTTCTAGACATAAATAGTTTTGTGTAAGAAAGAAAAATGTCCTTCATAACTGTAAATGTGTATTAAAGAGGATATATAAACTTCTCAGTGTTATTTTTTTAAACACAAGTAAAAGGTCCTCATGATGTTAAAAAAAAAATAAAAAATATCTTCGCATTTGATGTGTTCATTGTGTCTGTAGTTTTAAATTTACTCCGGGCTCATAGATTCTGCTTTTGTAGTACTGCACAATTCTGCTTTTCAGCTTTACTGAAAAGCAGCTTTACTTCATTAAAAACCAGCATTGGTGGCTCACTACAGGTAGTTCAGAATATAAACAGTTACTACTCAGTAACTGCAGTGTTTTTAAAGGGATAAACATGAATTGTGTATGTATTGCACAGGTGTACAAATGATGTTCTCTGAAGCCTCCTCCCCCCCGGACATATGCTTTAAAATGTATACCTCCTCTTTAATGCTTGAGAATCAGTTGACTAGTAAATATGTACAGCCACTAATAACTTGCACTCCTATTGACAAGGTGTATATTATAGGAAAGACAGAGTATAGAGAATTTGAAAATCTTTATTTATATTTCGTATTTTGTTGTACTCCATATATTTACTATACTATATAGGAGATTTTTTTTAAAGTGTCACACCACCATGCTAGACGTTTATGCCACCCTGCTAGTGTGATAGTTGGATTCTTAATTTATCGTCTTCTTTTTTTTTTTTTTTTTTTTTTTGTCACTTGCAGTTTGAAATCCTTCTCTGTGTGCAAGATGTTGATGATCCGGCAGTGGATGTATGTAAAAAGCTTCTTGGAAAATACCCGAATGTGGATGCCAATTTGTTTATAGGTAAGTGCTGTGCTGAACATTTAAGACTGGTAGGAAATCTATTTGTTAGGTGGATCAACGAAAATAACAAGTTTAATGCATCCGGCCATTATTTTCTTTGTTATTGACACCAATGCAATGCAACCCCCAATGAATGGTAATACCGGGATCTGTGATATAGCCGTTTTTTGTGGTAAATGGCCTGCATTTTTTTCTCTGTTTTCCTGTGAATTGGTTGCAATGTTGCCTTTATTTGCATTGCATGTATATATCGACCATCTAGGTAAAAAGACATTATGCCACCTGTTCTACCTTAGTTGATTAAGTGTAGCATTTAAATATAATCGGTTAAATTGGTCTTCCTTTTTAAAATGGCTATGGATGGAGGCTTTTTACTACATAATGTAGCCTCCAGTAGAGATCCACTTTTTTAATTTATTTTTTTTTTATCCACTGCAAAAACCCTTTTTTCTTTTGCTTGCATTTGTCAAATTTCACACAATGCTGACATGGTAACTTTGGTGTGGGAAAACCCTTTTATTGACAGCTTTGTTCTGTAGCTGCTTTGATGCCATAGTGTTGTATATTAAGGGAACCAGTATAATAGAGGCTGTAGCTTTTGCCCTTCACCAGATGTTTGTGGAAGGATGTTCACCAGGTTAAGCCCGGTAATGGTATGCTAGTCTAGTAGCATATTGATAATGAAGAGTTTACTAAAGTTACAAAAATTCTCATACGAGAGAATAAAAAAATCAGAAGTAATCTCATGTGTTGTAATGTATTTGTATTGTATTTTCAAACAACAACTGTACTGATTAAACGAAAATCGTACGATCTGGTATCGTATGAGAAATTTTCATGCTTGTCTGATCCGATTTAATATCAGATGAACTGTCATGATCTGCTCTCGAAACCTCTGTACTAACAATACGATTCTCGTACGATCACTTCAAAATCGGTATTTTCCGTATGATTTTCGGATCCTTTAGCTTTGACTACTCTTTAAGAGAACTTGTTGGGGTGGGTGTGTGTGTGTGTGTGTGTAGGAGGATGGGGGGAAATGGGGGAGTTGTTTAAAATAAGCAGCAGGACGTTTTATAATCAAAGCGGTTGCCATATTCTGGCTATCATGCTGATACAGTGACATTGGTATATTCTAAAGGCACTTATTTGAAATAACAATTAAAATTTTATACTTGACTGGCATGCTTGTTCTGGGCCAGTGACTTTGGAAATATTAAAGCCAGAGCTGAAAGCTAGTATTCTTTGTTCAACAATGGTAATGCTTGTATTTTTGGATACAATAGCAAAAAAAAATCCAGTATCACAAGTACCCCAAACTTCTCCAATACATTGTGCAGGAATCAAGCATGCATCTGATTTAAGAGGGTATTTTGCCCCAGAAAATGTTATGTCTTCGTATACCTTTTTGTGCCACATTAAACATAGGGACTTTCTAAAGGAGAAGTTCGGGAAGTGAAAAAAAACAAACCTACATACTGGCCGATATGGCTGCAACTCCAGTGCTGCAACTGTCCCCTGCCACCTCTAAGCCCAACTGCTGATTGTCAGTTCTCAGGTCCACTCTGAGCAGAGAACAGTGAGTGCTTTGTACTGTGTCAGCCCTGACTGAAGCGCCAGGCAGGAGAGGGGGCGGGAGCAGCTGGCTCAGACTCCTAGCAGCTTGCTTAGAGGCTCAACCAGCTACTGGTCAGACATATCTGGGTGGATCACGACAACTCTGACGTCAGCTGACAGTGGGCTTTGGTCCACTGTCTCCTGATTCTGATTCGCAGGAATAAGTGCACGCCTGTGACCTACATGAAAGCAAGACCAAACAAGCTTTTGCCATACTAATTTTAAAGTGTTACTAAACCCACAACAGTAAAATCAGTATTTATATGCAGTAAAGGATGATTGTCATACTGACTGTGGAAACTAAGGGGTTATACCTACACATTGTGTTAAAAAAAAAAAAAAAAGCTGTTTGATCCTGTCTTTGACCCTCCTTTTACTGTTCCGAATCAATTTGTTGATTGAACAGAGCCCTTAGGAGGCACTCTGCACATCATCAGTTTGGTGTGTATTGCTAGAGATTTTTTTTTTTTTTTTTGGGAGGGTGCATGATCAGCACAGGGCCAATCACTGTCCAGACACAGGGTCAGGGGTCATGCAGCCTCATAGGGCAGTGGGAGGAGAATTTTACAAGCTCAGCTGGACACTAATAGAAGTCACAAGACTACTATATACTGCTGATGAGAAGTTATTTAGAAGTTTATATTTACTAAAATAATTGCATTTCCATGTTCTGTGTACTGTGGGAGACCAGATGTAGTGAATGCAGGATCCTGGGTTTAGTAACACTTTAAGCACAAGCTGTGACTTTTTGATGGTCACTATTTGCATAATCACGCTGATGGTGCCCCGATGTGGCAGTGCCTGGTCCTGTTGACAGGTTACTCAGTCTCTGGCCATTGTGATAACTAGTCTGGGAACATGCATGTTGTCCACTTTGAGTAGTACCGAAAAAGATGTTGGTGCTCTGGATAGTGCCGGAGCTATCCATTCCTGCTGCCTGGTTATTTTATCTATTTATTTATTTTACATATGGCTGACATAGGTGTTAGACAGTTGGGGTTCAGGAGTTGGTCCCCTTTGGAGAACGGGGTCAGGTGCCCGCCCTCTTAGGCTGTAAGCTTGCAGGAGCAGGGCCCTTCTAACCCTATTGTTCTGAATTGTACTGTTGTTTTGTCTCCCTTTTATATTGTAAAGAGCTGCACAAACTGTTGGCGCTATATAAATCCTGTATTATAATTATAATAATAATAAGGTGCTTCCATTGACTATGGAAAACTCTTACAGATTCCAGCTATAATTGATTTTAGTTGCCTGGACTGCCTAGGATTTTCTGGAGGAGAGTACAATTTAGCAGCGGCATCCCTGTATTTGTAAAATGGCAACTATGATTTTTTTAACATAACATTCTCACTGGAAATGGCATGAAAAATCTTGTGTGCAAGATAGCTTGTGAGCTGGATGTAGCAGGATGTTTAACAGAGGAGCTTTGTTCATAAATCACTCCTCTGTGCTTTGTAATCTAATACAGAACAAGCTGCTACACTATAAAAGCAATTGCTGCAGTGCTGTTACTGCGCAGTATCTGATACCCGAATTCCAGGATTTCTACATCTCTTCAAGAAGATGAAAAGGCAGATGAATTTCTGTGTTCTTCTTATTTAATTGAAGCTAGGGAAAGCTTGCAGGGGTTACTAAAAAGAAGCTCGTTTTTTTTATATAATAAAAGCAACATGTACAGTGTCTTTATCACTAGACTTTGTTCTCTTTTAACAATTGTGACTGGTATTGGCTGCAAACTTCCTAGCAGGTTATGCTGAGAAAGGGAAACCTCCTTTTTGACTTGTTTCAAGATGCATTAAACAGCAGTGTTTGCATTTCCTGGGATTCTGGCACGCAAGCTAAACATAACTGGCCCGCGAGACCCACCAACAGCTGAGCTCTGACAAAACTGCTTGGCCTCAATCAGGCTGCCTCTTTCCTGCCAGTAATGAATATTTCATAACTCGTGCTACACACTTCCATTATATGCTGTCGGTCTTCTGAAAAATTGGGGCATGCTAAAACATTTTTAATACATTTTCATCCCTGCCTTCCTCCCTATTGATCTGTTCCATATACACCAAGGGTGCATGGACTCGGCTCACTGTATTGGGGCTAATTGGGATGGAACAATCATTTTAAAGTATATCTTAAGCTTATTAAAAAAACTCCTCTTTACTGAAAACTATTTTCTCACTTCTTTGTGGCTTCAGGGCACGGAAATGGAAATTCCCTCAATGTGATAGACATTAAAAACAGACTGCTTCTAACCATTCTGTACTTCCCCCCTGTACCCAAAGAAAATGTGGTGTTTGTTTTTAGATATGCTTTAAGTTTGTACAGCAGTATAGCTAGGACTTTGCGATTACCATCACAGATCGGCACCGCTCCAAACCCACATTTTTAATCTCCTGGGTGTGTTCAGGTGCTAGCAGATATAGCATGCATCTCACTCCAAGATACATTGTAGCATACAAGTACCACCACACAGTGGGGTTGATTTACTAAAACTGGAGAGTGCAAAATCTGGTGTAGCTGTGCATGGTAGCCAATCAGCTTCTAACTTCAGCGTGTTTAATTATAGTGTTACTAAACCCACAACAGTAAAATCAGTCTGTATGTGCAGTAGAGCTGCATGATCGCGATCTCGATTCAACCCCCCCTCATAATCTTAATCCAGCATTTCCACAATTCATGTAACAAGTGCAGAGCAGTTCCCTGGCTCAAAGCGATCATAACAAAAAAACAGCCAGCAATGCTGTCAACATTGCTCAGCCCTTGAAAGCGAGATAAAAAGAAACATTGTGGGTTATTTACGAAAGGCAAATCCACTTTGCACTACAAGTGCAAAGTGCACTTGAAATTGCACTGAATGTGCATTTGGAAGTGCAGTCAGTGTAAATCTGAGAGGTAGATCTGAAATGAGGGGAAGCTCTGCTGATTTTATCATCCAATTATGTACAAGCTAAAATGCTGGGGTTTTTTTTATTTTCCTTGCATGTCCCCCTCAGATCTACTGCGACTGCACTTCCAAGTTCACTTTCAGTGCAATTTCAAGTGCACTTTGCACTTGTAGTTTGCACTTGTAGTTTGCACTTGTAGTTTGCACTTGTAGTTTGCACTTGAAGTGGATTTGTTTTTCGTAAATAACCCCCATTGTATCTTTCTGTTCTTTAAGAGATCAAAGGGATGAACTTTGGTCTGCAAATTATGTCAGTTTAACCACTTGAAGACTAAGCCTTTTTCTGACACTTGTTGCTTATGAGTTAAAATATGTGTGTGTGTGTGTGTGTATATACTCAAGTATAAGCCGAGTTTTTCAGCACATTTTTTTTGTGCTGTAAATGCCCCCCTCGGCTTATACTCGAGTCAAGCATGTTTCTGCAGCAGAGAATGACATTTTCCGAACAGAATTTGGGGCCCCGTATCCCGGAGCCACTTGGTGCTAGGAACCCCAAATTTAGCATGCAAACACAGTGGAACTAGCACTACAACATATCCAAAGCTGGGGTTCCTAGCACTAAGTGGCTCCAAGATACGGGGCCCCAAATTCGGTTTGCAAAATGGCATTCTCTGTTGCAGAAAAGTGCTTGACATTTTCCTAACCGATTTTGGGGCCACTTGGTGCTAGGAGCCCCAGCTTTGTATATGTTGTAGTGTTCTACTGTGTTTGCACACCAAATTTGGGGTTCCTAGCACCAAGTGGCCCCGAGATACGGGGCCCCAAATTGGGTCAACTGTGTCCATCTGTAGCAATGTCATTTCGGAACCCTTTGGGTCCAGAGACCCCAAATTTTGGCTGCAGATAGGTGGCATATAGGAACCCTTAACTAACGAGTTTGAAGTTCGGGGGACCTATAGCTGCAAATGGGCACAGTGAGGCTGCAAATGGGCATTGTTGACCCTCTTTTCCACTTACAGTAGCTGCGCATTTCTCACCCCAGGCTTATACTCGAGTCAATAACTTTTCCCAGTTTTTTTTTTTTTTTGTGGTAAAATTAGGTGCCTCGGCTTATATTCGGGACGGCTTATACTTGAGTATATACGGTATATGTGTGTGTGTGTGTGTATATATATTTTTTGCCTTTAACTTGTAAGCAACAAGTGTCAGAGATATATAAAATATATACACTGTTGATGAAAACTTTATTTAAAAGTTTATATTTACTAAAATAATTGCATTTCCATGTTCTGTGTACTGTGGGAGACCCGATATAGTGTACGCAGGGTCTTGGGTTAAGTAACCCTTTTTAAGCTTTGACAATAAAACCTGGAAGCTGGTTTCTATGCAGAGCTGCAACAGATCTTGTACTCTTCAGTTTTAGCAAATCAACCTCAGTGTATTCAGCTCCTGGTGTGAAGTCTTTCACTTCATTGTGGCCTTGCAATGTTTACCTTGCACACAGCTGACTTGGTAATCTCAAAGTCAACTTAAAGATCTGCCTATCTGCAGATTAATTGTCACAATGCAATACTCGCCATTGGTGTCACTTTGGTGCAATGGAAAAGTCAAAGGGAGCAATCAAGATCTGCTTTAAAATTTTTCTGGCATGCTGAAAAATTCTGCAATCACTACTTGCAGTTGGGATCAGCCACATTACATCCCATAAATGTGTTTTATCTCACTTGTGACCAGGAGTCGTTGTGGCCTATTTGCTCGGGTCAAGTTTTAGCAGTCCCCATATGTTAACGTGACCATGTCCCTGACTGATTTTGCATATCTAGGCACACCTCTGGGTGATGAAATTGAAAATCTTAATCTTAAACTCTGTTGTAGATTCCTAAATGTTAAGGAATCGCTTTTTGTTAGACAATGTTGTACACAGTCATTGGGAGTGACTAATTCATTTTAATCAGCTGATTCACTTTGAGTGTTTAATGAGACAAGACATCCCTTTTAAAAGTGATAAACCCTTATGGAGTATCTCACCAAAAGTGAACTTTTTTTTTCAGAGGATGCCTAAAATATATCATTGGTGTAGATTTATTTGCCCAAGCAGGAAATGACATCTTTGGTGGTGTACAAATGACTATAAGGCACATTTTTTATTTATTTATTTATTTCCTGGAGGAGCATGGAGCTACATGCAGCCAGACTGTGTTTAGTCAAAGGGGATACGGTGGCTGTACGGACTCGACCACGCATCCAAATTTGTTGGGTACTTAGGAATGGGTGCATAAGCCCCGAACGCAGGCAATGTGCATCTGGGGCTGGCACCCATCCCTGCATGGATGTCAAACTAGGAAGTGCTAGTGAGTCCATACAGCTACTGCGTCTCTATTGACTAACACATGCCACAGGAACGCAGGTCCATGTTACTACGGAAACACAAACAATGGCATTTCGCGCTTTATTGGTTGTTCTTCCAGGCGGCCGCCATCCGTTGCTTCTAATGGCTCACCCTTGCAATCGGCAAGCTGGAGAAGGAATCTGCCAGCGTCGGAAGGTAGCCATAGAGAAAACAGAGGGACAGATGGTCCCTGGCAGTCTCATACTCTGAGGCCAGGACGCGATGTTATGACTTCATGTCCAGGCCAGTGGAAATAAACATTGTTGGGGACTTGGCAGGAAAGCTTGAGATCATTACATTTTTTTTTTTTTTTTTTTTTTGATCTCGGGTTTTCCAGCCTGGAGGAGAGATGTGGGGTGATCAAAAAATTTTTTTTAAAGGGAAAGTGAAACAATGTAAATAAAATAAACCCCCCAAAAAAATTTAAACTCCCCCGTCCCCACGTGCTCGCACGCAGAAGCAAACGCATACGTAGGTAGCGCCTGCATATGTAAACTGCATTCAAACCACACATGTGAGGTATCACCGCGAATGTTAGCGTGAGAGCAATAATTATAGCCCAAGACCTCCTCTAACTGTAAACATGTAACATGCAAATTTTAAAGCGTCTCCTATGGAGATTTTTAAGTATAGACGTTTGCGCCAAACCTCGAGTGTGTGCAGTTTTAAAGTGTGACACGTGAGGTATCTATTTACTCTGCGTAAAAGAGGAAGGAGTATTCCCGCACTGCCTATAATAGCAGGGATGAAAATCCTAGTTGGAGCCAACAACAAATAGGTCAACCAAAACCCAAATAGTGAATAGGATAAAAATCAATGCGTGATGTTGCACACTCTAGGTATTGGCTAAGTGAATATACAATAAAACACATATGGAATAAAAATCGTAGGTAGTAATCGCACTGCTAAGGAGTAGCCAATAAATGAATAGATATAAAGTGCAGGTGCTAAAAGTGACAGTAGTGAAAATCTTTGTGTAAACTAATGTTACGATAATGAAAAAATACCTAGGTAATTCTTCAGATAAATATTAAAGTGCTAATAGTATAAAGGAAGTCCATATAGTGACATGCTATTCCTAATAGCACTTAGTGCAGATCCAGGGGAAATTATTGGTGACTTAGTGACTTGGTGATAGAGTTCTTCAGTGTAAATTACACCTCTGTGCAAGGTGGTCCCTTACCTTACCGCCGTAAGGCAACGGCATGAGAAAATGTAAAGATAACAGAGGTAATCTGTGTTCCTGCCGGAAGCCAGTAGGAATTTTTCTTTGTATAATTCAGCAGTAGGTATAAGAAAAGGAGGGGGAAGCTCCAGGTCCAATATGGTGTATAGGAGAAAGAAAAAAAAAATGGAGGTCCAGATCGTGAAGTATATTGTGACTAGGTACGTTTTATTTAAAAAAGAGCCAAATGTACTGAATTAAAAAGTAAACAAAGCGCAGCACCACGAGCGGCGAGCTCGCAACCTGACGTCACTTCCGGTGCCTATCTTCATCGTGGAAGTCACGTGATTGTGACGCTATGCGTCAGAACGGATAGGCACTGGAAGTGACGTCAGGTTGTGAGCTTGCTGCTCATGGTGCTGTGCTTTGTTTACTTTTTAATGTGAGTACATTTGGCTCTTTTTTTAAAAACTTACCTAGTCACAATATACTTCACGATCTGGACCTCCCATTTTTTTTTTCTCTCTCCTATACACCATATTGGACCTGGAGCTTCCTCCTTTTCTTATACCTACTGAGTTATACAAAGAAAAATTCCTACTGGCTTACAGCAGGAACACGGATTACCTCTGTCATCTTTACATTTTCTCATGCCGTTTCATTACGGCGGTAAGGTAAGGGACCACCTTGCTCAGAGGTGTAATTTACACTGAAGAACTCTATCACTAAGTCACCAATTATTTCCCCTGGATCTGCACTAAGTGCTATTTGGAATAGCATGTCACTACTCTACTCTAGTTCACCCTTATATGGACTTCCTTTATTCTATTAGCACTTTAATGTTATCTGAAGAATTACCTTGGTATTTTTTCATTATTGTAATAGTTTACACAAAGGTTCTTTCACTACTGTCACTTTTAGCACCTGAACTTTATATCTATTCATTTATTGGCTACTCCTTAGTACTGTGATTACTACCTAGGATTTTATTCCATTTATGTTTTATTGTATATTCACTTAGCCAATACCTAGAGCGCAACCTCACGCATTGATTTCTATCCTATTTACTCTGTGTAATATCATCGGTTACATTATCCGAAAAGATGGAACTAACTTTACTGTCTTTTTTTTTTTTTTTCCCCAAAAAAATCACGTTTGAAAAATTGCTGCGCAAATACAGTGTGACGTAAGTTGCAATGACCACCATTGTATTCTCTAGGGCCTCTGCTAAAAAATATATAGGGCAGAAGATTTAATAGATGGAAAGATGAAAAAATGACTGAAGTTCCACTTTAATCTTCTTCTTTTTTTTTTTTTCTCTTTTTTTTTACATTTTTAGGTGGCAAAAAAGTTGGCATTAATCCAAAGATAAACAATCTAATGCCTGGATATGAACTTGCTAAGTATGATCTCATCTGGATATGTGACAGTGGGATTAAAGGTATGTTGATGACGATAGTGCATTTCTAACAACTCTTATCATGCTGATCAGTGCAATTACGTATGCCAACACAGAAAATAAAATTCCCGCATATGAAATGCAAAAACAATTATTTTGATATATGTAACTGTAATGAGTGAAATGATGAATTGACAAAGTGTTCGATGCTTGCTATTAAACCCAAATGAAAACATTTATTATATTGCAGCTTACCAGTTCTTAGGTGTGGTGACTGCATTTAGTTTTGTTTTTTCAACTTTTTTCTTTTTTTTTTTTTTTCATCTGGTGATCCAGCCAGTAAGTCTGTTGTTTTTTCTACAGAACAGGCTCTCCTTCAAATGTAGCAGTTAGTGTTAAGAAAAAACATTTACTACGGACGGGGTGTTAGCTGGAATTTGGCTTCAATTTGTTGTACTAGCAGATTTAAATACACTAACAAAGCCCCCCAGACTCGCAATGCTGCTGTCCCAAGGTGCCCCCCGTGCTCCTTCATGCAGAATGGAGTGGTCAGATCACCAGGTGAAAACAGAGGGGGAAAAAGAAAACTGATGCAGCCACCACATCTAATGTTTGGTAAGCTGCAATATATTACATTTTGGGTTTAATACCACTTTGAAACAACCTTCTTGTCCATTATAATGAGTCTCCTCAGCTGAAGCTAGAATAGCTATGGTAATAATTGTTGTTATTGTTTATTTAAATCTGTCTATTTTTACCTCATCACTGGAATCCCCGTAGAACCCATTTTGGCTCTGCTGTTTTTTGTTAAGAGCTTTATGAGGCCGGCGGGATTTGATAAAGATCTATTTATTCTTCCATAGCCTCCTAATACATTACATGACTTGATGGTTGCTGTGTAGACTATGCAAAATTCAAACATCAGTCAACATTCTTTGAATGCTCTAGGGCCTTTATGCACATTACAAGGAAAAGGGAGAACATGCAAATAGGACAACAGGAACCACATAATGGAAGTGAGAGGTATCTTTTAGAGACAGGAAAAATACTAATTTTCTAGTTTTCTGTAATACTTTATCTTTTTGACGCAATGTTCCATTAGGTTAAAATAGAATATTTTTTGACTTGGATAGTGGTGAGGGGTTAGAACCATGCCAGGTTTTTTGTTTTGTTTTGTTTTGTTTTGTTTTTTTTGTTTTTTTAAGCTGTCTATCCCCATTAGGGAGATTCTCACTCTAATTGTTATGATCACCAATGTCACTGGGAATGAAAATGCACAAGGGTAAATCTAAAATTTAAGTTGCCACCAAAACAGGAATAGAAGCAAAATCTTCCCATGGAGTGACTCATTCCCTTGACAGCTGTCTAAAAGGGGGATTTCCCTCTCACTTCCTGCTAAGTCTACATTACAGGAAGTGAACACTCCATGAGACACAAAGGAAGAAAAAAGTTTGAACTTCCCCCTACTCAACCAAAAATGGAGGAAAAAAAGTATTTGCTTCAGATTCATACTGCCTGCAAGAACAAATGCTGTTTTTAATTGACGATTCTTCCTCCATTCTTACATATACACATTAGTATATGCTGTTCCACCTTAAAGTTATGTCAAGGCACAATTTAAAAAAAAGTGCTTAGTACAACAGTTCCAAAAAAGTTGGAACGCTATGTAAAATATACATAGGAACAGAATGCAATGATTTGCAAATCTCAAATCCATATTTTATTTTAATCAAAAACATATCAAATTACGGTTTGTGAACTCGGTTTGCTGTGCCATTCAAAAATGCTAATTAAATCGGTCATGCAAAGAAGCAGCTATATCGGAATATGATCCAGAAACACTGCCGTCTTCTCTGGGCAAAAGCTCATGAAAAACGGTCTGTTGCAAAGTGGAAAACTGTTCTGTGTTCAGATGAATCAAAATTTGACATTCTTTTTAGAAGACTAAAGAGGAGAGGGATCTTCCGGCTTGTGATCAGCACTCAGTTCAATAGCTTTCTCTCTGATGGTATGGGGGTATATTGGTGTGTATGGAATGTCCCACTTGCACATCTGAAAAGACATATCCAGGTTTTATAGCAACATATGCTCCCATCCAGACAATTGGGGTTATTTACGAAAGGCAGATCCACTTTGCACTACAAGTGCACTGCTAGTGCACTTGGAGGTGCAGTCGCTGTAAATCTGAGGGGAAGATCTGAAATGAGGGGAAGCTCTGCTGATTTTATCATCTAATCATGCGCAAGCTAAAATGCTGTTTATTTTCCTTGCATGTCCCCCTCGGATCTACAGCGACTGCACTTTCAGTGCAATTTCAAGTGCACTTAGCACTTGTAGTGCAAAGTGGATTTGCCTTTCGTAAATAACCCCCATAGTCTTTTTCAGGGAAGGCCTTGCATATTTCATTAGGAGAACTGCATACTGCATCTATAAAAACAGCATGGCTTTGTAGCAGAAGAGTCCAGGTGCTTAACTAGCTTGCCTGCAGTCCAGATCTTTTCAATTAAACATTTTTGCAACATCTTGAAACAAAATATCTGGCAAAGACCCAGGACTGTTGAGCATTTAGAATCCTATATCAGTCAAGAATGGGGCATTTCCTCTCCCAAAACTCCAGCAATTGGTCTCCTCAGTTCCCAGATGTTTAGACCCCTTTCACACTGGGGGGAACTTTTCAGGCGTTTTTCATCGCTAAAAGTAACGCCTGTAAAGCGCCTCTCCAGCCACCCCAGTGTGAAAACCTGAGTGTTTTCACACTGGGGCAGTGCACTTGCAGGACGGGAAAAGTCCTGCAAGCAGCATCTTTGGAATGGGGCAGGAGCGGTGTATACACCGCTCCCAAAACGCCCTGCCCATTGAAATGAATGGGCAGTGCTGCCGAGGTGCCGGCGCCGCAACATGGGCATGTTTTAACCCTTTCTTCAGCCGCTAGCAGGGGGGGTAAAAGCCCCCTGCTATTGGCCAAACAGCGTCGCTATAACGGCGGTAAAGCGCTGCTGAAATTAACAGTGCTTTACCGCTGATGCCCGCATCACCCCAGTGTGAAAGGGGCCTTACAGAGTGAAAGAAGAGAGGATGGTAACCTGGCCCTGTCCCAACTTTTTTGAGACGTGTTGCTGCCATCAATTTCAAAATGACCTTGTGTTTTTCTTAAAATGATACATTTTCTCAGTTTAAACAATTTTTGGAATTTTGGGTTGTAAATCTCTGGAATACATGCAGATTTATTTATTTATTTTTTACTTACTGTCATGTGAAGTGTGTGTTTGTGCTAACATATTACCACTTTTTTTTGAATGGCAGTGAAACCTGACACATTGACTGACATGGCTAATCAGATGACTGAAAAGGTTGGCTTGGTCCATGGACTTCCTTATGTAGCAGACAGGCAAGGCTTTGCTGCTACACTAGAACAGGTAAGCTAAAATTAAAGTGTGACAAATCATTGCCCTGCCTTACTGAAGGAAAGGATAAGGAACAAGTTATGTGAGGTAGTCTGAGTGTGTTGGGTGTGTAGTGACTGAAAATCTGCTGCATGTTCCATTAGCACTAAGGTTGATATATAATAATGTAATACTTGCACAGCTGTCTTGTGTATTTCATATGTACAGCTGGACTATGCTTTTGGTACATGAAATTATGAAGGAATATTAGATGGCTTATTAGTGGCTATATGCACATCCCTATGTAATTTGGTAATTTTTAAACGAATTCAGCGGAGCCCTTTTCTTGTGTATTTCCTCTTGGTTGTGTCCCATGTCTTGGTAGTCATGTCAGCCTTTTCACTGATTATACTCTAATCACACAACAAATGGCGGCTTTCATGCATGACCTAAAAAGTATACTGCTATTTGTTACATGTCTCATTTTTGAGAAATTTACAATATGATTTGCTGAGGTGATACCCTTAACCCACCACTCATTCTCTAGGCCCTCAAAATTCACCTTTATTCTATTCCATTAACATTTTTGAAGTGATCCGCAGCCTATATACCTACAGAGAGGTAAAGGGAAAGTTAGAGTAAGTCTGTGTTTTATTTTTTATTAATCTGTATGGGCTGCTAAAGTTGAACCGAGGCTGTAGAAAAGTGCGTGACTAGAGAGTAGATTTCTCCTGCTGCGCAGATTTCTCCCGCTGTGGTGCCTGAGAGAGATGAAATATTTGGCAGGGTAATCCAGCTTGTTGCTGTCCTCAGCACTCTCATGTCAGTTCAGGTAAGCAGGACCAGTAATGATGTACATTTTTAAAAGGCTGAACAGAGGAATCTGGAAGTAAATCATTTACTGTTTATGGGTAGGCACAATTTGGAGCAAATTTTTTTTTATAGTTATGGACATGGTGTGTATTTTTTTTTTTTTTTACCTCTTTAGCAAAGGCAGTCCTAAAAGGGAGCAGGGAGATGCGTTGCAGTGGGGTGTGATAAAATGCAAACATGCTGCATTATATCATATCTCATCTAACACCACCGGATGTCATTGCATGTCATTGCATAGAAGGGCCACCCACTTCACTGCTGTGCGGTACCGTACATGAAGTGTCACTTTTGTGTACTTCAAATAAAGTTGGCAAAAAAAGTGAATGTTGTGGTGCAGTAAATTGTACATCACCCTGCTCACCAGGATGCTTTGAAAGGGAATCCCCAGCAGTAACTTGGGCAGCAGTTAAAACCTGACAGGATGCACACTGTTGTATTGGAGCAATACAGGTTATGCACATTGGTGTGCTGTGACGTCACTCATTCTGAAAGAACACATGGTAAGTCACTACTATGCATTCTGTGTGCTGCAATAATGCAATTCGTGTTAATACACCACACAGATGTAAGTAGGCCCATAATAAATTCTTGTTCATCTCAAACACACATTTTATTTTGATGTATAGTTGATGAATAAATGGTTAAAAAAAAAAAAAAAAATTAAAAAAAGGGGGTAATGCATAGAAAGATTACATGGCTATTAGGAGGAATTTGTACCCATTTGCGTGTATAAAAACGACTCGGTACAAGCATCTTTTATGTCTTATGTGTTTCAGCTATTTTTCTCTTGGGGTGTCTTCCATAAGTGTGTGTGTATATAAAACTGTATTTGTTTAGTACTATGACTTAGATGAACACGTAAATTAAGAATATCACATATTTTTTTTTTTTTTAACTCCTTAATGCTGACGTAACGCAAATATGTGGCTTTCGGATTGAAGTGTTTGTATCTGGGTGATGTCTGCAGCTGCAAGCATCACCCTGGTACCGTTTTTTTAGAGCTGATGGTCGGGTTTATTGTAATAACAGCCGCATGGTTGTTACAAGCAGCGGGAGGGGACTCTTTCCCCGCCCCCCACCTTCTGTGCCTCTTCCATCCGCCTGCTGGCTGGAGACCTGAACAATGCCGAAATTGGCTTTGATCGGATCTAGTAACCCGGAAGCGATGTCATAACATCACTTCTGGTTTACTTAAGACTTGAAGGCGTCAGATTGAAAAAATATGACAGCATTCAAAACAGCCAAACATCGCGTTTTGAACACTTTTAAGTAGGGCTGAAACAACTAATCGATTAATCGACAACTAATCGATTATGAAATTAATCGATTACTTTTTTCATAATCGATTAATCGGCCAGTAACATAATGGGGTTGAAAAAAACTAAAACGAGCCCTTTATAGTACAAAAAGAGCAAATAATTGCTATTGTAGATGTAACTTTCACAGTTCTACAGTAAAAAAATGAACCCCTTACAGTAGTGATTATCTGCTTTTTTTTTTTTTTTTTTTTTTTTTTTTTTTTTTTTTTTGTAATATAAAGGGCTAATTTTAGTTTTTTCAACCCAATTGGCCAAAAAAAAATGCAAAAACGCAAATCGCAAAATCACGTGCGCAAAAATCAAAACACACAGCAAAAAACACTGCAGAAACAGATCAAAAGCAAACTGCCTAGGTGTGTAGCGAGCCTTATTCTGGCCACACCGATCAATTTTCAGATGAAAATATTCAGACGAAAAATCTTTGTACATTTGCTGAATGAAAGAATGTTTGAAATTTTTACTTGTTTTTAACATTCTGTTTTTAAAATGAATGTAATTTCTGAACGAAAACCACATACACTGTCTGACAATTCCTTTGACCAAGAAGTTTTCTATTTCCAAATTTTCCCGTCGCTGTGGTTGAAAATGAACGGCGACCTGACCCCACTAACGATTAGAAAATCGAACGAACGTTCTTAAAATTTGTTTTTGGAGGAAGACATTTGATCTCTGAGTATGATAATATTTATCAGATTCACCCTTTAATAGTATGTACAATATATCTCTTCTCTAACAGTTTATACAGTGTATCTCCTCTAATAGTATATACAGAATAGCTCTTCTGTCTGTTATTCTCAGAGTGGATTAGATATTTTGCTCCCTAACCATATAGTTGGTTATGTATGTTTACCACTGCATAGTGATATTTAAAAATAAATTGCCTTTTTTTTAAACTTTACATATTAACTAAATTATACGCCACACTTTTTTTTTTTTTTAAAGGTTATTAACCGATTAATCGAAACAATAATCGGCCAACTAATCGATTATGAAAATAATCGTTAGTTGCAGCCCTACTTTTAAGTGCAAAGGAGGGATTTAGGGTCACTGCCTATTACTGTCGCAAGGGATGATTAGATTCCTTGTGATGGCAGTAAAAAATAAAAAATGTAAAGGGAGAGTGTAAAAAAAAAAAAAAAAAAAAAAAAAAGCACTCCTGTCCCTCCGAGCTTGCGCACAGAAGCAAACATATACGTAAGTCGCTCCCCCACAAATGTAAACCGTGTTCAAACCACACGTGAGGTATCGCCACAATCATTAGAGCGAGAGCAATAATTCTAGGGCAAGACCTCCTCTGTTACTTTTAAACAGGAATCCTGTAGAAGTGTTTAAAGCGTCTCCTATGGAGATTTTTAAGTACCGTAGTTTGTCACCATTTCACGAGTGTGCGCAGTTTTAAAGCATGACATGTTGGGTATCTATTTACTCTGCGTAACATCATCTTTCACATTTATACAAAAAAATTGGGCTAACTACTTTTTTTCTTAATTCATGAAAGTGTATTTCTTCCCAAAAAATTGCATTTGAAAGGCTGCTGCACAAAATTAAATTATTGCGACGATCCCCAAAATTTCTTTATATATATATATATATATATATATATATATATATATATAATGAATTATTATTCAGCCTTTTATTTATTTATATATATAATGAATTATTATTCAGCCTTTTATATAATAGAAATTTTATTTTGGGGTGCCAAGTAATTTTCTAGCAAAAAATACTGATTTTAACTTGTAAGCAACAAGTGCCAGAAAAAGGCTTAGGCATAAAGGGGTTAACTGTAACAATGCAGTGCATAGCATTCTTCACATACTAATCAAGTTAACCAACTTCAGCTTTCTGTTTATTTTGTTCTTCTCTTCCTTTTCACTTCCTAGGTTTATTTTGGGACTTCCCATCCAAGGTCTTACGTTTCTGCTAATGTGACTGGTTTCAAGTGTGTTACTGGTATGTCTTGCTTGATGAGAAAAGAGGTTCTGGACCAAGCAGGAGGACTCATTGCATTTGCCCAATACATAGCTGAAGATTATTTCATGGCCAAGGCAATTGCAGATCGGTAGGTAGTGGATATCCAATACTTTTCTTTATAGATCTCTGTACATTTTGTATTTGTGACCACTGGTTGATATTGGTGGCTGTTCTTTCATGTAATTCTTTTTACACTACCTTCAAAAATCATTGCCAGATGGGGAGAACAAAAAATATCTCCCCTAGAGGTAAGCCCCACTTCTGACAAACCATTTATAGATTTCTTTGGTATAGTTTTCCTACTTCTGTGGCCTTTCAAAGTGTCCTGTACTGTTGGTTAAAGGTACTTCTATAGCGCTGTCAATTTATGCAGCACTTTATATATTGACAGCAGTCCCTGCACCCAAGGAGCTTACAATCTAAGGTCCCAGACTCGCATTCATTCATACATACACATACGAAGGTCAATTTAGACAGGATCCATCCAATTACCCTACCAGCATGTCTTTGGAGTGTGGGAGGAAACCGGAGTACCCGGAGGAAACCCACACAGACACAGGCACATTCCAAAGGCACAAAGCTCAATTGTGTGAACTTTAATTTTTGGTAATAGACTTAAATGTTGTGATAAACTTTAGCGTTATTTGATGACTTTTTTTTTTTGTTTTTGTTTTTGTTCTTTTCTAATGTACAGGGGATGGAAATTTTCTATGGCTACACAAGTCGCAATGCAAAATTCAGGTTGCTACTCTATATCTCAGTTTCAATCTCGGATGATTAGGTAAATATGCCTTGGATTTTTTGTCTGCTTTCAAAGACTCTTTGATATTTGGCACTCACGTTTTAAGTGTTTTGTAAGGCTTTGATAAAGGCCATCTCCTGAAAGTAAAAGACCTATGAATTGTCTGCAAAAAAAATGTCAAAAGTTCTGGTTCCTTTCTATCGAAAATAGTTTATAAAAGTTCAAAGTGTATAAGAGTTTGACTGTGACTGCATTGACAGTATCCATATTCTCAGATCTGTTTTAGATTAAACTAGAGGAAAAATAGCTTTCAATGTGAAAATCTTCTTTGAAAAAAAGTTTAAAAGTAGCAGAGAAAAAATGCTTCATTTTTCTGCTGACATTTCAATTTTTTTTTTTTTGCCCTTTTCCTTGCACTTTTTCGGAATTATGCACATAGGACTTTGCAGTCTATGTTGCAGACCATGCAATAGGGTTGAGTTACTAAAACTGGAGAGTACAAAATCTGGTGCAGCTGTGCATGGTAGCCAATCAGCTTCTAACGCCGGCTTGTTCAGTTAAGCTTTGACAATAAGGCCTCATGCACACTGGACGTTTTTTGGACGTTTTTATAGCTGCTGTTTTTGGTTTCAGACATTTTTTTTTTTTTTTTCGACAGTCAAACTCCAGTATGCTATCCTATGTGTCCATGCACACATATGCTGTTATCAACTGTTTTTTGGCTCACCAGCGTTATAACGTTTTTGATCCCATTGATTTTATCAACCCCTGCATCTTCAGCATCAGTTCCAATTTTACATGTAGAATTTGAAAACTAAACAAGAACTCCAGGAATGATATATTTTGCATATGTACAACTGGGCTAGCTTGGCACAATGCAAGTATGCATAGGTCTCTGTTTGAAGCTATAAATCCCTGTAGTAGCCCGAGCTTCTACAGTGATGGCCGTGGTCTTTGGGTTCTGTGCT
Source organism: Aquarana catesbeiana (assembly GCF_042186555.1). Lineage (NCBI taxonomy): Eukaryota > Metazoa > Chordata > Amphibia > Anura > Ranidae > Aquarana > Aquarana catesbeiana. Next base: position 477,128,510 of record NC_133324.1, on the reverse strand, counting down.
GAGCAGCGCCCCTTCAGCATAGTAACTATAGGTGGTTGCTTGCTTGGCTTGGCCACCATTTTAGAGAACACTTTGCACTTTTTTTTTCAATGAATGCCAAGCTGACCCAGTGTAAGTATGCAAAATAGATTAGCTGGAATTCAATTTTAAGTGTATAGAAATTCTGTATGTAGGACTGTTTTAGACACTATACCTTTTTAGTATTTGCATTTATTGCTTCAAAACTGTAAAATGATTCACTAATTTTGCCAAAGAGCTCCTGAAATGCCTTTTCTCACAGTTATAAAAGTAACTGCAGCCACATTTTTTGTTTTCTAGTTTGGGATTGCATGTGGAAGCGTTACATTTTTTTTTTTTTTCTGTGCCATTGCACTGGAATGCAAATGAGCGAATCTTTAATGGTGCAAAATTTATTGCTACTATATCCCTTTTTGAAGAAAGTTGCCCTCATCTTCTGTCCCCATAATAGCGACAAGACTAGGATAGGAAGTGTGATGAAATTTTCCGAAAAGTCACACTGAGAGCAATAAAATCCTGACCAGTTTTGACCTTTTTTGACCTCATCAAAAATGTATTTAAAAAAAAAATGCTAAAGTTCCACTTTTATACAGTGGGGAGAACAAGTATTTGATACACTGCCGATTTTGCGGCTTTTTCTACTTACAAAGCATGTACCGGTCTGGAATCTAAAACAAAAATCCAGAAAATCACATTGTATGATTTTTTTTTTTTTTTTTTTTCCAATAACAGTTTTATTTATAAATTTTTGCCAGGTACATTTGCAATGCAGTACATGGTTACTGAAACGGGAATGCAGCCGCCTTCGCATACATCACAATCTGTTACACTATCTTTCCGATCATGCGGTATCGTACATAAAGGCGACAGTGATCTCTCATCTTATGCTATTAGAACATTGTAATTGCATGGAAAATGACAGCAACTAAATATAGTAACTTACTGAAATAGAAATAGGAGTCACTGGGGGACTCATAGTGGAAGAAAAGGAAAGAGAAAGGGGGAGAGGAAGATAAGAAGTCATCAGATTGGCTCAATCAGGGTGGGTCCTCCCAGCGGTGCCACAGCTCCCAGACCATTGTATGATTTTTAAGTAATTAATTTGCATTTTATTGCATGACATAAGTATTGGATACATCAGAAAAGCAGAACCTAATATTTGGTACAGAAATCTTTGTTTGCAATTACAGAGATCATACGTTTCCTGTATTTCTTGACAAGGTTTGCACACATTACAGCAGAGATTTTGGCCCACTCCTCCATACAGACCTTCTCCAGATCCTTCAGGTTTCGGGGCTGTCGCTGGGCAATATGGACTTTCAGCTCCTTCAAAAGATTTTTTTATTGGGTTCAGGTCTGGAGACTGGCTAGGCCACTCCAGGACCTTTGAGATGCTTCTTACGGAGCCACTCCTTAGTTGCCCTTGCTGTGTGTTTTGGGTCGTTGTCATGCTTAAAGACCCAGCCACGACCCATCTTCAATGCTCTTACTGAGGGAAGGAGGTTGTTGGGCAAGATCTCACGATATATGGCCCCATCCATCCTCCCCTCAATATGGTGCAGTCGTCCTGTCCCTTTGCAGAAAAGATGCCTCAAAGAATGATGTTTCTACCTCCATGCTTCACGGTTGGGATGGAGTTCTTGGGGTTGTACTCATCCTTCTTCCTCCAAACACGGCGAGTGGAGTTCAGACCAAAAAGCTCTATTTTTGTCTCCTCAGACCATATGACTTTCTCCTTTTCCTCATCTGGATCATCCAGATGGTCATTGGCAAACTTCAGACGGGCCTGGACATGCGCTGGCTTGAGCAGGGGGACCTTGCATGCGCTGAAGGATTTTAATCCATGACGACGTAGTGTGTTAGTAATGGTTTTCTTTGAGACTGTGGTCCCAGCTCTCTTAGGTCATTTACCAGGTCCTGCCATGTAGTTCTGGGCTGATCCCTCACCTTCCTCATGCTCATTGATGCCCCACGAGGTGAGATCTTGCATGGAGCCCCAGACTAAGGGAGGTTGATAGTCATCTTGAACTTTTTCCATTTTCTAATAATTGTGCCAACAGTTGTTGCCTTCTCGCCAAGCTGCTTGCCTATTGTCCTGTAACCCATCCCAGCCTTGTGCAGGTCTACAATTTTATCCCTGATGTCCTTACACAGCTCTCTGGTCTTGGCCATTGTAGAGCGGTTGGAGTCTGTTTGAGTGTGTGGACAGGTGTCTTTTATACAAGTAAGGAGTTTGAACAGGTGCAGTAAATACAGGTAATGAGTGGAGAACAGGAGGGCTTCTTAAAGAAAAAATAACAGGTCTGTGAGAGCCAGAATTCTTACTGGTTGGTAGCTGAAAAAAAATACTTATGTCATGCAATAAAATGCATGAATTATTTAAAAATCATACAATGTGATTTGCAGGATTTTTGTTTTAGATTCCCCCTCTCAGTTGAAGAGTACCTATGATAAAAATTACAGACCTCTACATGCTTTGGAAGTAGCAAAACCTGCACAATCGGCAGTGTATGAAATACTTGTTCTCACCGCTGTAGCTAGCTGCCTTCATCTAAAGCTAAATTAATTTTACCTTGGCTATACTGCAGTGAAGTTTCTCCAGTCTCTTGACTGGATACACTCCTTGCTGTGGGCTGGGATAGTATAGTAGTAGTTTAGTATTTTTGACAAGCAGCAGCAAATCATCGATGGGAAGTTTTTGGAGGACCTGATGTAATTGGGGAGAATCTTTATTTTTTTCCCCCATAAGTCTTAATGTCAATATATCAGCATTAAAAACAGAATAACTTTAATATATTGTTTTATTTTTTACAGGTGGACGAAGCTAAGGATCAATATGGTTCCTGCTACAATCATATGCGAGCCTATTTCTGAATGTTTTGTATCCAGTTTAATCATCGGCTGGGCAGCACATCATATCTTTCGATGGGACATCATGGTGTTTTTTATGTGTCATTGTCTAGCATGGTTTATATTTGACTACATTCAACTCCGAGGTATTCAGGTAAGGTTTTCCCAATCCCTTTGGCACATATTTGCTAGAGCCTAGTGCGTTATAAACCTGCATAAGGCAGAATCTTAAAGGTTTCTAAAAGTTCTTGAACATGGTTATGTGTATAAAAAGCTGCCTCAATCTTTATAGATTCTGAAATTTCCCCTAATTGTGTTCAAAAGGGGGGAAGCCTGCACAATCCATATCAAATATTTTAATTGCATTTATAGGGCAGTATAGTTAGCAATTTAAGCATCTGTGTACTTTCAGACCCTGTTCACACTTTAGCGATTTTTGAGATCGAAGCTAGATGCTCGAATGCTCAACAAGCAAAATGCCATTCATTTTAAAGGCCCCTGTTCACATTTGAGTGTTTTTGTCACCTGTAGAAAAATGTCTGCCGCTCAGAAAAGTACATGAGCTACTTTTCAGGCAGATTTGAGCATTTTTGTCTCCATAGACTTCAATGGAAAACACCTGAACAGTGAGAAATGAGTGTGTGGGTTTTTTGTTTTTTGTTTTTTTACTGTTTTTTTTTTTTAAGGCATTTTCAGCTCAAACAGCAGCTACCCTTTTCTAGCATCACTCCACACCTTACACAGGTTTCTATTAGGGATCGACCAATATCTGCATCTCTGCATCGTATCTGCACCGAAAAAACAATATTTCGGACACCTCTCCTGCCGATAGACGATATTTTTTTGCCAATATTTTGTACATTTAAAAAAAAAAAAAATTTACACTGTCTTTTTACCTTTTTTATGTTTTTTTTTTTTTTTTATCGCTGTTATTTCTGTCACAAAGAATGTAAACCACCCTTGTGACAGTAATAGGCATTGACAGGTACTCTTTATGGAGCAATCGGTGGTCTATAAGACCCCAAACCCCTCCACTGCACTTCAACGTATTCAAAATGTCAAGGTTGGCGTTTTTGAATACTTTATTTTTAAAAATTGGCATCTTTAAGATGCCAATAATCCGAGAAGTGATGACATGACATCGCTACCGGGTTACTAGATCCGAGACCTGAACGAAGCAACGACTTTGTTCGGGTCTTCGGCCAGGCGGCGATGTGCCGGCTGGTTGCTCCGGCCTTCCATTGGGACGGGAGAGACCGTTGCTTGTAATAACAGCCGAGCAGCTGCTATTAAAATAAAGCCGACAGTCCTTTCTAAAGAACGGTAGTGGGGTTATGCATGTCAGAAATAACGCATGTTGGTAGCAGAGGAAGTAAGTGGCAGACAGAAATGACACTTGCTGCTCTTGAGACAAAACTACAAACTATAGAGTTGATGATCTTTGTTTCATCAATCATATTTCATGTCTGAGGTTTACAACCACTTTAAAGGATCTGCTACTGATGGCTTGGTGCCAGATACCACAGCATACCTTTTAGAGGTCTAGTGGAGTCCATCCATCAATGGGTTATGGTGGGTGGTCATGATGTTAGGACTGATCGGTGTATTTCTTACTTCTGTTTATGCTAGTATTTCGTCTTATGACCTAATCATTTTCCCAAGCAGATTTATTTGCAGTTAGCCTGGATATTACATTTATTCTGATTTGTAATCTGAGCAAAGAGCTGATTCATGAGATTTTAGGGAAAACAAACTTCTTAGTTTTCCTGCCTTTACATTCAACAACTTTTAATACCTTTTTTTTTTTTTTTTGTTTTATACTACCCCATTCATAATCTAACATTTGTAAATACCAGGTGTATTTTTTGCACAAACGTTAAAATATATATATTTATTTCATATGTTGCATCTACCCTCCCTCTTACTGTAGGTTTGGCTTGCGTTCTGATTTGTGAATGCAGAGGGAGCGCAGTACAATATCCTTTCAGTGTTTTGTGGCATGGCTCACTTGGTTCAATTATGTGTGTTTGTACAATAACCTTAAATGCACTGTCCTGAGGGGGTTTTTTTGCTACAACTTTTGCTTAGGAAACCCCTTTTGAAAAACTTTATTTTTCTTGGATAATTAACCACTTACAGACCAGAAGATTTGGCTGCTTAGGCCTTTTTTTGCGATACAGCGCTGCATTGCTTAAACTGACAATTGCACGGTTTGAGCATCGCTGTACTCAAACAAGATTGGCGTCCTTTTTTTTCCCACAAATAGAGCTTTCTTTTGGTGTTATTTGATCACCTCTGCCATTTTTTTTTTTTTTTTTATTGCTCTATAAACAAAAAAAGTGACAATTTTTGAAAAAAAATGTTTTACTTTTTTGCTATAATATCCCCAAAAATATTTTTTAAAAACAAATTTCTTCCTCAGTTTAGGCCAATATATATATTCTTTTACATATTTTTGGTAAAAATAGCGTCTACAAAATGGGGGAAAGATTTATGGCATTTAAATTTTTTTTTTTTTTTTTTTTCTAGTAATGGCGGTGATCTGCATTTTTTAGCTGCAACATTGTGACGGACAGATCAGACACTTTTGACACTTTTTTGGGACCATTGACATTTATACAGCGATCAGTGCTATAAAACAGCGCTGTTTACAATGTAAATGTCACTGGAAGTGAAGGGATTAACACTAGGGGGGGGGGGGGGGGGCGGGGGCAATCAAGGGGTCAAATGTGTGTTCCCTGAGTGTGTTCTAACTGAGGGGATAGGACTTATGGTTTTTCCTACTTGATAGGAACAAACTATGTGTATTTTCTCTCCTGACAGAACAGGGATTTGTGTGTTTACACACACAAATCCCTGTTCCTGCTCTCGTGCAAGCGATCGAGCTTGGCTGGCGGCAATCACACATCGGGTTCCCTGCCGTGCAGGCACCTGCTATCGCCCTTAGAGGTACAGACATACCCATACAGCGATTTGTGGGAACGAACAACTTTACCGAGTCTGTCGACGTATATCGGCATAAGGCAGTCGGCAAGTGGTTAATTAAACAAAGTGTTTTCCAATGCATTTCTGTGAGCCATAAGGATTTCTGTTGGGCAGCATTGATCTGCTTAGATCTATGCAAGCTCACCGTAAGGGCACATTGAAGATGGTTTATGTACCTTGTTCACACTACAATGCTGCATTAGGGTGGGTTGTGGCACATTGCGTAAAAATAAACGTGCTGCATTTCTACAAAACCCAACTTCATACATGTCATATCAGTGCAGCACATTGCGTAAGCTTAAATGATGCATCATTTTGTGACAGTTCAAAAAAAAAAAAAATACAAAAAAATGTAATTTTAGTGCTCACAAACACAATATAATGCCCTTCTTTTTTTTTTTTTTTTTGTCAAATATAAAAGATGGGATTGTGCTGAGAAATGAATACCAAACTTGTCAAGACTCTAATTTACAATGGGCATGCTTTTACACTTTATTTTATTACAGTTTAACACTTTTTTTTTTTTTTTTTTTATTCCCATTGATCTTTATTGCTCTCACAAGGGGGCAAACATCATTCTCCATACCGTAAAAGTATTCACTAAGTGGAAAAAAAAAAAAAGTGCATCCCTGAGCTTTTTGTAAATATTCACGTCCAGCCTGTTTTTATAAACTGCCTTATGGACGTCAAGTAGTTTTTAAAGATGGGTTAGGTTAGAGTTGACTTTAAAAACAAAGTACAGTACATAGTGTGAGTGACCATGTAAAAGTTCCAAGACGTTTTCTGGACAGCTGATGTTGATTGGTTTTGTGAAGCAGGGAGTAATATTTAGGGAATGCTAGAACCTCCTCTCAGCTTTGTTTGTTTACCTGGTGCAGATTTTCCCTCGCTTTCTCTCTGGTAAAAGCTTATTCGCAGAACAGGATGTGAGCAGAAATCTCTTTAATGGACCCCTGGATAGCAATAAAACCTGACGGAGGTTTTAACCTTTTCCCCATTCTGTCCACAACTAAAAAAGTTTGGACAACTAAAAATGAATGTGGCCTGTCTCAACCTTAATAAAACAATGGCATGCCTCCATCCCTTTAATATATTGTATAAAAGAAATGGACATGAGACTTTGCATGAGGCATGTCAATGTATATGGTAATATATATTGTATTTTTTTATTTATTTTGGTTGAACTTGACGGACTTGTCTTTTTTCAACCTGACTAACTATATGGAATAATGTGTCTAACTGTAAACTGATTTGTCTCGATCTCATAAGGTAAGTCCATGATTGTATTAGGCCTAATATATTAATAATAATACAATGTAATCATCAAAGATTAACATATCAGATATATAGTAATAACGTATTTAATACGAGTAATCAATGGCCATGATTGGTACAATCAATACAGGATGTATAATTTGCATAAAATACAGATCATATAAGCAAGATTCACATGATACAAACAGTAGGTATTTATTTATTTCAGGTACTTATAAGTAAAGTAATATAGGTAATATGGATATATGATTGGCTGTAACGCCAAGAAGCGCATAGTTTCCAACCAAGGGTGCCGAGACATGCTTGACCAAATTAAGCATTTCAACAATATTACCTACCGTTTGTATCATGTGAATCTTGCTTATATCATCTGTATTATTCATCCGAATTATCCATCCTATATTGATTGTACCAATCATGTCCATTGATTACTCGTATTAAATACGTCATTACTATATATCTTATATGTTAATCTTTTATGATTACATTATACATTATATTATTATTGATATGCCTAATACAATTATGGACTACCTTATGGGATTGGGACAGCAAACCGGTTTACACTTAGACACATTATTCCATATATTACCATAAGCATTGACATGCCTCATGCAAAGTCTCATCTCTTTCTTTTTTTTTTTTTTTTTTTTTTTTATATAAAAGAAAGAAAGTTTGGGTATAGATCTACTTCAATACTGCTTATTAACTACTTGCGGACCGCCCCGTGCACATATACAGCAATGGGGCGGCTGCTCTGCGCCAGAACGTGATCTGGCATTTCTGGATAGGGAGCACGCGCGCCCACCGCCCCATCTGTGCTGTGATTTTGTTACAGTACACAAGTCAGTCAGTAGGTTCTGCAGTACCAGGACAGGATCGACCAGCACCCAGGGCAAGGTTCCAGAATTGCACCCCCTCCCTCACTGTTAATACATTCCATAGAATGGGTGTACCACTCTGCATCTATTCTTTGCCCCCTTGCTCATATGTACCCAGGGCAGATTCCCCTCCTGCCCCCCTTGTTCCCGACCAATGATTTATGGCCGACACCTGCTGATCAGCTTAGTGAATCACAGTACAGAGTCCTATGTTTACTAACACTGGGCTTTGTACACAGAGCAGAAATGTGGCTGTTTTGCAGGGAGAAAAATCAACCACATCTACTAGTAAAAGCAACACATATTGCACACTTTAGGCTCCATATACACTAGCAGCACCTGAACTTGAGTTTAGGAGCTTTTGGGCTTTTTTTTTTTTTTTGCGCCAAAGCACCTAAACTCAACTCCTTAAAAACCCATGTGTCCATGTGCACATAGGCTTTTAGAATCATTTAGGAGTTGCTGCGGTTAGGGGAGGTTCAACCTCCTGAACGTGGAAGAATGGCTGTGGGCCATAAAATCGTGGCCCATTTTAGCATTTTCCCATAGCCGGCAGGCAGTCAAAGTAGTTTAAGTATAAATGAAGCCTTACACTTGTTAGGTACACAGTTAACGCTTTCATTGCCCCCTAGATGTTAACCCCTTACCAGCCAGTGTCATTAGTACTGTGGCAGTGTAAAGTATTAGCGCAGATAATGTCCCTATCAGGTATTCAGTTCTCAGTCAGTGTCAGTTTGCCGCCATACTATCACAGTCAACTGTAGGTCGCTGATCACCGCCATTACAGTACAAAATAAATAATTCCAGTGTATATTTACAATAATTTTGTAGATGCTCTAACTTTCACACAAACCAATCAATTTACACTTATTGAGTTTTTTGGGGTTTTTTTACCAAATATAAGTAGCAGAATTACATTTTGGCTTAAATTTATTAATGAATTCCATTATGTTTATTTTTTTATTGGATATGTTTTATAGCAAGAAGTTAAAACATGTTTTTGATAGAGATATAAATAAAAAATGTAGTGATCAAATACCACCAAAAGATGGCTCTGAATGTTGCATGACCATGCATTTGCCATTGCTGAATAGCAAAAAATGCTCTGGTCATGAAGGGGGTAAAATTTTCCGCAGGTCAGGTGGTTAACAATGTGTTTTTTCTTCTTTTTAGGGAGGTTCCCTTCCTTTTTCAAAACTGGACTATGCAGTAGCCTGGTTCATCCGTGAATCTATGACAATATACATTTTTCTATCTGCACTCTGGGATCCCACGATCAGCTGGAGGACGGGACGATATAGATTAAGATGTGGTGGCACAGCTGAAGAAATTCTAGATGTATAGTTTTCAATTCATGACTGTATATAAAAGAAGAAAAAATTCAAAAAAGGAAAAAAAGTATTATTAATTGTTTATACGAATGCTTTTAAAAAAGAAAAAAACAAACCTACCTTTTTGAATAGTTTTTACATGTATGTTTTGCTGTCTGATCTTTAAATTATTTTGCATGGCACTTGCATCTGTGAAGACTTAACATGTTTGTAATTTAGTCCATATGGGGCAATACTGAATTTATTTCTTTTTTATTTTTTAAAAAAAGAGATAATTTCAAGATGTTAGCAGTACTCTGCAGTAAACTTCATGGAAGTGGGGGAAAACATTGTGCTGTTTTGAATATGTGGAGCTGGATGCAGTTTCTGTGAAAAATGAGAAATTAAGGCAGTAATATCTTCTAGTGATTATAATCTGAGCCCTAACACAACAATAATAATGTGTGCATCAATTCACCATTCCCCTTTTTTTTTTTTTTTTTTTTTTTCTTCTTTTTCTTTTTTCTTTTTTTAATGAAAACCAGTCTCTCTTACTGGATTTCTTGCACACTGTTTGCAATGCAAGCCAAATACTAAGGACCAATGACTGCTTTAGTGACCTTACTGGTTCATAGTAAATGGGATGCATTGTCAGAAATATTCGCACAGGCTAAAAAAAATGGCTGACTAATGTGTATAAGCAAAGGTTAAAAGATGGATTGTCTTCCTAGCTGTTACTGCAATGAACCAAAAGTAGACTGTTTTGATTGCTCCCTATGGCTAGCCATGCTCCTAAAGTTCATTACTAATTTGTCTGATCTGGGACTCTTGCTAATCACAATGCTGTACTTCACTTTAGCCTTTGCCTTCATAATTCCTCCTGGTGAGGTGTTTCTTTTTTTTTTTTTTTTTTTTTCTTTAGTATTTTTTTTTTTTCCGTTTTACTTTGCATTTGTTTCTACCCATGGTAGAAATGGCATTTACAAAGCAGCTCACGCGTTTAACTATTTTCTTACTCCACATAAAAACAAAAATTGCTAAGTCATTTTGTAACATATTTAGTATCTTTTTAATGCATGTATGATGAGCAGATTGAATCATCGTAAATAATGTAAATATATATTTAAATGTATAAAAACAAACTGAGGTTATATTTGCTGCATTGAAGAGCTGTATACAGTCTTAATTTATTAGCTATCAAACATGTCTACTGTTGGGTTGTATGCTTTATACAGTTGGATTTAGTTGTATTTAAATTTATTTTTTGTTAATTATTATTTTTTTTAATCTGTACTTGTATAACAGCTAAAAAAAAATGCAAATGCATGCTGTATATTATTCATATAACTGTTTGTATTTATTATTCTCAACCCTAATGTCTGGTTTCCCGTGAATCTGTGGTGAACTGGGCGTGTTTTTGGTTATGTACATGCACTTAAAAGAAGTGAACAAGATATGCATAAGCCTTTAAGAGTATGTGTCAGTGTCTTGCTATGCCATCTCAATCACCTCCCATGTTTCCATCCTGGCTAGTGTATAGGAATCTCGCATAAGCTTGAACCTTTGTTGTTCTTAAGCTTAACACATACCAGAGAACTCTCTCTATTTTAAACCTCAGGCTTCTGAAAATGAATATTTTTTTTATTTGGGTAGATGCTGTTGGTTGAAATCTCTCACCTGCTTATCACTTTTAGGGACTGTAGTGACCAGATCTATGCAGCTAAAATTCCCTGACCTACCAAGCTACCGTGATCATTACACCTGCACATCACAGTCCTTGTTTGATTCCCTATTAATTTTAAATTTCAGAGATGACGGTGGCAGCTGCAGGGTTCCTGCTACAAAAAGTGGACTGAGATTGCTTGGGTGACCGAGACAGAATCTCCAGCTGGTAGGTCATATCTGAGAAGCCAGTGGAGGATTCAGCCCACCAGCATCTATTTATAGCCAAAGTATCAGGTTTGAGTGGGCTAGCCTGAAATACAGCAGACATTCAGCGGTAGATTTACTAAGACTGGAGAGTGCAAAATCTGGTGCAGCTCTGCATGGTAGCCAATCGACTTCTAACTTAAGCTTTGACCAACTAAAACCTGGAAGCTGATTGGTTTCTATGCAGCACTGCACCATATTTTGCACACTCCAGTAAATCAACCCCTCAAAGTCTAGTACTCCATAGCAGCTATTGAAAACTTGCCCTTTGTCTCATTAAATTGCAGAAATTTGGTTGCTGTGGTTAAAGGCACAGCATGCCTGTTTGCACTACGTTAAGTGAAGTCCTGTGTCTCGAAAGCAATAATTACCTCTGTTAACATTCGGGCACCTGTTTTCCTTACTGAGCCTATAAATATTTTGCCTGGAATTGTATTCACTTAAAGTGATTCCTCTGGCCAGATCCATCCTAGCCAGCTTACTGTTTTGCCTTATGACATCATCATATTTTGTTTGAAGGGCATCTGTATCAAACTGGTGGGGTGAGGCTTTTGTTGCATGTTCGCATTCTTTACATGAATCGGGGGACCTGTTTCCCCGAGGAAAATAGCACATTGCAAGCCAGTCTAGTTGTGACCCACATACGCTGTCCATTAAATGCTTTCTATAATTTGTTACATATTTTTGTATTTTTTTTATTTTAATTTTTTTTTTTTTTTGTTGGTGTGTTTTTGAATTTGAGCGATGCAATCCCTTTACACTGCAATCCACAGCATACTCCATGCTATCCGTAAGCTTTTGAGTGTTCGCAGTGTATAGAGACTGAAGACTGGACAGACTTTCAATGTTTGTTTTCTTGATAGAACAATGATGTTTTGCACTTCTCGTACATCTGCTTATTGAGGAAACTTCGAGCTGCTCCGAAGAGAGCTGAAGCTTTGGAATTACCATACTGTGTTAAAGTGGTCGTAAAGTAGATGCAAATGAGGACTTGTGTAGATTTTTCAGTGTTTATTTAAAATCATTGTTGCTCAAGTTCTTTGTTCCAAGGAAAAAAAGAATAAATTTTGATTATAGTGAAATGAAAAACTTGTCTTTTTCCATCATTTTGTACCTTTTGGATCACTGTTGTTCAAACATGTTTGTATTACTATGGTTTCTTTTATGCTCATTTTATAAGCTGGATTATCAAGCTATCCTGTACAAATATACATTATTGTTCCCTGTTGCACATGTATATGAAATTCTACAAGTTTACCAGGTTGTAAAGCTGCCCCTATACGGGTAGCTCTTGCTCTTTTTCCCTGTGGTGGGCCCTGCACCTCCTACCCCAAAGCACATTGTCCCCATGTTGATGGGGCCAAGGGCCTCTTCCCAACAATCCTGGCCGGTGGTTGTTGGGGTCTGTGGGCGGGGGGCTTATCGGAATCTGCAAGCCCCCTTTAACAAGAGGGCCCCCAGATCCTGTCCCCGCACCCTATGTAAATGAGTGTGGGGCAATGCTGTGCGCAAACAAAATTTGTGTCGTCCCCCCCCAATATAGAGCTTTCTTTTGGTGGTATTTAATCACCTCTGTGGTTTTTATTTTTTGCGATTATAAACAAAAAAATTTATATTTTCTACTTTTTGTTATAAACAAAAACAAACTCAATTTTAGTTACATTTAGGCCAAAAAGCATTCAGCCACATGTCTCAGGTAAAAAAAAAATTAAATAAGCGTATATTTATTGGTTTGCACAAAAGTTAGTCTACAAACTAGGGTACTGGAATTTACGCAGCTTTTAGTTTGACTGCCTATCTAATTTTTTGAGGTGCTAAAAATTTAAATATTCAAAGTTGTCCCTGAAATTATATACTGCTTAAACATGCCATGGGCATAGGTGAAATTACACCCTAAAATACATTCAGCTGCTTCTCCTGAGTACGGGGATACCATGTGTGGGACTTTTTGGCAGTTTAGCCGCGTACAGGACCCTGAAAACCAAGCTCCTCCTTCAGGCTTTCTAAGGGCGTCAATTTTTGATTTCACTCCTCACTACCTATCAGTTTCTGAGACCATGAAATGTCCAGATAGTACAAACCCACCCCATTTTGGAAAGTAGACACCCCAAGCTATTTGCTGAGAGGCATGTTGAGACTTTTGAAGATCTTGCTTTTTGTCACAAAGTTTTGAAAATTGAAATTGAAAAAAAGAAAAAAAAAATATATTTTCCTTTTTTTTTCTTTCTTCATTTTCAAAAACAAATGAGAGCTGCAAAATACTTACCATACATCTTAGCAAATAGCTTGGGGTGTCTACTTTCCAAAATGGGGTCATTTGGTGGGGGTTTTGTGCCATCTGGGCATTTCATGGGCTCCGAAACTGTGATGGGTAGTGAGGAGTGAAATCAAAAATTTTAGAAAGCCTGAAGGCGGTGCTTGGTTTTCGGGGTCCTGTACGTGGCTAGACTGCCAAAAAGTCCCACACATGTGGTATCCCCATACTCAGGAGAAGCACCAGAATGTATTTTGGGGTGTAATTTCACATATGCCTATGGCATGTTTGAGCAATATATCATTTAGTAAGATCTTTGTAAAAAAAAGTATTGTAATTTTCCGAAACTTGTGGCAAAATATAAAATATTCCATGGACTCAACATGCCTATTGGCATATAGCTTGGGGTGTCTACTTTCCAAAAAGGGGTCATTTGGGGGGGGGGTTTGACCTGTCCTGGTATTTTATGCACAACATTAGAAGCTTATGTCACACATCACCCACTCTTCTAACCACTTGAAGACAAAGCCCAGCGCAGCTATTTATTTTCAAACATAATTAATTTTTTTGCGGGAAAAAAAAAACACTTTTTTGAATCTTAATGCACTAAAACACACTATATTGCCCAAATGTTTGGTAACATATAAAAGATGATCTTATGCTGAGTACATAGATACCAAACACAACATGCTTTAAAATTTGCGCACAACCGTGCAGCGGCGACAAACTACGTACATTTTTAGAAGCCTTTACAGGTTACCACTTTAGATTTACAAAGGAGGTCTACTGTTAAAATTACTTCCCTCGATCTGATGTTCGCAGTGATACCTCACATGCATACATTGACAGAAGACCAATGCTTGAGTCCGCCATTGCGCGTGAGCATGAGGAGGCAGGGGTGCTTTATTTAAAAAAAAAAAATCACAGGGAATGTAAATATCCCCTATGATAGCACTAGGTACTCCTTTCTTCTTTTTTTTTTTTTTTTTTTTTTTTTTTTATTGGGGTTTGTCTGACTCCTAGATCTCTCCTCTGTCCTCCAAAGCATCTGACCACACCAAGATCGGTGTAATAAGATGCTTTCCTTATTTCCCAATGGCGCTGTTTATATCCGGTGAAACCGAAGTCATGAAATGCATGTAGCTTCTGGTTTCTTAGGCCATAAGAGATAATTAGAGCCGTTCTGGTCTTCGATCAGCTCTAAGGTCAGCTGGCGGCACCACCGGCTGCATTCTCAGGTTCCCCGGTGGGACAGGAGAGGCAGAGAAAACCATGGAAGATGGCGGGAGGGGAACGTTCCCTCCCACTGCTTGTAAAATCGGTCTAGCAGCTAATTGGCCACTAGGATTGCTTTTACATGAAAGCCGACCGCTGGCTGAAAAGAACGATACCAAGATGATACCTAAACCTGCAGGCATCATTCTGGTATAACCACTCAAACTCCAGCAACATGCCAGTACGTTGCTGGTCCTTGTTGGGTATATATTGTAATGTTCCCTTTCTTTTTTTTTTTTTTTTTTTTTTTTTTCCATGCAGCCTGTGGGCTGAACGAAAAAAGATTGATTGGTGGGTATGCCCACCATTGGAATACCGCATTAGAATTCAGCAGAGCCAATTGGAATAAGTATACAGAAACTTTTTTTGTACCAATGTCTGGCCTTACAGGCTAGTAAGTACGGCACCATCAACTGGTCGTTGAGGTCCACCCCTCCCATATTAAGGTTGTATTCGTGGACACAGAGGGGTTTCTCCAATAACAGTCACTGTTGGAATTTGGTCTGTCGTATCTGCGTGAAGGGAGGACAGAACAAAAACATTCCAATTTATCCCTCCACTTTGAGCACATTATTACTTCTCCAGCAGGCTCTCTCCCTCAGTCTAAGTCGGGACTCTACAAGCCGCTGAGGTAAGCCCTGGCAAATAGATCGTACAGTGCCACATGTGCCAATTCCATGATCAAACAATTGACTAAAGTACAAGTGGTATCCCTTTCTGAATAAGGGTGACACCAAGTCCCACACAATCTTGCCAGCGCTCCCTATGTAATTTGGGCAGTTCTCGGGCTCCACGGGTCTATCTTTTCCCTCGTGAACCATAAAACTATATGTATAGCCTGTTGCGCTGTCACAAAGCTTATACATCTTGACCCCATATTTGGCACGCTTGCTGGGAAGATACTGTTTGAACGTCAAGCAGCCAGAAAACTTGATCAGGAACTTATCAACACAGATAACTTGATCGGGAGTAAACAAGGCTGCTAACTTGGTTAAAGTGGTTTACGAGGGGCTGAATTTTGTGGAGCGGATCATATCCAGGGTCACGCCGAGGACGACAGAGTTCATTGTCATTAAAATACATGAACTGCAAGATCTGCTTGTATCGTGTCCTGGTCATGGAGGCAGTGCACACGGGCATATGGTGAATTGGGTCAGTGGACCAATATGACCGCAATTCCCTTTTTTTTTTTTAGTTATGCCCATGAGGAGGGATAGGCCCTGGAAGGTCTTAAAAAAAACGTAATAGGTTTCCCACCTCTGGCAAGAGTCAACTGGTTATTAGCTGCGATTAATTGACCAGCATACAAATTGCTTTAGTCCACAATAGATCTATAGAGATCTTCCGTGAATAACAGCGAATAAAAAAAAATCAAGTTACGTAAAATCAACTGTTTCCACCTGAGTTCTGGGTTGGCCAGTGAATGAGTGACATACAGGTGCTGCAGAAGTGGTGGTCTCCCAATTAGGATTGGCAAATGCAGCAGGAAGGGCACTATGGGCTCGACGGGCCTGTGTTTGTCTTCTTGGTGGCTGCACGACACTACTTGTGCTAGCCACTGCATCACCTTGAACTGCACTTATGGTACTCGCCCCGTGATACTGCAGTGCTGGATGTATGACCAGGATGTACTAGGCCGCTAGTGCTTGCCAGTTCACCAGAAGGATGAGCGGCACTAGTACTGGATCTCTGCTCCATACGAGAGCCCTGCAATTCTTGCACCTCAGCAACAGATGAACGGGGTCGGGTACGCCTGACCTTAGCAGGGACCACTACTCAGCCATCAGAGCTATCTGTCAGGGTGTCGCTGCTGTCTAGTGGTTCGTATTCTGAGCCTGAATCTAACAGATGGGTGACTTCCTCTTCACTCTCGTCTCATGCTCAAACGTGTAGGCCTCTTCACTAGTGTACCTCCGATTGGACATTTTGGCCTCTAAATTTACTGGTACAACTAGTGCGACTCACAGGCAAAAAGAGCACCTGATTGTTGGAGCCTGCTTCTTTCGCTACCAAAAATACTGTTAGCCTACACAGGGATCAGGCCTGACTCTGCGAATGTTGCAGTTATGTGTGTTGTGTTTTGTATGTGACAGTAATTAACTGATATTGCACTTAGGTAGGCTCGGAAGAGGGGCTAAACGCTCGCGCTAGCAGGTATCTGGGCCGATTCCGCCAATGCCGCATTTTTCGGAATCCTAAACTACTGGGGACACTAAGATATTGATCCGTTTACATACTATACTACTAAGGGAGGTGTATGGTACGGGCGTGGGTGTTAGCGCTACTGGCACTAATCTGACGCTGACCCTAACTAACGATAAACCACGGGGTGATCAGAGGTTAAACCTTTATGGGGTAATATACGGCGTGTGCCCTGGCGCTATATACAAACTAACCAGCGTCACCCATGACTCTAATCCGTTGATCACTGGTGATGGGGTGGTCAAGGGGTTAAACCTTTATTGGGGGTACCCTAAAGCTTCCTGGGCCTACTACTAACTGCCCTAATGCTGATTAGAGTCACAAGTGACTCCAGTACAGTGATCAGTGAAAAATCTGAAAACTGCACTTGGTGACACTGTGACAGGGAGCGAAGAGGTTAAGTGAGGGGGGGGGTGTGGTGTTGGTGCAACTCCGTTAGATTTCCTCTCTCTGGAACCAAAAAGAATTCTAGGAGAGGAGATGACATCACTTACCCTGCCTGTGTTTACACTTACAGGCAGGGGAAGCATTTCATTCGCCAGAACCGATCAGCAGGTCCAGGCCAGAAATCATTGGCCTAGACCTGAAGAATGATTGGTTTTGGAACAAATCCGATCACCAAGGACGCGCACCCTGACGGTCTGGAGTGAGCACGCGTCATATGCGCCGTACGGGTACGTGGTTTCGGTCAGCGGTGCCATTATGCCGCAGCATATGTGTGTGAGCCGGTCGGGAACCGGTTAACTCAGCTCCGGCGTCTCTAATCCTTCCAATTTCTCCCTCCGGCGCTGTCTTCATCCTCTTGTTCTCCCTATGCTGATATTCCTCCAGTTCCTCTCTCTCCGCTGATGTCTTCTTCCGCTGCCGGTTCTCCCCTCTGATGTTCTTTCGCACTCTCCCACTGTAATGCTAGGGCCGTCATGTGCCATTAAATAGCCATGGGGTGCGGCCACCTGGTGACGTCAGCGGGGGGCCCCCACTCCCTTGTGACGTCACTGCCCCATCATGCCCCGGGTGGTGATGTCACAAGGGGTGGGGCCGCTGGATGACGTCACCAGGTGGCCATGCCCCATGACTATATAAATAATGGCATAAGGTGGCCCTAGCATTACATCGGGAGAGAGAGTCGAGAGACCATCGGAGGAAGAACAGAGGGAAAAGACACCCGGCAGAGGGAGAAGATAGCGGAAGAAGACATCAGAGGAGGGAGAAGAACAGGAGAATGAAGACCTCGTCGGAAGGAGAAGAGACACAGGAGCTGCTTTAATGAATTACTTTGTCAAAAACCTGTGTGCTGTTTTTGTTTTTGACACTTTTTTTCAGGTGAATGAGTAGGGGTACAATGTATCCCATACTCATGCATATAGGTTGGGATCTTGTTAAAGGGGGCTTCCAGATTCCGATAAGCCTCCCGCCTGCAGACCCTGACAAGCACCGGCCAGGGTTGTCGGGAAGATGCCCTTGTCCCCATCATCATGGGGATGAGGTGCTTTGGGGTGGGGGGGAGCAGGGCCCCCCTGTGCCAAAGCACCCACCCCCCTATGTTGAGAGCATGTGGCCTGGTATGGTTAGGGGGAGGGTGCTTGTCCCCACCCCCTTTCCTGACCTGCTGGGCTGTGCGCTTGGATAAGGATCTGATATGGATTGGGGGGGGGGGGTCCCCTTAAAATCCGTACAAGACTGAAGCTGACTCATATCAGACTCAAAGGGCCTGGTATTGTTGATCAAAGTCAGATCCGGTTAATTGAAGTGAGATGGAAGTCGGACTTCAAGTCGTACCAGTGTGAACCCAGCCTAAAACATTATGCAGATAGAGACCTAAGTGCAATTCAAATCCAGGATATTGGCTCTCTTAAGGTCACAGTTTTAAATGCTTAAAGTGGATGTAAACCCACTCTCATCCTTTCTAAACTACTGCCATAGTGGTTATATATAAGGCTATACATGCCTCCTACATGTATCCTTACCTGTCAAATGTCTCCCCTCTGTCTGTTATGAGACCTGAAAAACTGCAGATTCTGTGGATGGGTCTGTTGTCCAGAGCTTGGTGGGTGGAGTTGTGATGTTAGTAGACTCCCCGCCCACCTCTACACTCCCCCTTGTCAACGTGCATTTTCTCCTGTGTATTTCTTACATTGAACTTCTGCTATGATCACATACATCCAGTCAAAACCCAGAAAAGTCACCACATGACTTCAGCATGCCCAATCATGTGGAGGTGTGGAGCAGCCAATCCTGTGAGAGCTGGAGAAGAAAGGAGGAGGGGATCTGAAGTACACAGAATGCCTCTCTCAGGCTTGTGTATCAGATATGTAACTCACCTGTCACTCACAGCAAGGGGGAAGAACTGACTCCTATTTCTCTGTGTGTCAGTTTTTATCTCTAAAAAAAGATACGAGGACTGTTCAGAGCTTAATTACCTCTTTGTGGCAAGACTGGGCACAGATGACATGAAATCCTTTACTGTACAAGGTGCAAGCCTTAATTTAAAAAAAATGGGTTTACATCCACTTTAATTGTGTTACTTTAAAATTAAATACCAAACCCAATCATCCAAATCTCACTTATGCATAATAAATCTACAGCTTTCATTAAAAGTATATCTGGTGTTCCTGTAGGTCTTGTTTGGGCCTTACCTGCTGTAGAGTGACGAATGTTTCTTAACTGTTGCTCCTGCATTGTCAAGTTCTCTCCTAGTGGGAACTACAAGCAGCCATGCTGACACAATGTACAGAGCGGAAAATAATTATTTGATCCCCTGCAAATTTTGTACGTTTGCCCACTTACAAAGAAATGCACGGTCTATAATTTTTATCATAGGTGTATTTTAAATGATAGACCAAAAATCCAGAAAAAAACATGATAGAAATGTTATAAATTGAGTTGCAGCTCAGTGAGTAAAATAAGTATTTGATCTCCTACCAACCAACAATAGTTCTGGCTCCCACAGACTGGCTACAGTATGTGCTCATGTGGTACACAGATTAGTCTTGTCAATTTAAGAAGGTGTTCCAAGCGACAGCTTGTTATGTGTATAAAACACCTGTCCACAGAATCTTCCTTCCATTCAAACTTGCCGTCATGGGCAAGACCAAAGAGCTGTCAAAGAATGTCCGGGACAAGATTGTAGACCTGCATAAGCCTGGAATGGGCTACAAGACCACCAGCAAGAAGCTTGGTGAGAAAGCGACAACTATTGGAGCGATTATTCACAAGTTGAAGAAATACAAAATAACTTTCAATTGCTCTTGGACTGGAGCTCCATGCAAGATTTTGCCTCATGGGGTATGGAAATTAGACTTAATTTCTTTGTAGGTGGGCAAATTTCCAAAATCTGCAGGGGATCAAATAATTATTTTCCCCACTGTACATACAATCAACCATGGTCACTATCTAGATGTCAATACTTTGCAATCATTTGCCACTGAAACTAGAGCAAGTGACATAGTGGTTGAAAAGTCTGGAGGAGATAATCCATTGACGGAGACAGGAATTCGTGTTAAGTCTGGTTATACCGCCACCTACAGGAGGTTGGGACATTGGCAAAAAAAAGTTAAAGCAAGCCCTTGTATAACCCCACCTCCAACAATAATGACAATAATTTTTCTATTTTTAAAATTTTTTTTTTTATCTGTTAACCTCGGTCAAGTTACATGGTACATCATGACTATTTTTTTTTTTGGTGACTTCAAGCAAGATATTTGTTATCCTTTTGGATGTAGATGCTTCCTTCCCACCAATCATCTGAATAAAACAATACTGTGTTGATGCTGCCACTCTCCAGTCCAAAATGCAGTTCACCCTGCTAAATTAAATTACTGTAGTCCCAGGTCTTCTAGCTGCACGTAAACACACTTCAATTGAACTTGCACACATTATCCACAGAGGCTTGACTAATGCTGGCCATACACTATATGAAAAATCGTTCAAACCCATTTTCGAAAAACAAACATTTGGTCATGAGAGCAAACCATAGTGCCATTATGTAGTGACCGATAAATCGTTCAATGGACATAAATGAATCCATTTTTGTTAGTTTTTTTCACATATACCTAGTGCAAACAGTTTGGATGGGAAACATATTAACCTTTCAATTTATCGTTCGGCAGAAAATTTCCAAACTTGTCCTTTGTTTTTTTTGGCTCAAAAACATCCCAACCAATTACTGATTTGTGGCCATTAACTGGCAGATTTTCCGTATAGTGTATACAGCATTACAATCCTGAGTCTGCAGATGTGTGCTAGCTGAATTGCAGTCTGATTACTTGCAGTTGAAGAACCTGGGACTATACTGTAGAAGTAATGCTTGGTTCACACCGAATCGGACTTTGAAATAACCTGATTTCAAAGCTGCTTGTCAGTGCAACTTCAGGTGTGACTTGGCTGACATCTGTGCAACTTCATGCACATATGTCTATGCGTGTCTCCCCTGAAATCACCAAAAGTAGTGCAGGAACTACTTTTTCAAATTGGTGCTGCACTACAAAGTCGCTATCATACCGATTTGAACTGTTTCATTGCTGACAACGGGGAGCGACTTGTCATGCGATTTTGACCTGTCACAACCGGTGTGAGTGGGTCTGAGTAATGGTAAAATCCCCTTTCAATTGTATATTTAGGAGACCAAAAGGGAGTAAAAAGGAGAAATTTATTATTAGATTTTACGTACACTTTAAGGCACTCAGGCGCATTCAGCTCCCATTTGGGAAGGTCAAGTAGAGATCTTAAGTAGAGAGGTGGAAGTACTTGACTGTCACTTTAAAGGCTAAGTTCACCTTTCGGAACATGATACATGTTCCATCTGTAT
Source organism: Aquarana catesbeiana (assembly GCF_042186555.1). NCBI lineage: Eukaryota > Metazoa > Chordata > Amphibia > Anura > Ranidae > Aquarana > Aquarana catesbeiana. The sequence goes on along the minus strand of NC_133324.1, from coordinate 477,106,724 downwards.
TTTGGGTGGAGCATGTAACCTGTGCCAGCTCCTGCCACCTCTCCCTCTGATACCCACGTCAGTGTGACCACAAGATGGGGATCCTTTCCCCACACACGTCACAATTCAAAAACAGTTTCCTGTGAATAAAGAAACTACAAGTACCATTATCTGCTGCAGCTGATGGCTTGTAGTTCTGAATGGACTGCGAGGATGCTGATAGCTCTTGTAGTTTATTTACAAGCCCTGCAGCTTGTAACCAGTCTGCCAGCCTGTATCAAAGGTATAAAGGCTGAAAGCTGCAAGGCTTGCCTGCAGAAGCCTGACATTGTAACCCTGATTGCTTGCAAAAATATGTACATTTGATATTTTTTCTTAAAAGGGGAACCTTTAAACAAGTTGCTTGGTGGCTGCAGCACTACTTCCTGTTAGCAGCTTGTCAATATCTTGCAGATATCTTTACAAATTCTTATGACCCCAATCACACTTGCGAATGGGACTGTTTGTGATTACCTGCGTTAGATTTAGGGCTGGTTCACACTGGTCCGACATGTGCTCCGACTTCCAGAGCACAAGTCACCTGACATGTCAAAATTAATGGTTCCCTATAAGAGCCGTCTTAACTGGTCTGACTTGTATCGGTCTGACTTTAAAAATGCTTCCTGCACTACTTTGGTCTGACTTGGGCACGACTTCAGCCCATTGATTTCAATGGAAGTCGGGATCATCATCTCGATCAGCGTGCGACTTGTGCTCTGAGGATCTTGAGGGGGGAACCCCACGCCAAAATGGAAAAAAAAAACAGCATGCACCCCTTGAGTCTGGTATGGATTTTAAGGGGAAACCCCCCCCCACGCTAAAAAAAAACAGCATGGGTTAGCCCCCATAATCCATGCCAGACCCTTATCCGAGCATGCAGCCCGGCAGGTCAGGAAAGGGGCAGGGGCGAGCGCCCTCCCTCCTGAACCATACCAGGCCACATGCCGTCAACATGGGGGAAGGGTGCTTTGGGGCAGCACCTGGTCTCCATGTTGATGGGGACAAGGACTTCTTCCCGACAACCCTGGTCAGTAGTTGTGGGGTCTGCGGGCAGGGGGCTTGTTGGAACCTGGAAGCCCCCTTTCACAAGGGGGCCTCCTCCTCCCCATGTGAATGAGTATAGGGTACATTGCACCCCTACCCATTCATCCGAAAAAAGTGTAGTGTTACTAAAATCAAGAGACGGTTTTGGAAAAGTCCTTTATTCAAAATTAAGTCCCCCGTCGTAGCTCCGTGTCTTGTCTCCCCCCCCCCCCCCCCCCTGCTGTTTAGGGCATCTGGCCTGGTATGGTCCAAGATGGAGGGGGCGTGCTTTTTTTTTTTTTTTTTTTTTTTTTATATAAATTTGGTATGGGGTTAAGATGCATACCAGACTTAAAGTCTGATCCCGTTAATTGAAGTTGCAGGGAAGTCTGAACAGAAGTCGTGCAACTTCCATGTCGGAACAGTGTGAACATAGCCTTAGCAAGGTTCCCTGGGATTAGCTGCAAGTGGGAAGCCACATTGAAAGTCATTTGCATGTAATACCTCATGTAGTCTGCATCCAGGAATAAGGATGAGCTGCGGCGCGTTCGCATGCTGAACGTGCAGAGCCCGCCAGGAAGTCGGCACGGCGCAGCGCTAATCACAGGTAGGGAGACATTTCCCGATCTCTGCAGCGCACATCGGGAAATGTCTCACTGATTGTGATTAGCGCTGCGCCATGCCGACTTCCTGGTGGGCTTTGCACGTTCAGCATGCGAACACGCCGGAGCTCATCCTTATCCAGGAACGATCATGGTTCACAGAACACAAGGCATTCTGGGAATGGACAAGCACTAGCTGCAATATCCAGCATGTACTTTACCTACGTATGTATGATAGATCTGCACACTTTCAATTTGTAAAGATGTCTGTGCCTGGAGTTCTGCTCTCAGGAAACAAGTACAAATACAGAAGTACTACTCAAAGCAGAACTTAAGTGTGAATTTAAAAAAAAATAGGGTCTTTTTATAAAAAAAAAAAAAATAAAAATTCAGTGTGAATGTCTTGGCATTTGTGCCTGTAATGTTTTTAATATGTGCGAAATTTCAGTTTTTGCTTGATGCCTTTTGCAGGGTGAATGTTACATTTCCCTAGCGTTCCATCCTCAGGCCCCATTCGCATTAGTGTGTCTCCAAAACCTCACAATTTCCAATGCGACTGTGGTGCGTGACTTTGATTGGACTTTACACTCAGTGGATCTAAGTCGCATCAAAGTAGTGCAGGCATCTTTTCAAAGTTGCTGCAACTTTAAGTTGCATCGATTTGAACCGGTGCCCAAAAAATGGGCTGTGAGTTGTCATGCAACTGTGATGTCCAAAGTCACATGACAATCACACAAAGTGTGAATGGAGCCTAGGTGATAAAAAAAGCCTTAGGGACTTTTGACCAGAAGAATTAGGCAATTTTTTTTATTGGTCAAATGCTGTTTAACACTCTAGGATAAAAAAATTTGACCAAAAGGAAAAAAATGTAAGGGAGACTTCTGCTAAGTAAATGGCGATTCCTGTGCACCCCACTGTTCTTGTAATGAGTCAGCTACTGCAGAAAGGGCACCACTATACAGAACTCTGTTATTTACCTTAGGTCACATGTGTGAAACACAAGGCCAGGTGGCCGAATCCAGCCCGCCTGCCCATTTCACGTGGACCTCAAACCCAGGGCTATTTTTCAGCCAGAGTGTGGCGGAACTCTGTTCTGCCACCTTCAGCCCTCACCCTCAGCTCCCTGCTTACCACTGTCACATGTAAACACAGAAGCCCTAAGTATTTACAAGGACAGCTTTCCTCTCGGCGACTCTCATAAATCCCTGCCTGTCCTGCAATCATGCCGCGGACAAGTGAGATTCAGGTGCAGTTTGGGATGGGGCATCTCATGGTAAGCTGCACTGTTATCTCCATCTGTGCCCAGGTGCACAGATGGTGCAGAGCAATGATATCCCTGCAAGTGAGAGGCAAAGCCCCCTACACTGCCTAGAGATACTGGAGCCGGGCCAGATAGGTGATATGCGAGGAACCTTTTTTTTGGGGGGGTAGCTGGGCTGTGGAGGGAGATGTGTGCAGAGGGGAGGGATGGAGGAGAGTGGTGCAGGGGCCAGAGCTGAGGAGAGGTTGAAGTGAGATGTGGATAGCCTGTGAAAGAGCTAAACCCTGCACACTGTATGTAGCACACTCCTCAACCCTGCACTTTATATACAGCGTACCCCTGAACTCTGCACTCTGTGCATAGCGCACCCCTGAACTCTGTATTGTGAATGCTATACATAGTGCACCCCTGAACTCTGCACATAACGCATTCCTCCCTCCCACACCCTCCCACTGTTGGTGCAATTTGGCCACACCCACTGTTTGATGCGTTTAAAGGAGGAGGACGTGGTTCAATTCCTGCACCTATTCTCTAGGGAAAAAAAGCCTTGGACTAATTTATATAGTCTTACAGCTACAACCGGCCCTTTGAGGGCAACAATAATGCTGATGTGGCCCGCAATGAAATTGAGTTTGACACCCCTGCCTTAGGTGATTTCTTGCTCATCTGTAAAGGGTTTCAGCATGCTAAACTTTTCAAACTCTGAATTTCCATCTCTGCAACAATGTACCAATTCTGTATAGCAGTTCAGTCTCTGATGTAGCTGTTTCACTACACTGAAAGTGGTGAGCACAGGAATCTGTATACAAAAATGCTTGCCTCCATTGATTGGCCAAATGCAATTTCTTCTGTTTTGAGTGCCAGTTCACAGTGGAACGTGGTTTTGAAAACCTGCGTTCTGTGTGCATTCGCAGCACCGCACTCCAATTGATCTGGGTGTGTAATCAAGTTGCTGTGCGTTTTTTAAAGTCGTGTATGCAATACTGTTGTTGGTGTGGTCCACAATTCAAAAGAATGGACTGAAAATCACACCTCGCTGAATCCCAAAGCAATGCGGAACGTGTTCCTGTGTGATTCCTGGTGTGAACCAGCTCTGAATCTATTTACAATCGAACAGCACATATATGGCCTTTTTGAAAAAAATTTTGCCCATTTGCACAAAACGAATCTGCATGCGCTTTCACAGAGCGAATAGCTATGCAAATTCTTTATAAATCAATCACTTAGTTGCAGTGCAGAGGTCTCCCTTATATTTACTTTTTTAGTAAAATGTTCTTAGTCTACAGTGTTAAGTTATTTCTCTACTGGTCAAATGTTCTTTACGTTATTTTTCTCTTAGGATTGAATGGTGGGTGTTATATTTGTCCTGAAAAAGGTGAAAAATAGAAATTGACATTTCACACATCATATGGGTATTATGTGTGACCTTTGCACGAATGCAGATTCTCACAGAATATTTTATTTTTTTTTATAAATAGACCCATTTGTCCTTTCCGAAATTAGGGCCGGTTCACACTGGTCCGACATGTGCTCCAACTTCCAGAGCACAAGTCGCATGACATGTCAAAATCAATGGTTCCCTATATGAGCAGTCTTAACTGGTCCGACTTGTGTCGGTCCGACTTTGAAAATGCTTTGTGCACTACTTTGGTCTGACTTGGGCATGATTTCAGCCCATTGATTTGAATGGAAGTCGAGATCATCATCTTAACTGATCCGACTTGTGTTCTGAGGATCGTGAGGGGGGAACCCCACACCAAAAGAAAAAAAGAAAAAGAAACTGCATGGGGCTCTCCCCCCTTAAGACTGGTTTGCAGAGATAGCAAACAGAGAGTTTGTTCCCTCTGTACAGAGTCCTGTGTTGATTGGACACAACCGATCAGCAGGTCCTGGCCATGAATTATTTGCCAAGACTTGCTGACAGACTCCCGCTGTGCACAATCACAGCAGGTGTCGTGAGGGGGCATGCATGATACGCTTTGTCTGCACGGGCTGCCCGTCCACAGTACATTATGGGTGGGCAGTCTGCAAGTGGTTAAGTTGTAACGTGAGCTGTGCCTGTTTACATTAAACTACCTCACATCCATCACATATAGGCCTGAAAATCTAGAAAAAAGGCGTAGACCTTTTCCATTTTTTTGGGGGGGGGACTGACCAGATTTGGAGGTAATCTGATGGGCCTTAGAGGAACATGATAGTGACAGTCGGACCTGATCAGACTGCCTGTGTAAAAGGGGCCTCAAACACTAATTATGAGTGAAAGAAATGTTTTTGTGTTACCATTCATTTTCTCTTAAAAATGGCCAAGATATCATAAATTCTGACAGGGTATGTAAACTTATGAGCACAACTGTACATACATGGGGGTCTTTTACTCTATTCTGATCTACACTTTAATATACAGTTTTTTTGTTTTGTTTTGGTTTTTTTTACAGTATTTGTTTTATTAGTGTAGAACAAATTTATTTTCCTACAATGAAATACTCCATAAATACCATAAAATTGTATTTTTTTATGATTTTCCTGTATTCCTCCTTTTTTGACATTCAAAGTTTGAAGTACAGCCAAAGGTTGATCTTGTTTTTCAACATTTGGAGCTCCTCCGCATACACTTGATGTGGAAAATACAACAGTGCTGTGATTGCACTGCACAGAAATGTTCCTAGGGTTTTTTTTTGTGAGGAAAACATCAGATGTGGAGCAGACCCTGATGTCATATATCATAGTGTGATTGGGGCCTAGTAGTAGATGAACTTTACATCAGTCTCTGCCTACCTAAGTCAAGTACAATTACAGTTCCGCTGTTGGCGGAAAATCCAACCCTTTGTACACTTTATCAGACAATCATTGTCACATTTTCCGCGGACAAATGTTGGATGGCAGGTTTTAAAATTTTCCGCGACAAATGTCTGTTGTCGGATTTTCCGAGTGTGTGTACACAAGCCCGTCGGATAAAAGTCCAATGTACAAACACACATGCTCAGAAACAAGGACGAGCCAGAAGCGGTAAGTCTTGTAAACTAGCGTTCTTAATGGAGAATTAACATTCGTGACATGGCAAATTATGAAATCTTGAAACGCAGCACACATTCTCTTCTTCTTTAAAGCGGAGGTTCGCACAAAAATTGAACCTCCGCTTTTTGGAACCCTCCCCCCCTCCGGTGTCACATTTGGCACCTTTCAGGGGTGAGGGGGGTGCAGATACCTGTCTAATACAGGTATTTGCACCCACTTCCGGGCGTAGACTCCCACGGGAGTCTATGCCACTTCCCGCCCCCCGCGCGCTGTCTGCTGGGACACACACAGGTCCCAGAGACAGCAGGGACCGTTCTGATTGTGCAGCGCGACTCACGCATGCGCAGTAGAGAACGGGGAAGTGAAGCTGCAAGGCTTTATTTCCTGAATCCCTCACAGAAGATGGCGGTGGCAGCGCCCGAGAGCTGAGCGACGGTTCGGTCTCGGGTGCCGACATCGCTGGACTCTGAGACAGGTAAGTGTCCTTATTTTAAAAGTCAGCAGCTGCAGGATTTGTAGCTGCTGACATTTAATTTTTTTTTTCCGCGGGACTCGCTCTTTAATGGGATAATAATGAAGCTGCTTTGCTGGTGATACTGATGGAGTTATTGCAAACAAATTTTCAAAATCTTTTTTTTTCTAGTGATTATCAAGAATAATATTAATATGCTTTTTTTTTTTTTTATTTGGGCAAGTTACCACAACACCATTATCCCATAGTTTTCCTTGTCAAAAGAAGTTTATTGAGTATACAATGTTATAAAGATACATAAAGTAAGTTTACAAGGATCTATAAAGTAAGCTCATTGTTTTACAGTAGGGTTTATATAGGTAAATATCATGAAATTTCAAATATTAAACATTGGGTTCACGTAAACCTAAATTAAAGATATATATCATTTCCTTAGTTACTTTTGTAGGTATTCAAATAATAGGTCAAATAAATTCTGATAATGAGCTTTAATCGTAAGGTGGAGAAAAGGAAAGAGAAAGAAGAAAAAGGGTTGAAAGGTAGAGGTATGGTCCACAAGGTTGTCCCGCTCGTCAGTTTATTATTCTTTTTAGTTCTCTTTGAAGCCTTAGAATGGGTGTCTCTGTAAGTCATTTAATCTGTTACCATGGCAACAGGACAGAGTCATTGAAGTTTGACAGGAACTATTGTTTTATCCAAGGATGCCAAAGTTTTTCAAATTTTGGAATTTGATTTTGATCGATGGCTACCATCTTAGCATGGGACATTGTATTATTCATTCTGTGAATTGTTTCTGCTAGTACCAATGTAGGAGATTTCCATGCCTTGGCCACTGTTTGTTTTGCAGCCGTTATTAGTTGGATCATAAGTTTGAATTGAGAGAGTGTTAACCATTCCGGTTTTAGATTAAGTAAAGTTAAATATGGATCTGGTTGTATTATTTTTTTAAATATTTTAGATGCAATCACGAAGACTTCCTTCCAGAAGGTTTGGATTACTGGGCACGTCCACCATATGTGTAAATATGTGCCTATTTCTGGGCATCCTCGAAAACAAAGAGCTGAGGTATTAGGTGAATATTTTGCCACTCTAGCGGGTACAAGGTACCAGCGAGTTAGGACTTTATAATTTGTCTCCAGTGCTAAGATGTTGGGTGAAGATGACTTAGATGTGAGCCATATGTTAGACCAGTCCGTGTCTTCTAAAGTTCGTCCCAGGTCCTCCTCCCACCTCTGAACGTAAGAGGGTCTATTAAGATTTGCTACTCCATATAATTGATTATAAAGTGATGAAATTGTACCTTTAGCAAATGGATCTTTTGTACAGATTGATTCAAAAATGGATAATTGGGATAATGGTGTATCCCCCTTTAGGAATGGTATATAGAAATTTTTGATTTGGAGATATCTAAATATCTCAGAGTTTGGTAGATCATATTTTTCTCTAAGCGATGGGAATGAAAGGAATTATTTAGATGCTATGAAGTCATTTAGTGTCTGAATGCCTGATGTTGTCCAAGCTTTAAAAGAATTTGGGTAGATCCATGCCGGATAAAAGGCCGGATTTCTGATAAAAGAAAGGAGAGGATTGTGTGGAGATTGTAACTGATATTTGGTTTTTAGTTTATCCCAGAGAGATAAGAAGTGTTTAGTTATGGGATTATGAATTTTAAAGCGGTCTTTAGGATCAAGCCATAATAAATTTGATATTAATAGAGGGTCATTTTCTGAAGCCTCTATAAATACCCATAATGGGATTTCCTGTTTTGCATGGTATTTGGACAGACTGGCCAAATGTGCTGCTCTGTAGTACTTAGTAAAATTAGGGTATCCCAGGCCTCCTTCATTTTTGGGAAGATGTAGTGTGTGTATAGGTATACGTGGTTTAGAAGAGCCCCATATAAACGAAGTTGCTCTTTTTTGTACTATTCTCAAAAAATAGGAAGGAATTGGAATAGGGAGGACTCTGAATAGATAAAGCAATTTGGGTAGAATAGTCATTTTGATTGCATTAATCTTCCCTATCCAGGATAAAGGAAGTTGCGACCATTGTTTTATTAGATTTGTGATCTGTCTTAATACAGGAGGATAATTGGTTGAGAATAAGTCAGAATGAGATGCTGTTAAATGAATTCCAAGATATGGGATTGATTTTTCTGCCCATGTGAATGGGAGTGCAGCCCTAGCTGGGATCAATTCCATGTTTGTGAGTGAAATATTAAGCACTAGGCATTTCTTAGGATTAATCATAAGGCCGGATAGGGCTGCAAATCCATAAAGAGCTGGTATTAAGTTAGGACCAGAGACCTGTGGTGATGATAGAAAAAGTAATATATCGTCTGCAAATATACATAATTTGTGTGTAATACCTCCTACTTCAATGCCAGTTATAGTTTGGTTTGTTCTGATGTATTGGGCCATGGGTTCAAGTATAAGGGCAAATAATAAGGGAGATAATGGGCAACCCTGTCGGGTACCTCTTTCGATATTAAAGGCTTCAGATTTGTATCCAGCATATTTTATATAGGCTTTGGGTTTATTATATAATGCTTTGATCCATGTTAAAAAGTGGGGTCCAAAATCCCATTTTTGTAATGAATATTGCATATATTGCCAGGATACTGTGTCAAATGCCCTCTTAATATCGAGAGATAGAAAACATAAAGGGATTTTCCGTTTTTTAGCAATATGTGCCAATAACACTGCCCTGCGTATATTATCGCCTGCCTGTCTATTTTGCATGAAGCCTACTTGATCTCTATGTATTAATTTTCCTATAATGCTATTGAGGCGTTTTGCTATTATTTTTGCTAATAATTTAATATCAAGGTTTAACAGAGAGATAGGCCGATAATTCACACAGGAAGTATCATCAGAAAGGGGTTTTGGGATCATACAAACAATTGCCATTAGTGTTTCTTGCCGAAAAGAATGTCCTTCTAGAAGTTTGTTAAAAGTTTCAGTGAGAATGGGAGAGAGTATTTCCGAGAATGTTTTATAGTATAAAGCCGAGTAGCCGTCTGGGCCTGGTCTTTTGTTAAGTTTTAGGTCTTTTATGGCGTTAGCAACTTCATCTATAGTTATAGGCTCATCCAAACTGCTTTTTTGATTCTGAGATAACTCAGGTAAGTTTATTTTTGAGAAGAAGGATTCAGCTTCTGTAGGATTAAATTCATTGTTTGTCTTGTATAAAGTTGCGAGATGTGAGTGAAATTTATGGACTATTTTAACTGGATTACAAGTGTAAACATTTTTTAATAATTTCAAACGTATTGGTTTGAAAGATTTGTTAGTTGAATTTAATGCCCGAGCCAAATATGTACCTGGTTTGTTTGTATTCATGTAGAAATTGTGTTTGGAGCGTTTGAGGGATTTATCAACTGACTCAGTGAGAAATAGATCGTATTCCAATCTAGATTTTTCCAGATGAGATTTTGTACTCTGAGATGGATTATCTTGAAATGATATGTAGGCTGCATTAAAATTGAGTTCTAGTTTTTTTGCTAGATTTTTGCGTTCCCGTTTAAATAGTGCCATTTGTCTTTGTATTGTACCACGCAAGACAGGCTTATGAGCTTCCCACAGTGTTATTGGGGAAATGTCTGTTGTATTATTAATTGATATGTATTCCTTTAAAGCTTGTTCAATGGCCACCTGATGTAGTGGGTGTTTGAGCATTATGTCCGGTAAGTACCACGTTGGGTCATGCGCTTTTGGTATGGCTGAGGCTATAGTAGTGTATACTGCATTATGGTCAGACCACGGAATCGGAATTATATCTGATGCAATAATTTCTGGTATCATTCCTATTGTTAGAAAAATATGATCTATTCTGGTGAAGGTTTGATGAGGGTGCGAGAAATAAGTGAATTTCTTTTTCATTGGGTTACTTTCTCTCCACGAATCTACCAGATTGTATTTGGAAAGAAGTTGAGAAAAAGGTAATCTAGAGGTTATTTTGGATGGTGTAAAAGGTGATTTATCTAGAAATGGGAGAAGGACCTGGTTCGAATCCCCACACATTATCACTGTTCCTATTTTGTGTGTATTAATCACTTGTAATATATGTGAGAGGAATGGTGTAGGTTGTTTGTTAGGAGCGTAGTAGGAAATCACCGTGATTGCTGTATCCATTATATAACCCATGAGTATCAGGTATCTACCTTCTGGGTCTTTAATTTCTGATGATAAGGTGAATGGTGTGGATCGGTGAAATGCAATTAGAGTTCCCCTTTGCTTGGTACAGGCAGAAGCCGTGTAAATTTGTTGATAAAAAGGAGAAATATATTTTGGAGTAGAATCTTTGGTGAAGTGTGTTTCTTGGAGGCATACTATGTGAGCCTTCTTGTTATGGAAAGTACGGAAGGCTTTGGTCCTTTTTTGAGGGACATTTATTCCCTGAACATTCAGGGAAAGTATATTCAGTGGTGCCATGGCAATAGATCAAATAGTTTTGACTTACTTTTTGTTATGCAGAGCTGACTGCGCAGATCAACCTGTGTGGACTGAAGAGATGAAAAGATAGAAAAGAAACCAGTGAATTCTGGAGTAAAGAGTAAACAAAAAACATATGAGATTAAACGATACATTGTATAAATTATTTTTTGCAAGTAATCACAATTTACCCGTGAAAGAGAGTAAATATCTCTCTCAGGGGAATAAGTGCCTTCGTCACACTCCCACATAATATGGTTGGGAGAATGAGGAGGGCTAATGGGGGTACACGGATCTTCCGCTTACAGGAGAGAAGTGCTATGTCAAAAGACATCAAAATGATGATTCATTAATTGGAGTGCAGAATATGGTTTTTGTTGAAATTATTTATTCCAGGGTGGTTGTATATGGTTAGTCTTGCCCTAGGCTAAATAATTCAGTTAGAAAGGTACTGTTAATAACTTTGGTATTGATGAAGATAGTTTGAATTATTTTGGGATTTTAACCCTTTTAGAGTAAACAATTACATATTTTATTCATATGTAACTGTTCAGATATGTTAACTCATAAAATTGAGGTTGTATTGCTTCAGATTAGAATAAACAAAAACATAATTCTAGGGACTAGTTAGGTAATAATATATTTGTTTTAAGAAAAGAAAGAAAAAGCTTCCATTACTTCTGGATTATTGAACATATTTGTCCTAAAAAGTAATAAATCTATTGTTATTACCTGATAATATATAACTGAACAAGAATTTCCTTATTTCACTTATATATTCTAAGGCTATATGAATCAGAAGTAATAAGAAATATAACTGGAATGTAACATGATCCCATACAGTGTGTGACTATCAGAATGCAGTTACATTCAGTTATAAATATAGGTTTTTTATAGAGAACCATCTCTTAGTATAATAAATGAAGAGATATCAGGAATTAGGATGTCAGTCCATTGAATCTTCTTGGTCCATGGATGATGTGGCATAACGGCCTCTTTTGTGAGAATGATGATTCCCATTTTGTTCTGAAATTTTCTGAATGCTGCCTGAAGGTGAAGATGATGCCATTTTTCTGCGTGTGGGAGTGTTGCTGCTTGTGGGTTCTGTCAGATTTAATTTTAAAAGGGTTTGTTGTAGTTCATCTGCTGATCTGCTTCTGTAAATTGTACCTTGGTAGTTAAATCTGACTGAAAAGGGGAAGCCCCATTGATACATAATGTTGTGGCGTTGCAGTTCCATTAGTTGGGGTTTCATGGATCGTCTTTTAGTAATAGTAAGTTGGGATAGGTCAGCAAAAATTTGATAATTGTGTCCTTGAAAATTAAGTTCCTTTTTTTCTCTTGCAGCAATTAGTATTTGTTCTTTCGTTCTGTAATAATGAAATTTTGTGATTATATCACGTGGGGGTCCATCTTTCTTTTTGGCTGTGAGGGCTCTGTGTACTCTGTCCAGTTCTAAACGTTCAATAGGGATATCTGGCTTTAGTTCTTGTAATAGAGCAGTAATAGTAGATTGCAGGTCTGTCACAGTTTCAGGTATTCCCCTTATGCGCAAGTTTGAACGTCTGGCTCCATTTTCGTAATCTTCGAGCTTAGTTTGAAGTATTAAATTCTCTTTTTTTAATTGTTCCAATTCTGTTATATTTTCCTGGGTTGTAATTTCAATTTCATCCATTTTTATTTCTAAGGCTGCGGTGCGGTTTCCCAGCTCTCTTATTTCTTTGGTTAGGCTTTTTGTTATTTGGTCTGAGGTTTGTTTTAAAGCCTTATGAAGCATCTTTTCAAATTGTAATAATATTACTGGGGATGCTGAGGAGGCTTGTGGAGAAGTTTGTGAGAGGATTTGTTCTATATCTGACTCAAATGGAGAGTCTTGCTGTGACATTTTCTGTCTGTGAGAGCGCCCTGATGCTGTATCTTGTGAGGTGACTGGAGCTGCTTCAGCTGCAGTGAGTGCCTGTGAGCTCTTTGTGAGGTGATTTTTATTTCTGCCACAGTTTCCTCCCAGTACCATATTTCCTGCCCAAACTTTCACAGTTTGTTCCCTGGGGCAAAAAGGTTCAAATGGATACCTTTTGAGCCTGCAGGCTCCGCTTTGTCCTTCTCTTCTCTCCTCAGCGGTGTGGAGCTCTAACAATGCATGTCTGCTCCGCTAGGCTCCATTATCCCATAGTTTTAAGATCAAAGATCCAACTATGTTGGTGTCCCTTGCCAGTTTTAGATTGTATTTTTTTAAATGTAACTGCCTACTCCCAAACTGTCATTTGAAGTAAAACACAAAGCCAAGTATTATTCTCCACATTTTTTTTTTATTGTGCATTAAAAAAAAGAAAACAAAATAAAATTAGACACGCTATCTGCCAATGGAACTTAACCAAAAATTGTATTCTATGCACTCAAAAATATAGAAAGCAACAAATCAAATCAATATTATTCAACCAAAAAATAAAATAAAAGCCTCATGCATGTTTCCTGCTTCTTAATATAAAAGGGGTCAACAATGCCAAGAGTTGGGCCAAGCAGGGGTCCATCATCCAGAGATAATTCAGAAAATCATCTGGATTATTCTCCTGGAGCTCCCGCAGCAAAGGCATTTGACATAATTGGTCACGTTTAACCATATGAGCCCCGGACCATTATGCTGCCTAAGGACCAGAGGTCTTTTTCCAATTTGGCACTGCGTCGCTTTAACTGCTAATTGCGCGGTCATGCAATGCTGTACCCAAACGAAATTTGCGTCCTTTTCTTCCCACAAATAGAGCTTTCTTTTGATGGTATTTGATCACCTCTGCGGTTTTTATTTTTTGCGCTATAAACGGAAAAAGACCGAAAATTTTGAAAAAAAATGATATTTTCTACTGTTTGTTATAAAAAAACCCAATAAACTAAATTTTAGTCATACATTTAGGCCAAAATGTATTCGGCCACATGTCTTTGGTAAAAAAAATGTCAATAAGCGTATATTTATTGGTTTGCGCAAAAGTTATAGCGTCTACAAACTAGGGTACATTTTCTGTAATTTACACAGCTTTTAGTTTATGACTGCCTATGTCATTTCTTGAGGTGCTAAAATGGCAGGGCAGTACAAAACCCCCCCAAATGACCCCATTTTGGAAAGTAGACACCCCAAGGAAATTGCTGAGAGGCATGTTGAACCCATTGAATATTTATTTTTTTTGTCCCAAGTGATTGAATAATGACAAAAAAAAAAAAAAAAATATTTACAAAAAGTTGTCACTAAATGATATATTGCTCACACAGGCCATGGGCCTATGTGGAATTGCACCCCAAAATACATTCAGCTGCTTCTCCTGAGTATGGGGATACCACATGTGTGGGACTTTTTAGGAGCCTAGCCGCGTACGGGGCCCCCGAAAACCAATCACCGCCTTCAGGATTTCTAAGGGTGTAAATTTTTGATTTCACTCTTCACTGCCTATCACAGTTTCGGAGGCCATGGAATGCCCAGGTGGCACAAAACCCCCCAAAATGACCCCATTTTGGAAAGTAGACACCCCAAGCTATTTGCTGAGAGGCATATTGAGTCCACGGAATATTTTATATTTTGACACAAGTTGCGGGAAAGTGACACTTTTTTTTTTTGCATAAAGTTGTCACTAAATGATATATTGCTCACACAGGCCATGGGCATATGTGGAATTGCACCCCAAAATACATTTAGCTGCTTCTCCTGAGTATGGGGATACCACATGTGTGGGACTTTTTGGGAGCCTAGCCGCGTACGGGGCCCCGAAATCCAATCACCGCCTTCAGGATTTCTAAGGGTGAAAATTTTTGATTTCACTCTTCACTGCCTATCACAGTTTCGGAGGCCATGGAATGCCCAGGTGGCACAAAACCCCCCCAAATGACCCCATTTTGGAAAGTAGACACCCCAAGCTATTTGCTGAGAGGCATGGTGAGTATTTTGCAGCTCTCATTTGTTTTTTAAAATGAAGAAAGACAAGAAAAAACATTTTTTTTTTCTTTTTTCAATTTTCAAAACTTTGTGACAAAAAGTGAGGTCTACAAAATACTCACTATACCTCTCAGCAAATAGTTTTGGGTGTCTACTTTCCAAAATGGGTTCATTTGGGGGGGTTTTGTGCCACCTGGGCATTCCATGGCCTCCAAAACTGTGATAGGCAGTGAAGAGTGAAATCAAAAATTCACGCCCTTAGAAAGCCTGAAGGCGGTGCTTGGTTTTCGGGGTCCCGTACGCGGCTAGGCTCCCAAAAAGTCTCACACATGTGGTATCCCCGTACTCAGGAGAAGCAGCAGAATGTATTTTGGGGTGTAATTTCACATATTCCCATGGCATGTTTGAGCAATATATCATTTAGTGACAACTTTGTGCAAAAAAAAAAAAAAAAAAAAATTTGTCTCTTTCCCGCAACTTGTGTCGCAATATAAAATATTCCATGGACTCAACATGCCTCTCAGCAAATAGCTTGGGGTGTCTACTT
Source organism: Aquarana catesbeiana (assembly GCF_042186555.1). NCBI lineage: Eukaryota > Metazoa > Chordata > Amphibia > Anura > Ranidae > Aquarana > Aquarana catesbeiana. Next base: position 477,091,434 of record NC_133324.1, on the reverse strand, counting down.
TCCAAAATGGGGTCATTTGGGGGGGTTTTGAACTGTCCTGGCATTTTATGCACAACATTTAGAAGCTTATGTCACACATCACCCACTCTTCTAACCACTTGAAGACAAAGCCCTTTCTGACACTTATTGTTTACATGAAAAAGTTATTTTTTTTTGCAAAAAAATTACTTTGAACCCCCAAACATTATATATTTTTTTAAAGCAAATGCCCTACAGATTAAAATGGTGGGTGTTTCATTTTTTTTTTTCACACAGTATTTGCGCAGCGATTTTTCAAACGCATTTTTTGGGGAAAAAACACACTTTTTTAAATTTTAATGCACTAAAACACACTATATTGCCCAAATGTTTGATGAAATAAAAAAGATGATCTTAGGCTGAGTACATGGATACCAAACATGACATGCTTTAAAATTGCGCACAAACGTGCAGTGGCAACAAAATAAATACATTTTTAAAAGCCTTTAAAAGCCTTTACAGGTTACCACTTTAGATTTACAGAGGAGGTCTACTGCAAAAATTACTGCCCTCGATCTGACCTTCGCGGTGATACCTCACATGCATGGTGCAATTGCTGTTTACGTTTGACGACAGACCGCCGCTTGCGTTCGCCGCGAGAGCAGGGGGCGACAGGGGTGCTTTTTTTTTTTTTTTTTTTTTCTTTATTATTTTTTTGCTTTTTTTTATCTTGTTTTTAAACTGTTCCTTTCATATTTTTTTTTTAAATCATTTTTATTGTTATCTCGGGGAATGTAAATATCCCCTATGATAGCAATAGGTAGTGACAGGTACTCTTTTTTGAAAAAATTGGGGTCTATTAGACCCTAGATCTCTCCTCTACCCTCAAAGCATCTGACCACACCAAGATCGGTGTGATAAAATGCTTCCCCAATTTCCCAATGGCGCTATTTACATCCGGCGAAATCTAAGTCATAAAATGCTCGTAGCTTCCGGTTTCTTAGGCCATAGAGATGTTTGGAGCCACTCTGGTCTCTGATCAGCTCTATGGTCAGCTGGCTGAATCACCGGCTGCATTCTCAGGTTCCCTGTTGAGACAGGAGAGCCAGAGAAAAACACGGAAGACGGTGGGGGGGGGCATTCCCTCCCACGGCTTGTAAAAGCAGTCTAGAGGCTAATTAGCTGCTAGGATTGCTTTTACATGAAAGCCGACCGCTGGCTGAAAAGAATGATACCAAGATGATACCTAAACCTGCAGGCATCATTCTGGTATAACCACTCAAAGTCGTGAATGGCGTACCTGAAGACAAAAAAATGGTTAACAATAAAGCACAGTAAACGGTAAAGTATAAAAAATTGCATATCTGAAAAGCAAACATGATAAAACATAATAACAATAAAACATTGCAGAATAGAATACAGTAAAAAAGAGCAGAACAATAGAGAGAGAGAATAGAGAGAGAGAACAATAAAACGACAACTATTTTTTTTTATTTTATATATTTTTTTTTTTTTTACACTTTTTTTGTAACTAACTTTTGTAACTGTAACCGGTTCCAGGTTCGGGTCTCTCAAAATGCGATGGCATCTTGGGAGATCCTGTGAAAGTGTGCCTAGTCTGTGCAATGCTGTACCCTACGCTAATACTCAACTAGTGAATGGTAGCGTTCAAAACATTCACCAATGCAAAGACCAGGATTGTCAGGACAGGAGGGACAATAATAGCGGGTGTCACGCCTATATACGCGATTGCTGCAGACACAACATCTTTTTTGGGGGGGTTCGTTGGGTAGAGGTACTCGGGAGGACATAAAAATGCCTCTCATGCAGCCGACTGCATTTGGTTGGGGATGTGAATGGGGGAAGTACGGGCGCTGCAGAAGCGGTGGGTTCCCAATTAGAATTGGCGAATGCAGCAGGAAGGGCATTATGGGCACGACGGGCCTGTGTTTGTCTTTTTGGTGGCAGCGGGACACTACTTGTGCTTGCCACCTCACCAGCTTGAACTTCACTTATGGGACTCGCCACGTCACCAAGTGTTACTGCAGTGCTGGTTTGACTACGACCGGGGTGTACTACGCCGCTGGTGCTTGCCAGTTCAATAAAAAGCTACCAAAAAAACTGTTAGCGAACGCAGGGATCAGGCCTGACTCTGCGAATGCTGCAGTTATGCGTTAGGTGTTTTGTAAGTGACAGTGATCAATTGATACTGCACTTGGGTGGGCTGGGCTGGGCCAGGCGGAGGGGCAAAATGCAGGTGCTAGCAGGTATCTGGGCTGATCCCGCTAACACTGCGTTTGTGGGAACCCTAAACTGCTGGGGACGCTAGTATAGATCTGATCGGACCAGATATTGATCCGTACAGATACTATACCACTAAGGGAGGTGTACGGTGCGTGCGTGGGTGTTAGCGGTACTGGTGCTAACCTGACGCTGCCTGGGGCTGGTGCTTGCCAGTTCACCAAAATGCTACCAAAAAAACTGTTAGCGATCGCAGGGATCAGGCCTGACTCTGCGAACGCTGCAGTTATGCGTTTAGTGTTTTGTAAGTGACAGTGATCGATCGATACTGCACTTGGGTGGGCTGGGCTGGGCCGGGCGGAGGGGCAAAACGCAGGTGCTAGCAGGTATCTGGGCTGATCCCGCTAACACTGCGTTTTTGGGAACCCTAAACTGCTGGGGACGCTAGTATAGATCTGATCGGATCAGATATTGATCCGATCAGATACTATACCACTAAGGGAGGCGTATGCTGCGTCCGTGGGTGTTAGCGGTACTGGCGCTAATCTGACGCTGCCTGGGGCGACGCATATCACCGCCGGACGATTAGGGGGCTAAACCTTTATTCGGTAATAAACGGCGGGTGCCCTGACACTATAAAAAATAAACGAACTAACCAACGTCAACCGTAACGGTTATACGGTGATCAGTGGTGAAAGGGTTAACTAGGGGGCAATCAAGGGGTTAAAACATTTATTAGGTAGTATATGGGGTTCCCTGACGCTATAAAACGCTGACGGCGAACCTAAATATTTACCTCACTAACTAGCGTCACCAGCGACACTAATACAGCGATCAGAAAAATGATCGCTTAGCGACACTGGTGACAAGGGGTGATCAAGGGGTTAAAACTTTATTAGGGGGGGTTAGGGGGGTACCCTAGACCTACAGGGGGGTAACAGTAACTGTGCTAACACTGTAACTGTCACAAACTGACACCATGCAGTAATCAGAAAAAAAAAAAAAAAAAAGCCTGCTTGGTGTCAGTTTGTGACGGGGGGTGGGTGATTGGGGGGGGATCGGGGGGCGATCAGGGGGGGATCGGGGTGTTTTGTATGCCTGGCATGTTCTACTGTGTGTGTGTGTGTTGTGCACTCACATTGATGTCTTCTCCCCTCGGCGCTGGAACGGAAACTACCGAGCCGAGGGGAGATGACATCATTTCCTTTGCTGCTGTTTAGCATACAGCAGCAAAGGAATGTTCCCATTGGCCGGCGGCGATCGCGAGGGGGGGGCCACGAACGGATGGCCTCCCCCTCCACTCCGATCGCCGGGGAACAAAACGGGACCGCCTCGGGCACCGGGGGGGGGTCCGATCGGACCCCCCACCCGCGAGAGGCAAATCACGTACATGTACGTGATTTTGCCTGCCCGTGCCGCCTTGCCGACGTACATCGGCGTGAGGCGGTCCTTAAGTGGTTAATAAAGCAACCAATTTTTGGTCCAAGAACTCCTCCTCCTCCTGTTCCTGGACTGGACTTGGGTCAAAGCAATAACTCCAAAGCGAATAATAAATAACACGTTATCTCCTCCGATTCCGCAACATGTCTGGTTGACGAACGGCTGTTCAGAAACGAACTGAAAAGCACAAAATGAAAAGCGCGAAATGAAAAGCGTGAATCACTCAAACTTCTACTAACACAAAATTAGCAGAAGGAGCACAAAGGGTGGCACTAAAGAGCTAAAAAACCACATAGTACGTCACTACGTTCATGTTTGTTGGCCAACAATTCCTCGCCGTTTGTATGCAAGACAAAATCCAGGCACACACCTTCGGACAAAAGTCTGAGGTTTTGTCTGCGGAAACTCCGATCGTGATTACGAAGCTTTACACCTTTTGTCCATACAACAGCTTTTTGTGACCCCCCACATACAGGTAGTTAAAAGTTTGCCCTCGATTCCTGTGTTCCTGATAGCCATCAACACAGAAATAGAGCGTAACATTTTGGATTTTCCCCTTCTGTCTTGTTGACAATCACACTAAGTTTAGGCTCTAAAGGAATTCATAACAGGAGAGTACATAACCTATTATGTTTAGCAAGTTAGTGAGAAACCATGATCAAAGACAAACCCCTGATACTGTGTGCTGGCCTTTGTTTAAGGTAAGACTTGCTAGGCTAGTAAAGCCTGTTTGGTTTGGTAATTTCATAGCATACCAGGAACCTGTCACCTAAGTGAAGTCACGATCCCAGTCTTTGTATTTTACTGCAGAAAAATATAAAAATATCCTTAAAGCTGAACTCCAAGCAAATAATGACACTAAACTCTTGTTTTTAAAAAGAGTTATATTCAAGCATGTATTCTTTTTTTTTTTAACAAAAAATTTTTATTGAACAAATCAGCATTACAATACAAAACAAAAAAAAAAAAAAATTAGTACAATCATTGTGGTGATAATAATGATAGTAAGATCTATCTTCAAGCATGTATTCTTAAATTGCATTTTTAAATACACTGCAAAGTAGAGTCATAATGTGCTACTATGCATCGTATACTAGCACATTATGAAATACTTACATTAGAACAAAGCCCTCCAGCGGCTCACTGTCACCCTGACAGGGCTTCCATCTTCACCACTGTCTTCCTTCCAGGTTTGCGTGCTCAGGCCGTCTGATTGGCAAAGCTGCGATGACGTCACTCTCGCAGAAGTCACGGACCACGGCACGGAGCTCTGAAGGGGTATGCCGTCCCTCCGGCTGCATGCAGTGTGAATATCTCCTAAACAGTGCAAGTTTAGGAGATATTCACTGTACCTACAGGTAATCCTTATTATAGGCTTACCCATAGGTACAAGTAAAAAAAAAAAAGAGTTTACTACCACTTTAAGGCTAGGTTTTCACTATTGCGACCCCAAAGTCGCGCAATTTACAGTGCAATTTTTGATGCAATGTCATGCGATTGGTGAGAACCATGGGAGAACAAGTTGCACCGAAGTCAGAACAAAGTAGTACAAAACCCTTTTTTTGGAGTCGCTGTAACTTGAGTCGCACCAATTAGAACGAGGACCATTGAAATACATGACATGATTTTGACTTGTCATGGGACTTCACATGTGCCAAGTCGCACGACAACTCGCAGTAGTGGAAACAGAGCCTGATGCCACGTACACACGACCGGACTTTCCGGCAGAACAGGTACGACGGAATCATTCCATCGGATATTTCGATCGTGTGTGGGTCTCATCGGACTTCTTCTTTCGAAAATTCTGACGGACCTAGAAATAGAACGTTTCAAATCTTTCCGACGGAATCAGTTCCTATTGGGAAAACCGATCGTCTGTATGCTGTTCCTAAGGACCAAGACGCATGCTCTGAAGTAAGTACGAGATGGAAGCTATTAGCTACTAGCTATTGCACTTCCTTTTTCTAGTCCCATCGTAGGTGGTGAACGTCACCGCGTTCTAGACGGTTGGACTTTGGTGTGATCGCGTGTACGCAAGACAGTTTCAGCGGAACTCCATCAGAACTCCGTCGGAAAGACCGTCAGAGTTTATTATGATGGAAAAAACGGTCGTGTGTACACGGCATTACTCAAAAAAATTACCTTCTGTTGCTCTCAGCCTCCTTCAAATTCCTTTTTTTCCTTGCTGCTGTGTACTGACTTCCTGTTGAAGGGTTACTAAGTTAATTCTCCGTGGTCCCACTGTATGTAGAAACATAGCCACTTTCTCTTGCTCATTCCCAAGACGGACTGTGAGCTATGAACTATGGGATTTGTAGTGTGCATAGAGCAATGCACATAACTGTACCAAACATATCCTGCTTCTTCAAAACAAATGGAAGTGAAGGGGAAAAGGAGAGATTTGGGTGTTTGTCTTATTTATTAAAATAAGTAACGCGTGCATGTACATTGAACAACTAATTTAGAATGTTGTATTTTATTTAAAGCATATCTACATGTAGCAGAATCTCTGACCAGTCTAATGTGAACCTTCAAGGCCAAAGATAACTGACATCCTTCCATAAGTGGTGGGTTGTGAGGCATAGTGGGTGCAAAGGTGGTAAAAGTCTTTTGGCGCCACAGACTTCTTGGATGTAAAATGTATTTCTTTTTTATTTTCTTTGACAGTCCTTTTATATTTTGTAGGGGAGAGAGGGTTAGGGCCAGGACACCCTTAAGTAGTTGCAATTTCTAATGGCAGACTTTGAGACTTCAATAGGAGAACAGCCGTGCAGGGAAAGGCCCCAGCAAGGTGCCACTTCTGCATGTGCAGAATTGCTGTCTCCTATGGTAACAGTACTTAAACAGTTCCCAACTCAAAGTAACAGTACTCTCAGGTGTACTACAACTTCTTCAGCCTCTTGAGCTCCTGGTCTCTCACTAGACCCTCTGATTCACTAACTCTGAATCCCGTGAGCTCCTCAAGGCTTTTGCGGTGGTATCTCCCTCAAGCGTCACCCACGCTACCCTGCTGGGTCCCTAGCTTGGCACTTCGGATACCTTCAAGCTTCGTCCCTTCTGACCGGCTCAGTCCCTAGCTTGACACACAAGGCTGCTCTGCAAGCGTCACCTCCGCTGGTTGGGTCCCTGACTTGATTACTGCCTGAAGTTTCCCGATTCCCCACCAATGCCCTTTGGTGAGAATTCTGCTCTGTACTTGCTTCAGTTACTCACTGTGGTCCCTGGTAAAGGCGATTGGTCCCTTCATGGTGACAACTTCCCTTCTACCTCCGACCACTGACAGGTTCTCCGACAGTCAGAACTGCCACTTCTGAGAGACTGAAAGCTGCAGTCCCAACCCTGCGCTACCCTCTTACTTCTGGATAGACCCTCACACAGCCTGGCAGCCTGATGCCCCCGGGATAGGCCCAATCTCCAGCCTAGCAGCCTGGGGTGTACGACACACGTCCACCCAGATGGTGGTCTGGGTGGCACACAAGAACACGGATCACCTGACCTCAACCAACTAAATAGGCTCTCCCAGCAGGATCAACAAAATCCCTGCCTATTGGCTGAGACACCCCATATACCCATAACCTGACCTTGAGTTGTCCTTCTCAATCTAATACCTCCAAGCCCGGCCAGCTGGTGTAGAAGTATAACCAGGCCAAACTTAGGGAGAAGTCAATGGATCCTTAGTAATTAAATACAGTAGCTACTCCTGACAAGGAATTTGGTGAGGAGCTCCCTGACTAAACCCCAGGGCACGATATACAGTATGGTCAATGTAAAAATCAATTCCACCTTGTATTTGTTATTTCTAGGCTACCCTTATTACAGGACTTCTCCGGGGCCTCTCCCATCCTCTGGAACTCCCTACCCCAACCTGGCATCTCCTGCTCTGTCCACTTTTAGATGGCCTATCCTGCCTCCGCCTAATAACTGTACATTTTTTTTCTCCTTTAGCCCATCCCCCACAGTTATTACCTTTTGTATATCTTGACCATCCCTCTAATGCCGCGTACACACGATCGGACTTTACGGCATACTTGGTTCGGCGTACCGGATTTCGTCAGACAATTCGATCGTGTGTGGGCTCCAGCGCACTTTGTTTTCTCAAAAGTTTGATGGACTTAGATTTGAAACATGTTTCAAATCTATCCGACGGACTCGAGTCCGGTCGAAAAGCCCGCTCATCTGTATGCTAGTCTGACAGACAAAAACCGACGCTAGGGCAGCTATTGGCTACTGGCTATGAACTTCCTTGTTTTAGTCCGGTCGTACGTCATCATGTACGAATCCGTCGGACTTTGGTTGATCGTGTGTAGGCAAGTCCGTTCATTCGTAAAGTCCGTCGTAAAGTCAGTCGAAAAGTCCGCCGGGCAAAGTATGCTGTAATGTCCGGTTGTGTGTACGCGGCATTAGATTGTAAATTCTAAGAATCAGGGCCCTCTAAATGTTAATGTATTAAACTGTGTTGTAATTGTGCTGTCTGCCCTCATAATGTAAAGCACCGCATAAACTGTTGGCGCTATATACAGTTCCTTAAAAAGTATTTATACCCCTTGATATTTTTCACATTTTGTCATGTTACATCCAAAAAAACTTAACTGTATTTTATTAGAATTTTATGTGATAGACCACCACAAAGTGGCACATAATTGTGAAGTAGAATGAAAATTATAAATGGTTTTCAAAATCTTTTACAAATAAATATGTGAAAAGTGTGGCTTGCATTTGTATTCAGCCCCCCCTTGAGTCAATACTTTGTAGAGCCGCCTTTCGCTGCAATTTCAGCTGCAAGTCTTTTTGGGGATGTCTCTACCAGCTTTGCAGGTTTAGAGAGTGACATTTTTGGCCATTTTTTGCAAAATAACTCAAGCTCTGTCAGATTGGATGGAGAGCGTCTGTGAACAGCAATTTTTAAGTCTTGCCAAAGATTCTCAATTGGATTTAGGTCTGGATTTTGACTGGGGCATTCTAACACATGAATATGCTTTGAACTAAACCATTCCATTGTAGCTTTGGCTGTATGTTTAGGGTCGTTGTTCTGTTTGAAGGTGAACCTCCACCCCAATGGTCAAGTCTTTTGCAGACTCTAACAGGTTTTCCTCTAAGATTGCCCTGCTGAAGAAAAGCATGCTCACAACATTATGCTGCCACCACCATGTCTCACGATGGGGATGGTATGTTCAGGGTGATGTGCAGTGTTAGTTTTCCACCACACATAGCGTTTTGCTTTTAGGCCAAAAAGTTCAATTTTGGTCTCATCTGACAAGAGCACCTTCTTCCACATGTTTGCTGTGTCCCCCACATGGTTTCTCGCAAACTTCAAATGGGAATTCTTATGGCTTTCTTTTAACAATGGCTTTATTCTTGCCACTCTTCCGTAAATTTGTGGACTGCACGACTAATGCCGCGTACACACGTCCGGACTTTACGGCATACTTGGTTTGGCGGACCGAAGTCCGCCGCACAATCCAATCGTGTTTAGGCTCCTGCTGACTTTTTTTTCCCAAAAGTCCGCCGGACCTAGAAATGAAACATGTTTCAAATCTTTCCGTCGTAAGTCCGCTGGACTCAGTTCCTGACGGAAAGCCCGTTCGTCTGTATGCTGGTCCGACGGACCAGATACGACGCAAGGGCAGGGTACTGCATCTCGCGCTCACTGCAATAATAAAAAACAATTTTCCTATTGTGGCGAGCGCGGGGCCCTTAGGTCTGGTATGGCTTTTAAGGGGAACCCCCTACGCCGAAAAATCGGTCTGGGGGTCCCCCCCAAAATCCATACCAGACCCTTATCCGAGCACGCAGCCCGGCTGGTCAGGAAGGGGGTGGGGACGAGCGAGCGCCCCCCCCTGAACTGTACCAGGCACATGCTCTCAACATGGGGGGGTGCTTTGGGGGAGGGGGCCTCTTCCCGACAACCCTGGCCGTTGGTTGTCGGGGTCTGCGGGCGGGGGGGCTTATCGGAATCCGGGAGCCCCCTTTAATAAGAGGGCCCCCAGATCCCGGCCCCCCCACCCTATGTGAATGAGTATGAGAATGACACTCGCTCGTCCCCACCCCCTTTCCTGACCGGCCGGGCTGCGTGCTCGGATCGGGGTCTGGTATGAATATTTGGGGGGACCCCATGCCGTTTTTTCGGTGTAGGGGGTTCCCCTTAAAATCCATACCAGACCTAAGGGTCTGGTATGATCCCGACGGGGCTCACAAGGTGTCAATCTAGCCGATAAAAGCGGAGAGATTGACTTCCTTTTCTAGTCCCGTCGTACCCGAGTCACGTTCAAAATGAACGGATTTGGCCGTGTGTGGGCAAGTCCGTCCATTCAGAAAGTCTGGCGATAGTCCGCTAGAAGTCCGGCGAGAAGAACGTTGGACCTAGTTTCTCAGAAAGTCCGGTCGTGTGTACGCGGCATTATAGTTGTCCTGTAGACAGATTCTCCCACCTGAGCTGTGGATCTCTGTAGCTCCTCCAGAGTTACCATGGGCCTCTTGGCTGCTTCTCTGATTAATGCTCTCCTTGCCCAGCCTGTCAGTTTAGGTGGACGGCCATTTCTTGATAGGTTTGCAGTTGTGCCATACTCTTTCTATTTTCGGATGATGGATTGAACAGTGCCCTGTGAGATGTTCAAAGCTTGGGATATTTTTATTATAACCTAACCCTGCTTTAAACTTCTCCACAACTTTATCCCTGACCTGTCTGGTGTGTTCCCTTGCCTTCATGATGCTGTTTGTTCACTAAGGTTCTCTAACAAACCTCTGAGGCCTTCACAGAACAGCTGTATTTCTACTGAGATTAAAGTACACACAGGTGGACTCTATTTACTAATTTGGTGACTTCTGAAGAAAATTGGTTCCACTAAATTCTAGTTGGGAGTGTAAGAGTAAAGGGGGCTGAATACAAATGCACGCCACACTTTTCAGATATTTATTTGTTAAAAAATTTAGGTTTTTGATTGTAACATGACAAAATGTGGAAAATTTCAAGGGGTATGAATAATTTTTAAGGCACTGTACACACGCAGGCAATATATGTAAACTTCCAAGCTAATGTAACTTTAACTGACTCAAATTTATTTACTATATAGGTAAAAAAAAAAAAAAAAAAGTTATGTCATTGATGTTTATAACTGTATAGTTCTAATGTAAACCAAAACAGCAGCCATAATTGTAAGCTCCATACAACCACCTATAATCTCTTCTTAGGCCTCATTCACATGGATGTACAGCAGCAGACAGTGGCAAGAGACAATGCACTGCTAAAGCTGACCTTAACAGGTAGTTGCTGATAGCTATAGTCTCCTAGCCTTTGCAAAGCTATGACAGGCAGACATGAGCCTCAGCTTTCTGCTGATCCTCACATGTATCTTGCAAATCCAGTGATTACATATGGTTAGGAACAGATGTCTGTCTCTTGACACATCTGTGTGCGTCCAGGGTTGGACATCTGCCCCTAACTGCAGGTGATCACACAATCTGCAGATACATGCGGAGAGCTGCTGATCCTGTAAGCCTGTCATTGCTTAGTACAGGCTGAGTGGCTGTAGCTGCCTGCAACCACCTGTTAGCCCAGCCACAGAAATATGGCGTATCTTGCTGCTATCCATGTCCATCTGTGGCACTGTAGCTCACAGCGGGAGGATTTTAGACACAGGGGCAGTGCTGCTGAAACTGAAAGCAGTGGGCAGGGCTGGATGTTGAATAGATACAGGCGTGTGAATCAGCATGGTAATGGTAATAGCCATGCCCCCTGCAATATTTTTTCATTCCATCGTAGTAAAAGGCAGCACAGTCTACATGTTGGTGGCAACACTGCTCTAAATTCATGAGCAGTGCAGCACTGTTGTCACTAGACATGTGCACACTGAAATATTTTGTTTCAGAATTTCGCTTTCGTCCGAAAAATAAATTTATTTAGTTACTCCCGAAATTCGTTTTTATTTATTTTGTTTAGTTAAAAAATGCATTCATCCGAAAATCCGAAATAATTAAGGTCGAATCTGTCATTGAAGGCTTATGGTGTCTGTCGAATGTTCTAAGAAGATTCGACGGAGAAGCTAACTGCAGCTAAATCGTACATTTCCAGTAGAATATTCCGCCTACAAGCTATAGTGGAATTCTAATGTTGTATGACACTAGTAATAATTATATTTATTAATTATTATTACTAGTCAACCAACATTAGAATTCTTCTATAGCCTATGGGTGGAGCATTTAACCATAAATGTCCGCTCGCGACGACTGCTTCATCAAATCTTCACATCGAATCTTTTCTCTCTATGTCGAATATTCTTGGACTAATAGAGTTAGGTTAGGCACATTCGACCTTTTTTGCTATTGTCTCTATAATGTTGAATCTTTTCTCTCTATGTCGAATCTTTTCTCTCTATGTAGAGTGATCTTGGACTAATAGAGCTAAAGTTAGGCACATTCGACTACAGATTCGATGGACACAGATCGCTATTGTCAGCGTCATGTCAAATCTCCTATCTATATCGAACTGTTGTCGCAACAAGAACGAAAAAAAAGCATTTGTTTATGTCGGATCTTTCGGTTTTTGGATTCTGCACGCTCGTTAAAACGATAACGAAAATACCCGAAATTCGGACGAAAATACATTTGGACCAAAACAAATGCACATGTCTAGTTGTCACCCAATCACAGGAAGCTGCAAGAGGTGGACTTTACTGGTAGGATATTTTTGGGACTTTGCAGAGGGACTAAGGGAAAACAGTAAGTGTATATACAATACTGATTATGATGCACTAACCTACGTTGACCCAGATGAATATTGTGCACACAGTCTCTAAAGACTGCAAAGTGAACACACATTGTACTGAGATGGATCAAACAGTCAAAGAAAATGCCTCCTGCGCAAGTATGTGGTAGCCTGGTACAAGTATTGGAGATTAATTCACATCACAGGGATACACTTCAAGCTTTGCTGCCCTTTAGGACTGGGGATGTCCTGAAGTCACTACAAGAGATAAACACAGAAGAGTGCTCCAGCCTAGTGCATTATCACACAAAAACACTTTATTAAGGAAAAAATGTACTCACAAACGTATGAATGGGCTCTGAAGAAGAAGGTCCGACCTTCGAAAAGGGGTCAGCCAGATTGGACCCCAATAGGGTCCCCCTGTATTCTGAAGTGCACTGTGTCTAGGACTGGTAAGCTTTGGAGGAGTAGCTCGATGAGCGTTTTTTATTGATACGTTTGTGAGTACATATTATTACTATTCTTTAACTTCTTCCCACTGGCTACTGTACATAAAAGGGCTGGGTGGGCCTTTCGTCATTCTGAGTGGACGTTCAGGAAGGAGGAGGGGAATCTGCAAGCTCTGTGACAGCTCTGTGTGTAAGAAATTATTTTACACATTGAGCTGTCACAGATCCCCACACACAGTACACCAAGCACCACATCTGTCAGTGACCCCATAAACATCTGTACCAGTGCACAAAACATCTGTCACATTGTCCCCATGAACATCTGTATCAGTGCACAACACTGGTGGATGATAGGCAAAAACATGTGTCAGTGTACCAGTGTCCCACCAATAAATAAATCATTTATCACACTTAGAGTAGATTTTTTGTGCAGAAAGCACCAGCATGGCAGAATTTGCTTGTACTAATTGGATGGGGTTTGTCGACCTCCTTAGGGCTAGGGCGGCGGGCCCTTCAAAGAATGATAATGAGATAATGACTTATTTTGCACAGCTTAACCAACTGCTAGAACAGAAATCGAGGGCCTATTGACATGCCTCTTACTTTTGCCAATATTTGGAGGCGAAAGTAATCCCGTTTGTGAGTACAAAGAAGTTTGCGAGTACAAATTTTTCCCACCATACAGAATCCCTCACAGGATCTGAAAGACAAATGGGAAGAAAATCTTACTGCATGCTCATTGAGCATAGTTGGTATACTGAAACAGCACTATGATGAAAAGGTCCTGAGACTAGATAGGGAGGTCCAAACCATTTTAGGGAAGATAGGAGGCCGTTCGGAATCTACCACCTACAAAAATGAAAATACTAAATTGAAGGAAAGCTTAGAAAGATTTACTAAGCAAATCATAAAGAATAAGGATAAGAAATTCATGAAGGATCAAATAGCATAGACAGGACGGTTTTATAGATGGCAGAATGTGAGAAGGGGTAGAATTTTCACAGGGATTCTGAAAGTGAGTTTTCAGATCACTCCTCTGTTTCCTCAGATTTTTCATTCCGGGGACAATCCAACGAAAGGGGACACAGATCGAATCGCCGTGCATGTGGACGTCGAGGTAGATCCGGTGGTGGTGAGTCATGTGGTGAATATAATCGCACCCCCCTTCCCACGAAACGTAAAGATCCTCCCTCGGGTGAAGGACAAGTTGTTAGGGCAAACACATGTGTGCCAATATAGGTGATGGTACGGTCAGGAGGAAGGATTTAGGCCCTTTAGCAACCCCTCCCCCTTTAGACATAGACGAGGACCCTTTAGAACTGACTCCCACCGACAGACTTCTACAGACCAACACTAGACAAGAAAAAAATTATGTTTTTGTGACCATATCAGAACAATAGATGAAAATAGTCTGGACATTAAAAATCTAACATCTTATCATTTTACATCTGAAATGTCTTTATTAAGATTGGGTCTGAACTTTTGTCCCAAAACTAGCATGGATCTCTTTGATGTAATTACGGAATCTATTTGTTTGTAAGTTAAATTTCAAATGCCAGTTTGAGGGCTCTTAATATGTGACCGATAAGCCTCAGGATGAATCAGATATTTTTAAGCATCAAGCGTTCACTCGTGCTGAATGCCGAGCGCTGAAAGCACTGAATGAACTAGCTAAGGAAAGCGGGCAGGTCAATTTTGAAGCCCTTATGAATGATGAGGATGCTGAAAATATAACCCAATCAACATCTGTAAAAATAGATCAGTGAGGTTCCCGAATTCAACCAAACGGAGGGTCAACCTATTTCTCCAGTTAGTCACAAGGGACCTTAAGACCCTTGTGTCTGGTGGGAGAAACTGGGCCCATATTAATGGCCACCAAAAAGAAACATTGTTGAATTTACAGCAACATCGTGATGTTGTTATAAAGCCCTCAGATAAGGATGGTAACATTGTCATTATGACTCAGGAATCATATGTTAGAATGTGTGAGGATATTTTGTCCAACCGGGCTTGGTATAAAAAAAATATCACCTTTGATGATCACTAGTTTCCAACCGGAATTCTGTAACCTAGTTAATAGAGCATTTAAACAAATCATCAATAAGGATACAAGGGACTTTTTGATTATCACCCATCCAATAACGCCTACATTCTATGCATTACCCAAAACACACAAACATGTGCAGAACCCTCCGGTACGTCCTATAGTTTAAGATATCAAAAGCATTACCTCCCAAGCTAGTGTCCTGGTGGATGAATACCTGCACCCTTGTATGGAGAGCCATCCGACATACCTCAAGAATACAATACATCTGTTGACAATCCTGGAGGGTATCAATGTCGGGGCCGAAACATTGTTGGTGTGGAGGCTCTTTACTCGAGCATACCGCACAGTTTGGTATTAACAGCAATTAGACAATTCTTGGATGAAAGAAGTACCAATGTTTACGATTATAAAGTGTTTGTTTTAGGAACTTTTACGGGTTATTCTCGTGTACAATGTTTTCATGTTTGGCTCCCACTACCTCCAGGTGCAGGGGGTGCCTATGGGGACCACGTGTGCCCCCTCCTATGCCAACCTGTAGCTGGGGGGAGCGGTCAATCTTTGGATCTGAGGACTTGTCGATGTACATTGAGTCAATAGATCCATAGATCCTGTCCAAAGTATGAGGATGTCGTCGATGTACCTCCGCCACAAAGATATGTGGCGGTTCCATCGACGACATCCTCATCCTTTGGACAGGGTCCATGGATCTATTGACTCAATTTGTTGATAAACTCAATGACAACCATTTTAATCTACGATTTACGTTAAATATAGATGCCTTTACTATACCCTTTTAGACCTTACTGTGACAAACTTTCCCGATGGATCCAGATCTGGAGGGTCGTGTTCAGGCACTGGTCACGCCTGCTGCGACTTCTACCACATCTGCACTTGCTACATTTATCGAGGCCTCTGCAAGTCCTCCAGTAATTATGCTACCTCTCGAGCCTCAAGTACCAGTCCCCAAAAGGTTTTCCAGTGATCGGAGCAAGTTTAGAGCCTTCTGCAATGCCTGTCAGCTCTATTTTGCTCTTCAGCGAGAGACATTTTTTTCTAGAAGCTACAAGGGTGGGATTCACCATTTAGCTGCTCCAAAGAGAACCACGGTCCTGGGCCCATCGTCTACTGGAGGAAGACAATGCACAGCTAAATACTATGCAATTATTCTTCACGGCCATGGCGCAGCTGTACGATGACCCGCAACGAACCACTACTGCTGTGATGGCCCTTCATGCCCTTCAACAAGGCCACAGACTAGTCGAAGATTATGTCACGGATTTCTGAGGTTGGAGTGCATACCGGCTTTAATGATGCAGCCCTGCGTCACCAGGTCCATTTGGGTCTCTCAGAAGGTCTTAAAGATGATCCAAAACACTGGAGGCTCTGATCACATTATCAATACAGATTGATACGTGAACGCAGATCTGAGAGATCTATCAGAGGCACCTGAACCGATGCATTTGGGCCTGATCCACCCGTCACTAACCCCAGAGGAATGCCAACATCGACGGTTGAACAACCTATGCCTCTACTGGGGTGAGTCCGGTCACTACGTACGCACCTGCCCTGCTGCCTTTCACTTTCTTCAGTTAATCAACCCAACATATCTGCCAATTCAGCTCACATAGTCCTGCCTACCTCATTCCAGCTTCCGGAAAGAACTGTGCCAGTGACCGCAATCATTGATTCGGGAGCTTGCAGTTGCTTCATTGAGCTGTCCTTCGTTGCTCAGCAGCACCTTCTGCTACAACCTAAGAACCAAGGGCTCACTGTGTTCCTGGCTGATGGATCTTGCATCAAGTCAAGACTTGTGACCAAGGAGACCTCTCCGCTTCTCACCACCACTGCTACCAACCACCAGTAACTATTACGCTTGGATGCAATTTCATCACCGCTTTTTCCTGTCATCTTGGGCCTCCCTTGGTTGCAGGCTAACAACCCATATATTGCCTGGAAGTCTGGAAGAATAGAGTTCGTATCACCTTACTGTCAGAAACAATGCTGTCCAGCACCACTTCAACTTCTTGCTTCTTTACCATGCTTGGAATCACATGCCGAACTGTGTCAGGTAGTCCCCAAATGCTACCATGAATACCTGGATGTGTTCAGTAAATGGGGTGCAGATACCCTTCCTCCACACAGACCATATGACTGTCCCATTGAACTTGTTCTGGGGGCAGAAATTCCATTCAGACGTTTCTTTCCCCTGTCTGAGCAAGAGCTGTTCTGAAGGACTATATTGGCGAGAACCTGCAGAAAGGGTTTATTCGCCCCTCAACTTCACCAGCCTGTGCAGGTATCTTTTTTGTGGAGAAAAAGGACCAGTCACTAAAGCCATGTGTGGACTACAGTGACATAAAATCACAGTAAAGAACCACTACCCCCTGCCCTTAGTTCCTGAACTCTTTCAAAGACTCATTTGTTTATTTTATTATTATTACCGTGTTCAATTTTTGTACCAATAAAATAGATTTTTTTTACTACAATACTTCTCTTTGGTGTATCCTGTTCTACTATCTCTCTTTGTCCACAATAAACCTGGAGCACTCTTTCCATATATGTCTTTCAAAGACTCAAGTCTGCAAGTGTGTTTACCAAACTTGATTTATGAGGAGCCTATAACTTAGTCCAGATCAGGAAGGGCGATAAGTGGAAGACCACTTTTCGTACCTGCTTTGGTCACTGTGAGTATCTGGTCATTCCATTTGGCCTATGCAACGCACCAGCCGCTTTTCAACACTTCGTCAATAATATCTTCAGAGACTAGATATATTTGTCGTCATCTACCTGGACGACATTTTGATCTTTTCCATTTCATTAGAGATACACCGGGGACACGTCAAGAGTGTACTTCTCCGACTTCGCCAGCATGGACTTTACGCCAAGGCTGAAAAGTGTGACTTTGAACAGCAGAGCATCCAGTTTCTTGGATTAATTATTTCCACTGAGGGAATCAAGATGGATCCCCAAAAAGTATCCGCAATCCTGGACTGGCCAGCTCCCACCAATAAAAAAGGAATCCAATGTTTTGTAGGCTTCGCCAACTTTTATCGTAAATTCATCAGGAATTTCTCAGCCATTATCTCCCCCATCACTCAGCTTACCAATCAAGGCATCAGTTTTTACTGGTCTACTGAGGCACAAGTGGCCTCTGAGACCTTGAAGGAATGATTCATCACCGCTCCCATTCTAAGTCACGTGAAAGGAAGTGCAGCGCTGTAACTGCATATCATTTCCAGAAATAAACTGGGTAATAAGTGAACACACACAACGATCAATTGCGCAAAATGAAAACTGCACTAATGAATAGATCCAGTGCTAGTATGAGGTACCATAAGGTCAATAACATATGAATCAAGTGAGTAAGTACCAACCAAGTTTAAAAAAAAAGGAATATATATATATATATATATATATATATATATATATATATATATGTATATATATATACAATATATCAGTGAATTATGTGTGAATAATAAAATGCCACCTAAATGCACATTATCACAATACAAAGTCCATCAAATGATGAATGTCATAGTATACTCTTCCATATGAGTGTCAGATAAATCCCAAAGGCATGGATGGTGATGTTCCCGTACTTTTAAAATACCCAGGACTGTGCTTCCACCAAGGGAGAGGGGTAGGTATTCTTATCATAGGGCATGGACACACACGCCAGCGGCGGTGAGTCAAACAAGCATGCATGGACACCCAAGTCCAAGGTCACGATCTCCAGTGATGGAAAGGTGCAGGCACACGATCTCAGCAGTGGGATAGGCAAAATGAACCAAAGGCCGGAAGGTAACCACAATCTCCTGATCTTGTGTGGTATCCTTAAAGATCTTTCTCCAGCAGTTGGTAAAGGATGATCATAAAAAACAAAAAAGGAAGGCTTCTACATGGCATAGATCAAAACAATATGCGGATTTATTAATAAAAAGTTACAAACATAATTTAAGATGTGTGCTTCAAAAATGTGATCACTAAGAAATTCATAAAATTTGGCGCAATGTGCATAGCTCAGCAGACAGAGACCCAGGATCGTGTGCCTGCACCTTTCCATCACTGGAGATCGTGACCTTGGATTTGGGTGTCCATGATGCTTGTTTGACTCACCACCGCTGGCGTGTGTGTCCACGCCCTATTGTAAGAGTTCCTACCCCTCTCCCCCGGAGGTGGGAGCACAGTCCTGTGTGTTTTAAAAGTACGGGAACATCACCATCCATGCCTTTAGGATTTATCCGACACTCATGTGGAAGAGTATACTATGACATTCATCATTTGATGGACTTTGTATTGTGATAATGTGCATTTAGGTGGCATTTTTTTATTCACACATAATTCACTGATACATTGTTTATATATACCGTATATACGCGAGTATAAGCTAACCCGAATATAAGCCGAGGTACCTAATTTTACCACCAAAAAAATGGGAAAACTTATTAACTCGAGTATAAGCCTAGGGTGGGAAATGCAGCATCTACTGGTCAAACAATGCCCATCTGCAGCCTCACTGTGCCCATCTGCAGCCTCACTGTGCCCACCTGCAGCCTCATTGTGCCCATTTGCAGCCTCACTGTGCCCATCTGCAGATGTACCTTTGATAACAAAAACAGTGGGTGTCTCCCGCTGTGTCATGCAGTCTGTTCGGCGGCTGTCCACTGTAACAAAGCCCCGCCTCCTCCTCGTCCGTGATAGACGGAACACTGATTCAGTTTCCCAGCATTGTATCAGTGTTCCATCTATATCGGACGAGGAGGAGGCGGGGCTTTGTTACAGTGGGCGGCCCTGGAACAGACTGCATGACACAGTGGGAGACACCGGCTGTTTTTGTTATCAAAGGTACAGCTGAAAATGGGCACAGCGAGGCTGCACCACCACTCGAGACCCTCACTCGAGTGTAAGCCGAGTGGGGCTTTTTCAGCATAAAGAGAGGGGTAGAGAAGGAAGCGCCACCTGAGTGTAGTATTAACAAATGATGTTTAATGACACCAGGTAAAAACACACTTACAGGATAAAAACATATAAAAGGCTCATCTGTATAGGTATGTGGTCCTCGGTGTTCCCTCTGATCCTGTGGTACCTATACAGATGAGCCTTTTATAGGTTTTTATCCTGTAAGTGTGTTTTTACCTGGTGTCATTAAACATCATTTGTTAATACTACACTCAGGTGGAGCTTCCTTCTCTACCCCTCTCTCATCCATCACAGAGCCAGCTCTCTGAGGACAGCAGCCACCTAGCCTACCAGCCTACTTTAACCATTACATTACCGGTTACCACTTAACCCTTGAACTTCCAGCCTGTCCCCTATGGACTAAGTTGCTCAGCCCTTTATATCTACTGTTATATATGGACTTGTGTGTTTCCGCTTACAGTTACCAATACTCTGTTTTTCAGCATAAAAAATGTGCTGCAAAAGTCGGCTTATACTTGAGTATATACGGTATATTCCTTGTTTTTTAAACTTGGTTGCTACTTACTTGATCCATAAGGTATTGACCTTATGGTACTTCATACCATCTTACCAGCCGGAAGTTTCCTTCTGTTACAGTCAGGCATGCTATCGCAATTGCAGCAAGCCTCAGCAGGGACATCCAGTCCTCCAAGGGTCACATTGCAGGCAAAGAATGGCGTACTATTGAAAGGGGAGCAAATCTTTGTGCCAGAAACCGTCCGAGTGGCTGTCTTAGGGTTCTGCCATGATCACCCATTAGCAGGCCATTTCAGAATCCACAAGACCATAGAATTGGTACAACGTACATTCTGGTGGCCTGGGTTGGAGAAGGATTGCAAGACTTAGGTCAATGCATGCACTGCCTGCATTTGGAGCAAGAACACCCAAAATAAAGCTTGGGGCTTACTCAGACCCTTACCTGTACCTGATAGGCCTTGGAAGATGATTGCCATGGACTTTGTTTGTCAAGCTTCCACCATCTGAAGATTGTTCTGCTATTTTTGTTGGTGGATCGCTTATCAAAAATGGCACACTTCCTACCCCTGAAGGGTACCAGTCCGCTGCTGAGACTGCTCGGGTCTTTATCAAGGAGGTTGTCAGGCTTCATGGCATTCCGATGAACATTGTGTCAGACCGTGGAGTCCAATTTCCCTCAAGGTTTTAGAAGGCATTATGTGGGTCTTTAAAGATTAAGCTTTCTCTATCCTCAGCTTACTACCCCCAGACCAACAGGCAGGTAGAACAGACCAATCAAACCCTGGAGCAATACATCCAATGTTTTTCACGTCCTTTGCCCAGGGTGACTGGGTATCTCTTTTGCCACTAGCAGAGTTTGCATATAATAACGCCAAAACATTCAGGATCGGGACAGTCTTGAAAGGACAAATAATTAAAACGTTCAATGAGATAAAAACATGTGCCCATTTATTAATAACATATGATTGGATCAATAATTATCTAGACAACTCCTTGCATAGATGGAACAACTGCAAAGCATGCTCCTCACTGTGACAGTACCTTAAGCAACAGTCGGTGTGGACTGGCTTGGTGGGGCATTGCTGTGATGGCAAAACCTTCATTTGTTCCTGGATGTCACTAGGAGGAGGGAAGCCAGCGTGTGCAGAGCCGGATGGACAATGTGGAGCCTTGATCAGATCCCGATACTCGATCGGATACTGTGGGGAACTCTGGTAAAATCGTAGTTCCAGTTTTCCATATATCCCTGTTGAAAGCAGCAGTACCAGATCCATTTCCCAATCGTAGTTTGGGACCCCCTGCACCTAATACTATTAATGGGGATGAGGAATTTGAAGTTGAGGCCATCATAGAATGCAGGAAGAGAAGTGGGCAAATACAGTATTTAATTAAATGGAGGGGTTATGGCCAGGAGGAAAACTCTTGGGAACCTAGTAGTAATGTGCATGCATGACTTGATTTGTGTGTTTTTTCATAGCCACCCACGGAAGAGGAGCCAGTTGGGCATCCAGAGGTTGCCCGTAGGGGGGGGGGCAATGTCAGGAAAGACATGTCTGTGCAGCAGGAATTGCACGCATACTCACCACACGTCGGCACGCTTGAGCACCTGTCACTAACGCTGGTACCAAAGGTGCTATTTAACTCCTTCAGATCCACTCTATAGCCGAATGACGGCTACAGCGTGGATCTACTTTGCCAGGAGCCCGTCAATAGACATTCTCCCCTTTGCACGCTCCCGTGCGCCCCCTGCAGGGCACTCACTTGGTGTGCGCTGTGATCACCGAGTCAATGAGACTCGGGTGATCACAGATTGGAGTAAGGAGCCTATCATGCCTCTTACTAAATACCTCTTTGACTGTCTACTTTCCAAAAAGGGGTCATTTGGGGAATATTTGTACTGTTTTGACATGTTAGGACCTCAGGAAATGAGATAGGCCGCCAGTACAACAGGTGTGATCAATTTTCAATGATTGGTACCATAGCTTGTAGACTCAATAACTTTCACACAGACCAAATAATATACACTGATTTGGGTTATTTTTACCAAAGAAATGTAGCAGTATAAATTTTATCCAAAATTTATGAAGAAAAATTACTTATTTGCAAAATTTTGTAACAGAAACTAGGAAAACACATTTAAAAAAAAAAATGTTTCCTATTTTTTCATTTGTAGCGCAAAAAATAAAAACTCCAGTGGGGATTTAATACCACCAAAAGAAAGCTCTATTTGTGTGAAAAAAAGATTTAAAAAATCATTTCAGTACAGTGTTGCATGACTGAGTAATTCTCATTCAAAATGTGAGAGCGCTGAAAGCTGAAAATTGGTCTGGGTAGGAATGGGGTGAAAATGCCCTGTATTGAGGTGGTTAATAAAGTGTTTGTGGGATAATGCACTAGGCTGTTGCGCCCTTCTGTGTTTATCTCTTGTAGTGACTTCAGAACATCCCCACTCATAAAGGGCAGCAAAGCTTAAAGTGTATCCCCGTTGTGTGAATTCATCTCCAACACTTGTACCAGGCTACCACATTCATGTGCAGGAGGCATTTTCTTTTACTGTTTGATCCTTCTCAGTACAGTGTCTGTTGACTTTGCAAAGTGTTTATGTGAGACAATGCACTCGGCTGGTGCGCCCTTCTGTGTTTATCTCTTGTACTGAGATGGAGCATGCCTTTTGTAACTAAATTCACTCCTGGAAACAGAATCCTGCAGGACCAAAGCAGGAAGCTGTGGTCTAAGTTTATACTTAGAATAGAATAAATGCTTAAATGTGAAAGAAAGGTCTGCAAGCAAAACAAACAGCATGCAAATGCAACTGTCGCCTACAGATAATATGAATGTCAAATATGGCAACCAACAATGATGCTGTCATAGGCTATATAATTCTAAATTCACTTCATGTCCTGTAATTCTTTACCAAATGTTCCAAAAAGTGTAATTTTTTTTCATTTAAAGGTCAGACCAAAACCAAAGCACCATGCTTTTCTAAAAGCAACCCAGTATTGTAGTAATAAATACAGTATAGTGTAATGGTTTAAAGAGGGAGGATAAATGACTCTGCATTTGGTTCTCCTAGTGAATATTTTTGTGTATTTTAACTGCTGCTGTGTGCTGTGGAACATATACCTAGAGGTGCCTGCATTGTAACTTAAGCTAAAAAAAAAATAAAAAAAATCCCCACAGGTTTGCTTGAATCTTACCCTACTAAAACGAATGATTCATTTTAACGAGTCTAGGTGATAAAGTGAATACCTAATTTGTGCCAGTTGATATTAAATAATCAGCTTGCTCTGCAGTAGTAATAGCCCTGCATGCAATACCCCAGCAAAATGAGTTTAATACAAGAAAGAGCTCACACTTTACTAACAGTTTTGCTAAGTCAACTAGGGATAACCAGTCTGGCTAAGGTTTTACAAAATTAAAATGAATTATTCAACCAATTTATGAATTGATCAGCATTCACCTATAGAAGAAAGAACAGGCAACGTGAATTCCTAACAGCACTTGGCAGTGCCTTACAGATTTGCTAAAGGTCAGTAAAAAAAAAGGTCAAATAATGCCTGGCCATAATAGAAAAAGGTTGCTTTCTCCTCCTATTCTGTATGCTATGTGTGCTGTTTCTACCATTTTCACAGTAGGATGCCAGAGACTTCTTTACTGTGCCAACTGTGTAATTTGCAAGAGCTGCACAAATACCTCCAGGCTCAGCCCTATTGTGTGCTTATTTCCAATTTGCAAAGGAGAGATGTCCACCACTCAAGATTTAATTTCTCCCGCTTCCTCTCTTATAAGTTTACAACTCATTTATTTTCCTCCTTTAAATTTTTTAGAGGCCTTCAACTCTGATATCGAACAGTGCCACCATAAAACCAGATTGCTGCACACTGCCCTGCCATCTAGTTATACCAAAATTATTGCGTGCGCAGTTATGTCTACCCCTAAAGAGAAAAATTGACTGCTGGTGTCTTGCCGAGAAAGTTCCCCCGGCGGATAAGGACCCCCCTGTACTGCGCAGGTGCATCGCTTGCGCAGTACGAACGACTAGGAGCCGCCGAAAATAGCTTAAGCTGAAAAACTTCAATCAGCTGTACATGGCGCCTGTGCCCTAGGTCCAGGTTCAAGCCTCACCATCCAAGTGGACCTAGAGGGAGAATAAAAAAGTGCCGAGCGAAGCGAGGCCGTGCCCGAAGCGTGGCGAGTAAAGTGAGGCCGTGCCCGAAGCGTGGCGAGCGGCCCTCTCACAGGCGCCATGTACAGCTGATTTCTATTCTATTTGGCTTTGGCTATTTCTGCCTGCTCCTACTGCGCAAGCGCTGCGCCTTTGCAGTAGAAGGGGGTCCTTATCCGCCGAGAGGAACTTTCTCGGCAGAACACCGGCACCCAAAAAATTATTCATACCTCTAACAAATTACCCAATAAATACCAAAGTGAACAAGAATAATTCAAGTCCTCCAAAACAATAAGAAGTTCAAAACATAGTCCAAATGATGTTGCCAAGCTTGATAGTCGGCCATCATACCTGTTGGAAACATTGTCTGTGTCAATTGGATTTACATCTGGTTTTGCTACTTTGTGAATATTCTGGCTACTGCTGTGCTTTTAATAAATGTACTTGTCAATAATGCTGCGCAATAAGGTTTCTTTATCCCTATTCCCCTATTTTCATGATGATCTGATGTGATGAGAGCTTGTTTAAGGAGGATGTTATTGGTATTCCAACAATTCATCTTTTCATGTGTATGGCGAGACTGAAGTAGATTACTTATAAGCGCTGTTGACTACTTTTGATTAGGTGGTCCATCTGTTGGGGTAAGAGTGAGTGGGAATTTTCCCCTCTGGTGACAGATCCTTCCCAGCACTTCTTTGTGTGGACCTGCACTCATTGGACTATTTTTACACTAAGATGTTATCTTTCTAGTATTTGGACTATTTATACTAGCTTTTAGTGCTGAACTTATGATTTATGATATTGTGATTATTTTCTGTACTAGGAGAATTGTGCCAGCAGCTTTCACTTTTACCATCATTGGTACCATTTGTGATTGTATTTAGCGTGGGTATTTGTGTTTTTTTATTTCCTTTGTATAGTCCAACATGTATATGATGTATATACGATTATAATAAGAAAATCTTGTGTGCAATAATCAATATGTGTGTTCCCAAATTGTCTTTACCATGCACCATGTGCCCATATATCTCCAATCCTGCCCACCTTCAAACTTAGACCTCTTAAGTGGCAGGAGGTGAATTACACACTTGTTTATAAAAGGCAAACTTTCACCACTACTTCACATCAACAGGAGTTACTGGCTACAAGCTATTCTCTTATCCAGTATGGCTCAGAGTAAAAACAGAAATCATAGTGCTCACTGTGAACAACAAACCAGACAACACATACACTCAAAACGCTCAAATGTACTAGTGGAAATAGTGACTCAAAAATAACTGTGAGTACCAAAACTCCCTGCCAAGCATCTTCCCACACGCAATAAATAAAAAGGGTTTAATTCAGTTTTAAATAATAATGCATGCAGGAAACAGAAAAGATTTAACAAAAGTAACTGAATAATTGCAGATCATGCACTACATGTTTTAAGTAAACATATTCTTCTTTTAGATGGTGCATTCTACATCTGTATAAGAATATGATTTTATCCAAAAAGTAAATAAAAGTGTTAGCCGATGTAGCACCCTGGAGTTTAGTCAGGGAGCTCCTCACAAATTTACTTGCCAAGAGTAGTTATCTTGGTTGATTGATAGGGATCTATTGATTTCTCCCTAAGCTTGGCCTTGTTGTACTTTTCTATTCTACCACTAGGTGGCCGTGTACTTTGTGGTACTAGATACGAGAAGGGCAACCCAAGGTCAGGTTATGGGTATGTGGGTGTCCCAGCCAATGGGCAGGGTTTTTCTTTAATCCCTTGGCCTGCTGGGAGAGCCTATATATTCGGGTGAGGTCAGGTGATCTGTGTTCTGTGCCACCCAGATTGCCATCTGGTTGGACGTGTATCATCTGCCCCAGGCTGGTAGGCCGGAGATTGGCCTATCCCAAGGGCATCTGGCTACCAGGCTGTGTGAGGGCCTGTCTAGAAGTAAGAGGGCAGCGCAGAGTTGGAACTGCGGCTTGCAGTCCAACCAAAAGTGATGGTTCTGTTGGCCGGAGAACCGGTGAAGTCTTCTCTTGATTGTTGACTTTGACACACATACACCTACCTCCTGGAGAGTGTTCTTGATCTGACCAACTGTTGTGAAGAGTGTTTTCTTCAACAGGGAAAGAATTCTTCGGTCATCCACCACAGTTGTGTTCTGTGGTCTTCCGGGTCTTTTGATGTTGCTGAGCTCACCGGTGCATTCTTTCTTTTTAAGGATGTTCCAAACAGTTGATTTGGCCACACCTAATGTTTTTGCTATCTCTCTGATGGGTTTGTTTTGCTTTTTCAGCCTAATGATGGCTTGCTTCACTGATAGTGATGGCTCTTTGGATCTCATATTGAGAGATGACAGCAACAGATTCCAAATGCAAATAGCACACTTGAAATTAACTCTGGACCTTTTATCTGCTGCTTGTAAATGGGATAATGAGGGAATAACACACACCTGGCCATGGAACAGTTGAGCAGTCAATTGTCCCATTACTTTTGGTCCCTTAAAAAGTGGGAGGCACATATACAAACTGTTGTAATTCCTACACCGTTCACCTGATTTGGATGTAAATACCCTCAAATTAAAGCTGAAACTCTGCAGTAAAAGCACATCTTGTTCATTTCATTTCAAATCCATTGTGGTGGTGTATAGAGACAAAAAGATTATAATTGTGTCGATGTCCCAATATTTATGGACCTGACTGTAGCGTTTTCTTTGATGTCCAAAAAGTTCAATGTTAGTATCATCAGACCAGAGGACCTTCCTCCATACATTTTGGGAGTCTCCCACATGCCTTTTCGCAAACTCAAAACGTGCCATTTTGTTTTTTGCTGAAAGTAATGGCTTTCTTCTGGCCACTCTGCCATAAAGCCCAACTCTATGGAGCGTACGGCTTATTGCTGTCCTATGTACAGATACTCCAATCTCTGCTGTGGAACTCTGCAGCTCCTCCAGGGTTACCTTAGGTCTCTGTGCTGCCTCTCTGATTAATGGCCTCTTTGCCCGGTCCGTGAGTTTTGGTGTGCGGCTGTCTCTTGGCAGGTTTGCTGTTGTGCCATGTTCTTTCCATTTGGTTATGATAGATTTGATGGTGCTCCTAGGGCTCATCAAAGATTTGGATATTTTTTTATAACCTAACCCTGACTTGTACTTCTCAAAAACATTGTCCCTTACTTGTTTGGAGAGTTCCTTGGTCTTCATGGCAGTGTTTGGTTAGTGGTGCCTCTTGCTTAGGGGTTGCAGCCTCTGGGGCCTTTCAAAAAGGTGTGGATATGTAATGACAGATCATGTGACACATCCTTTCACTAATTATGTGACTTCTGAAGGTAATTGGTTGCACCACCACTTTTATGGGCTTCAAAACAAAGGGGGTGAATACATACGCACATGCCAATTATTATTTTTTTATTTCTGAAAAATAGTTTTATGTATATATTTTTCTAATTTAACTTCACCAACTTAAACTATTGTGTTTGGATCCATCACATATAATTTCATATCTAAAAAACTAAAGGCTGTAATGTAACAAAATAGGTAAAAGGCCGGGGGGGGGGGGGTGGGCAAATACTTTTGCAAGGCACTGTATATAAAAAGGACTGTAAAGAGAAATAAAACCTCTTTTACAGCCAAGAAGTGTCTGGCGCCCAATGACTTTCACCATCTTTGCACCCACTATGCCTCGCAACCCACCACATATTGAAGGATGTCAACTATCTTTGGCCTTGGAGGTTCTCATCAGACCAAAAGAGGTAAAGGATCTTGCTACATTTGGTGCCCAATGCGGAGTAAGGTGTCGTCTTTGCAGCAGTTGGCTATAGCAACTAGCTTCAGCTCCATTGGGACTTCACCTGGCTCCGTGGGAAGGTGGCAAGTAACATTTACCCTTCTTATAGACTGTGTTGTCGTGTGTACTATTAGTGTGGGGAAGAACCACCAAGTCTCATTGCTTGTGGGAAAGTATCAGCCTGGACTTTTGACACTTCCCACCAGCGCTGTAAGGGTTAAAACAGGCCCCAAAATGGACCCCATTGGCGCACTGCAGCAATAAGGAGGCGGGCGCCACAGTTCTCAAGAAACATTTGCACCAATCCGTTGGCAGGGGGAGGAGCTCTCGCTCTGCAGAAAAGGACACATTACTGTTCAGGTCACCATCTTGGCTCCGCATGTTGAGACCTTGTGGCCTGAGAGGAAACATAGCGCATCTGGGAGCTCCGAGATTGGAGGTTCCTCAAGCCATGTCGGGTTGTAGAGGAACCCACCTCCAGTACCAAAGCTGCCGAGTTGGGCAGCTCTACTTCGGCCCAAGCTGACTCTTCTTCTGAGGAACTGGATGTGTCGAGCGAGCTTGCAGATACTACAGTGGAAGTGATAGTTCTCGCTGTCATCACTCCTCCGGAGACACCCGCTGTCTTCAATAGTCCGGAACAAGTGGTACTCCCCACTGTTCAGGAGGCTCCAGCATCTACCTCGACTACCAATTCCAGTGTCACAGTTGCGGAAGGAGGTGGCCCCACGGTCATTACTCGTTTGACTCAGTACATTCGATCATCATGGATTGAGCAAGGGAAACGGTCCCGGGCCCTTCCCCAGCGGCGCTTGAAGCCAGTAGGTGAAGAAGGAATGGGGAAGCTCGTGATGATTAAAGTGTCAGTGATGTGTAGTTGCTACGATGTGCTGAACTTTAAAGACTGTATTCCGTATTGTTTGTCTCTCATCGTAAGGGAAATGTTCACTGCAGGTGAAGTTGCAACCTAGTCACCGCCTTAAGAATTGTGTAAGCAAGTTGTTACTACTGAAACATGGAAAAGAATCGGGCATCGGAAGCCCCCACTGTGACTTGTTCTGAGTCTATTCATTGACTTAACGTTAATAATATTAGTTTTACAAAATTTTAAATGTTATCTCTACGGTAAAATGCTACAAGAAGAACCATGATTCTGCCCGGCCTCGGGCTCTACTAGCAATTTTTATGGAAACACTACAGCTAGCTTGTTGGGGAATTATAAATGTGCACCTGTGGAGTAAAAGACACTTTGCTGATAGTTACCTGGCACACCCATTTAAAATGTTACTAATGGGAGAATCCCAGAAAGCTGTAACGCCAGGACTGTGCTGGATTGAATGCTGCCGGCAGTTACAGGGAACAATCATTTGAGCCACGTTGGCTAAGGATTAAAGTTTTTGGGGTGTTTCAACCTGAAGAGCGATCTGTGAATTTCAGCGGGTTGTTGATAACCAACGAAGGAAGAAAGTTTCTGTCTTTGGCTGCCATGTGGGCAGACTGAAGATATTCTTGCATTGGGACCTGTGTCCTGAAGTGTGGTCTCTTGCAATTTGGCCTGACTGCTTGTTATTTGAAATGCAGTTATGCCCTGTGCCCAGAGTTCCTTTTGGAGAAGAAAAGGGAATTGCTGGGAAGTGTGGTCTATCTGAAGTATAGTCAGATGGACGGTAACCGGTCATGGACATTGAACATGGCCGGCGTATAACACGCACCCCAAGTTTAGGAGGGAATTTTATGGAAAAAAACTTTTAGGAGGGAAGTTTAAGGGAAAAAAAACTTACATTTAAATGCCCATCAATGCAGCATTATCGTGTCCATCTGCAGCCTTGCCCCAGTGTCCAGTGCAGCCTTGTCAGTGCAGCTTTGCCCCAGTGCAGCCTTGTCAGTGCAGCTTTGCCCCAGTGCAGAATTGTCAGTTCAGCTTTGCCCCAGTGCAGCCTTGTCAGTGCAGCCTTGTCAGTGCAGCTTTGCCCCAGTGCAGCCTTGCCTCAGTGCAGCTTTGCCCCAGTGGTCCGTGCAGCCTTGTCGCCGCCGACATACAAAAGTTTAGTTTGGATTTTTAAATATGGCGCCGCGGAGTTCGGAGGGACTCGGCGGCGCTCGTTCAGCTGAAGGACACAGTGACTGGGCGGAGCCGAGATACACATAGCCGAGGGTTCTCGGCTCTTCTCGGCGCCGTTCACAGTTACGCCCACGTCCCGTCCCCATGATGGACATAACACAGGTCCAATGGCGGGACTGGGCGTGACTGTGAACCGCCGAGAACCCTCGGCTATGTGTATCTCGGCTCCGCCCAATCACTGTGTCCTCGGCGGCGCTCGTTCAGCTGAACGAGCGCCGCTGAGTCCCTCTGAACTCCGCGGCGCCATATTTAAAAATACACGCTATGTGAATGTCGGCGGCGATCGCGGCGATCGCTCCGACAGATCACAAAATAGCGGGGATCGGCGTATAACACGCACCCACGATTTTCCCCTGATTTTAAGGGGAAAAAAGTGCGTGTTATACGCCGATAAATACGGTAGTTAGAATAGGCTGTGATAGGAAAATGATTACCTATTTCTTCAAATAATTGACTCACACACCTATATAAGGACTGTCACTGATCAAAGTATTGCTGAAAGTTTGTAGTTTTTTACTGATTATGGAAGGAGGTGGCATTCTTACAGAGAAAGGGGCCTGCTTTCAAAAATATAAATAATGTAAACATGCATGAATGGTTTTACATTTTCATACTGCCTTCGGCTGAGCAGCAGTTCAAATCACTGTGTACATATTGCACCAAGTTTTTATAGAGTAGGATGCATTTCAAGGAGAGACAGGGATCTAGCCGAACAACAACCCTAACCCTTATATATATTTGCTACGATATATATTATATAGATAGTTAGGTGATAGCATTATTGCTTACTTGCCTTAACCACTTCAGCCACGGACCATTTGGCTGGCCAAAGACCAGAGCGCTTTTTGCAATTTGGCACTGCATCGCTTTAACTGACAATTGCACGGTCCTGCGACGTGGCCCCCAAACAAAATTGACGTCCTTTTTTCCCCACAAATAGAGCTTTTTTTTGGTGGTATTTGATCACCTCTGCGGTTTTTATTTTTTGCGCTATAAACAAAAAAAGAATGACAATTTTGAAAAAAAACGCAATATTTTTTACTTTTTGCTATAATAAATATCCCCAAAAGATATATAAAATTTTTTTTTTTCCTCAGTTTAGGCCGATACGTATTCTACATATTTTTGGTAAAAAAATCGCAATAAGCGTATGTTGATTGGTTTGCGCAAAAGTTATAGCGTCTACAATATAGGGGATAGTTTTATGGCATTTTTATTCATTTTTATTTTTACTAGTAATGGCGGCGATCTGCGATTTTTATCGTGACTGAGACATTATGGCGGACAGATCGGACACTTTTAGCGCTATTTTGGGACCATTCACATTTATACAGCGATCAGTGCGATTAAAAATGCACTGATTACTGTGTAAATGTGACTGGCAGTGAAAGGGTTAACCAGTAGGTGGCACTGAAGGGGTTAAGTGTGTCCTAGGGATGTGTTCTAACTGTGGGGGTGATGAGCTACGTGTGTCACAACACTGATCACCGCTCCCGATCACAATAAGCTGTGATCAGTGTCCTGTCACTAGGAAGAATGGGGAAATGCTTGTTTACATCAGCATTTCCCCGTTCTTCCTCTCCGTGAGGCGATCGCGGGTATCCCCGCGGACATCGAGTCCCCGGGACCCGCGATCACACTCACGGAGCTCGCGGCGCGTGCATGCCCACAATGTCGCGTCTTAAAGTGCAACGTACAGGTACGTTAAAATGCCTGTACGTGCCCTTCTGCAGACGTATAGAGCCGGTCGGCAAGGGGTTAAAATGTACATAACTATTTTCTATACTTGAATGTCATACATGACTGTTTTCTTGTGATACCAATGTTTAGTCATGTGGCATGCCACATATATGTTATTCTGTTATACTGTTAACCCTTTCCCTGTTTCCCACCTATCCCGGTCTTTGTCAGGACATAAGCTCTCAGGCTTGGGAGCTCAAATTATTATTTTTTCTGCAAACTCCAAGATGTAGTTTCTTGGGCAAGGGGAGGATGTAGCACCCTGGATTTTAGTCAGAGAGCTCCTCACAAATTTACTTGCCAAGAGTAGTTATCTTGGTCGATTCATAGGGATCTATTGATTTCTACCTAAGCTTGGCCTTGTTGCACTTTTCTCTTCTACCACTAGGTGGCCAGGTACTTGGTGGTGCTAGATATGAGAAGGGCAACCCAAGGTCAGGTTATGGGTATGTGGGTGTCCCAGCCAATGGGCAGGGATTTTCTTTAATCCCTTGGCCTGCTGGGAGAGCCTATATATTCGGGTGAGGTCAGGTGATCTGAGTTCTGTGCCACTCGGACTGCCATCTGAGTGGACGTGTGTCGTCTGCCCTGGGCTGGTAGGCCGGAGATTGGGCCTATCTCGGGGCATCTGGCTGCCAGGCTGCGTGAGGGCCTAGTAAGAAGGCAGCGCAGGGTTGGAACTGCGGCTTGCAGTCCAACCAAAAGTGACGGTTCTGTCGGTCGGAGAACCTGTCAGTGGTTGCAGGTAGAAGGGAAGCTGTCAACATGAAGGGACCAATCGCTTTTACCAGGGACCACAGTGAGTAACTGAAGCAAGTACCGGAATCATATTGTCACTGAAGGGCACAGTGGAGAATCAGGAAACTTCAGGCAGTGATCAAGTCAGGAACCCAACCAGCAGAGGAGACGCTTGCAGAGCAGCCTTGTGTGTCAAGCCAGGGACCGAGCCGGTTAGCAGTAGTGAAGCTTGAGGAGTATCTAGAGTGCCAAGCTAGGGACCCAGCAGAGAGGTGGGGGTGACGCTTGGAGGAGCTCAAGGGATTTATAGTCAGTGAATCAGTGGGTCTATTGAGAGACCAGGAGCTCAGTATTGAAGAACTACAAGGAGCAGTTGTAGTGGAGCTGAAAGAACTGATACGTTTGAGTTAGGAACTGTTAAAGGACTGTTACCATATAAGACAGCAATTCTGCATGTGCAGAAGTGGCACCTTGCTGGGGCCTTTCCCTGTACAGCTGCTCTCCTATTGAAGTCTCGGAATCTGCCAATCAAGTTTGCAACTATCTAAGGGTGTCCTGGCCCTAACCCTCTTTCCCCCAAAATATATAAAAAGGACTGTCAAAAGAAATAAAACCACTTTTACATCTAAGAAGTGTCTGGCGCCCAATGACTTTCACCATCTTTGCACCCACTATGCCTTACAACCCTCCACATATTGAAGGATGTCAGCTATCTTTGGCCTTGGAGGTTCTCATCAGACCAAAAGAGGTAAAAGACCTTGCTACACCAGTATAAAATTATTTTACAGGGCTAGGCCAATTCAGTAGATGTGCGTGTCTATGACTGTTACACCAGCTCTCCCCCTTTTCACAGCTCATCTCTGTTATAGGGACCTGCCCTTGCATCTGAGCATGATGGGTAAATGGGCACTCCAGCACATAAGCACCACTGAGAACATCAATGATCTCTTAAAAGGAAAATGCACTGACTCTAATGCCATGTACACACGACCGGACTTTACGGCATACTTTGCCCGACGGACTTTTTGACGGACTTTACGACGGACTTTCCGAATGAACGGACTTGCCTACACACAATCAACCAAAGTCCGACGGATTCGTACGTGATGATGTACGACCGGACTAAAGCAAGGAAGTTCATAACCAGTAGCCAATAGCTGCCCTAGCCTTGGTTTTTGTCCGTCGGACTAGCATACAGACGAGTGGACTTTTCGACCGGACTCGAGTCCGCCGGATAGATTTGAAACATGTTTCAAATCTAAGTCCGTCAAACTTTTGATAAAACAAAGTCCGCTGGAGCCCACACACGATCGAATTGTCCGACGAAATCCGGTACGCCGGACCAAGTATGCCGTAAAGTCCGCTCGTGTGTACGCGGCATTAGATGACTGCCCAACTGACCGTGCAGGCGCTTTTTTATTTTAGAATCATACTTAAATAGGTGGATGCAGCACCGACTCTAAGGCTGAGAACCGAGCGATCCAATCGCTTGGTTTCTTAGAGCTCCCTGAGTAGAGATGGTGACTGTCAATCACTGCTGTCTGCTCTGCCCCTCCAGTGCTCACTGGAGCGCTGGGCTGTGGTGGGGGCTGGAGTGGCCAACTCAGGCTCTCAGCAACTCACCGAGAAGCTGAGCCGAGTGCCGGTCCAGGCATGTAAAGTGGATCCCAACCATATGGTTGCAATCTTTCCCAAACCTGGACTGGCTCTGTAACGTCAGCCCGCTGTCTGCTGAAAACGGTTAACAGGAGTGCAGAGCGAACTGCACTCCTGTGATCCACAGGAGAAGAACAGCCAAATTACCTGTTCCTAACTCAGGCAAGCATTTGCACCAGTGTTGGTAACATTACTGACACATGCGGCAAATTCAGGTAGTTCATACTACTGCCACTTTAAGAATCTGTCGCTATAACATCAACATAATCCTAAAGAATTACTACCAGTTCTTAGATTAGGAAACTGGCAATAATTAAGACTAGCTCTGAGCTGGCGTACAGAGAGACACCAGTACTCAGAGGTAAGTGTCTGTGCTCAGTGTCTGTGGTCAAGTATGTGGCAGCTTCTCACACAGAGCTGCATCCCCAGCCCTATTCAGCTGTCAGCCAGGAGATTATTTGGCAAAAAGCTAAATGGGAATGCCGATGATGTCATTAGCCCATATTTGGGAAATTACTTGTGTCTGGGTGGGTGGAGCCTGATGGGGAACTGAGATTAGTTCCCCATCAGGTCTACTTTACCTTTGATTGATAGTGCACAGCAGTGGGCATATTTGAAAGCTGCTATTGGACTTAAAGTGTAACTAAACTTTTTTTTAGTTTTAGATGGGATTCAAGCACTTTTCAGGTTTTTATTGCTGTCTGTGCCCTCGTTAGAGAGGTACTCCCTCTCTATTTGTCCTGTTTATCATTACCACTGAAAGTGAAAGTAAAAGAAATTCACGAATGTTGGGTTGTCACCAGAACAGAAATACAGGGTAGATCTTCCAATGGGGACACTAGTTCTGGTGACCCTGATGATACCCCAGGATTCCCTAACTGTGGAGAGATTTCCTTTCACTTTGTGTTTTGGCTATGGGATAGGAAGTGAAGGAAAATCTTCCCAATGGGATACAGATGGACAAACAGACTGGGAAGGAGAATCCAATATGGACCTTCTTTGTCCAGTGCAGACGCAGACAGATTCTTGTACCATGAATCGGGTGCAAGCACCCACACATTTGGTGCTGCATCATGAAGGAATTATAAGAGGAGGTTTGGAGGTTTACAACACATTTTATGAATTCTCCTGTCAATGTCTTACACATGCACTACAGGCCCAGGAAATTAATGCTCTGGTGCATTATAAAGGAATAAGGGGGGGATTAAAATGTGACATTTTTCATAGAACTTACAAATAAACTAGATTGTACATCATAAAGACAAATGAGGGAACCATGTATACATATTACGTAAAGATTTCTTGGCAACTGGCCTTGTGGGTTGGTAGTTAAGGGTATTTGAACAATATAAACAGCATCATTGGATGCTAATGCACAAAGGTAGTGATAGCACTGATGCTATAGCAACTGTTTTCACTACATACTTATGTTTAGCAGAGGCTTAGCAACACTTGTAGCTGCTAGTATAGGTGGAACATTTAATCCCATTAAAAAATAAAATTACTACACATGCGTTGCACCTATTCTTCTGCCCAGTCCAGGGAAATATTAAGTTCAATGGTTCAACGATTCACATAAAGATGAACTGTCACTTTCAGTGAAAGGACTTTTCATCAATGGCCAGAAAGACATAAGTAAGCATGAGAAATTGACTTGACCTTGTACAAAAATGTATGATTTTCAGCTGGAAAGTGTAATATATGTATGTCTCCACCGCTAGATTTGATTTGCATCATTCCTACAGCAAAAAGTTTGCAAAACGACACAAGATATGCAACCGCAAGAGGTTAGGGTTTAATATTTGCATGTTAAAAGGGTTCTTTTCAGTAAGAGCTGTAAAATGTGCAATAGGTTTCCACAAGAACTGGTTCCATCTGGTGCTATATGTATTATTTAGCCTATTAAATTTGATATCTTTGTCAGATTGTTTTGACTGCCCACAATGTTCACATTGAGGAGATTCCTCATTTCCTGTTTTGTTTGGCATTTGTCACGTGTACAGGAAGCGAGGGATAATCTCCCTGAGTGGAACCCAGAGGAGGAATGATATATTTCTGACAGAGGCTTTCAATCTCCTTCGTGATACTAGAAATTCAACGGGGAATATCTCCCTTAAATTACTGTTTTATCTGACATATTTCAGACTAGAATTGGAGAGAGGTTCTTTTTTGCATCTTCTGTCTGACACAGTCTAATACAGAGGTCTCCAAACTGTGGCCGGGGGCCAGATGAGGCCCATTGCTTGCCTTTATCCGGCCCTTGAGGCCGGGTTCACACTGGTATGACAAACGCTCCAACATTGGTAGCTCATGACATGACGTGCAAATCAATGATTTCCTATGCCATCTTAACTGGTCCGACACAAGTCGATCCGACTTTGAAAATGCTCCCTGCACTACTTTGGTCTGACTTTGGTCCTACTTCAGCCCATTGAATATCACTGAAGTTGGATCAAAGTAGGATCCTTGTCCTAACCATCTGACTTGTGACATCCGACATGGTGAATACAGCAGCAGTAAAAATTATTTATGTCACTCTGGGATTGTTTGGATTGGTCAAAGGACAAGTCGTACTCAAATTTGGAGCAAAATCTTATCTTGTTCATTCAAGTCGGATGGAAGTAGGACCAAAGTAGGACCGAAGTAGGACAGATTTAGCAGGGCAAAGCAGGATGATAGTCATAGAACAGTCGTGTTGTATCAGTGTGAACCTAGCCTGAGGCACCATTCCACTACTGACACCATTGATGGGGAACTATTCCTCCCATTAAATGATAGAGCACTGATGCCGGGCCATTTTCTACTACTACTGGCCACAGTCTAGCCCCCCTAAAGCCTAAAGGACAATAAAATGGCCCCTTGCTTAAAAAGTTTGGAGACCTCTGATCTAATAAAATAGAAGTGAGCAGAAATCTCTTGAACAGGAATCCAAGCAGCAATAAAAAGTTTTTTTATATGTAATTAATTTAAACAGTTAAAGTTGCATTTTACAAACATGTGCCAAAATAGTGCATAACAAGGTCACGTGAGTAGACAGACATGCAAAAATCAGTGGCAATGCAATAAAGTCTGCACTGCATCACTGAGCATCCAAGAAATGACAATCTTCAAATCAAACGACTACCAACAAAAAACATGAAAGTCTCAAAAAGAGGTGGCAGATGAGAGCCTCCAACATGTATAGATGAAGTACACCATAAGAATGCAATTATGCTCAATATCAAAAAAGAAAAAAAAGAAAACCGGGGTCGCCAGAAAGGCCCTGGAGACCATAATGACCCAGGCAGGGCCTGCAACCAAATGGACAAAATATAAAGACCGGATAACTATCAAAACTCCAAGGGATGTATCACAGAACTTCATAAAAGATATGGTAAAGGAATAACGGGGGTAGGGGGAGGGGGAAGGGAGAGGATGGAAGAAGAGGTGAAGAAGGAAGCAAAGGGAGAAAAGAGAAGCCAGGAATAGCAATCTGTCTTGCCCAGGGCCAAATAACAGACCTGTTGGCTGAGCCAGGTTGTGAGACCCCCCCCCACAAATAGGCATCAGTGTACACAAAATATTTCCACGGCCTCCATGTGTCACGAAAGAGCAATAAAAAATGTTGATACAGGTTCTAGCCTTGGGTCTTGACTTTAAAACAAAATTTGTCACTAGTTTAAGAAAAAGAAAACAGCAGCTTTTTGTAAATCAATTTACTTTCCTGCATTGACAAACTTTGTTAGAAGAGATAAGATTGCGAAGGAATGGGCACTATCCATCACAAATCCGGTAGTGTTAGATGCCTGGTTCCCCTTTACGCTCTGTGGTTCCTTCCATCAGCCCCTTAGTCATAACTCTGTCCTGCAGTGACATATGGGTCAGTAGATGGAACCATGGAGCACAGTGGGGGTCTGTGCTTGGAAATGACAGATATTTGCCTACAGCTGACTGTACAAATCAATGACAGGCTGCAGCTGTGTGCTGGCAACTGTACATTTGAGCATTTACTTCCATACAGGGATAGATGTGAAGTTACCAGTGTACAGACACAGCTTGTTACTGATTTGACCAGGTGACTGTATGCAAACCCTGGGTCCTAATACCCTCCTATATCCAAATAATTAAATAGAAAATTTATGGGACATGTCCTCGGCCACAATTAAGGCGAGACTGCTGCACTAAATAATATTCATGAATACTTGACCACCTCAAATTGGATTTAAAAATAATGCGATTGAAAAAAAAATCCAAATAAAATGATTTGATATCTTAAAATGTCATATATCCACTGCTAAAATAACAGAATATAGTGCAAATCACGTGTAAAAATTTACATAATAAATATTTCCCATAAAGTGCAAAAAATTTAATTAGTGAATAAATATAATTACTAAACTATTAATTCATAAGCAAGTAAATAAAAAAATCTAAATAAAGTCCAAATGAAGTCCATCCAAGTGTAAAGAAAAGTGCTCTGTGCTAAAAACGATTTAAATTGCTTCTGTGTCACAAATGTGCTCCTTAGAGCAAACAGGCTGCTTACCAGACCAAAAGGATCTCACATAAGGAGATCATCAGCACTTAAAAGTATTCCCCTCTGGAGGACTGACACTTTCCCTACTTGTCATGGTATATTCCACCAGCTAGCTCACAGGTATGCATGGATTAAAGTGGTTGTAAACCCTTACAGACCACTTTTATCTACAGGTAAGCCTATAAGGCTTACCTGTAGGTACTGGAAATATCTCCTAAACCTGCACGGTTTAGGATATATTTAACTGTATACACTTGCGCCGACGTCATCGTTGCATGCGCACTAGAGAAAGTGCACGACCGTGTTGTTTCTATAGGGCCCGTGCTGTGACCGTCGGCTCCCGCACGCAAGTGACATCAAGCGACTTCTGCCAGTCAGAGAGCCGGAGTCCACAGCCCCTGAAGGAAGAGGGGTGAAGATGTATTCGGCCACCAGCGGGGACATCATGGTCTTCGTCTGCAGGTATAAAAAAAGGAAAAGAAAGGCGCCTCTAAGTGCAGTATGTAAAATTTAATAGAGTGCACAAAATGTTAAAAGCACTTACAAGATTGTTGAGTGTTAAAAGAC
The DNA here is from genome assembly GCF_042186555.1 of Aquarana catesbeiana. Taxonomy (NCBI): domain Eukaryota; kingdom Metazoa; phylum Chordata; class Amphibia; order Anura; family Ranidae; genus Aquarana; species Aquarana catesbeiana. Next base: position 477,051,896 of record NC_133324.1, on the reverse strand, counting down.
ATGATAAAATCAGGAGATCTCATCTGTGGCATGTGTCCATCCTCAGCACGGTGGTAGAGAGCAGTGTAGAGCCGTCCAGCAGCTGTAAAGCGTTCTCATGCGTGTTGGAAAGAGGAGGCGGCAGGGAAGCCTGTATTCACTGCGGGACACACAAGGCTGATGGTGTCAGTGTAGAGAAGGGGGTGGTAACGTGTTTCGGAGCATGTGCGGCTTCGTCAGATGCATACTAGCCCATTCTTTTTTTTACTTTGCAGGGGAATAAAGAGGAAGTAAAACCCATCAGGGTTTACTTCCTCTTTAAAAGAAAAGAAGAGAACTCAGTGCTATATTGCATTTAAAAGATGTATTAATAAAAGGTATTTCACACAGAGTATAACGATCTAACAAGCAAACAGCTCTGAGAAGCACATCCACAATTGCTGTCAACTTGTCCGTGTGTGGTTATGTCACATTGCTAGCTCCGCCCTAATTTTATTTATTTGCTTATGAATTAATAGTTTAGTAATTATATTTATTCATTGATTTAATTTTTTTGCACTTTGCAAGAACTGCTTATTTTGTACATTTTTACACACAATGTGCACTATATTCTGTTTATTTTAGCAGTGGATATATCCAAATAATGCCTTCTCTGCCACCAAACAGATGATCTTCCTGTAAACTCTTCTTCCAAGTTTGTACAGCTTTGGAACTAATCAAGAACTGATTGGTAACTTTACACTACAGTACAACCTTCTGTAGCTTTTCTTAAAGCCAACCCCACCCATCATATTTTTGTTTTAAGAGGACAGTGGAAAGAAAAGAGAAATCATACGATTGCTTGTCAAGAGAAAACAGTGCTTAGAATATCATAACACCAAAAGTAATACCGTATTTGAAGCAGCCTTGAAGAAAATCATTACTAATAAACTATATTAAAACCGCTAGACTGTAAAATATTAATTTGGTAAATCCAATAATTTTCAGCACTAGACACATTAGCTTTCGGATTAAAACTTCTCCACTGTTCAATACTGCAATCAATGTCAAAGAATGAACATCCTCTCGAATGATACCAATGATGCAGTGAAAGAGGGTAAAACTCTATATATGTAAAGTGAAACCTTTGTTTTTAGTTATGGATAGAGCTGGGAGGGGATATTTTTTGCTACTTGAATCCTAGAGTTGAAGATAAGAGGAAACCTCTACAAAGTGTGAAAGGGAATTCTACTCTTAGACAGTTGTCACCAGAACAGGTGTACCCATGGGACAGAAGGCCCTTCAAAAACCTTCAGATATAACCATAAGAAAATACTTAAGTTAAATAGAAAAACACACACAAATAATTTAAATGGCCACGGCACTTTTACTGGTTTAATATGAATAAACAAATCTTTATCAAATCAAGTAACATTGAGATATAGTAAATTAAACAAATATTGCTGAGTGACAGAACTCAAGAGAAATATAATCCAGATTAAGCATAACCAAAGCCCTCCCTTGAATCAAGGGTGACATACCACATAAAGTGCCTGTGGACAGGAGTGGGAGGGAGGGGAACTCACCAGACAGATGCCAATCAACTGTGAAAGACCCCAGCCGGAACCCCCTTTTTATAGCGGTACCGAAAGTTCCAGAAGGGGCACGTAGACTTCAGCCTTCCCGCCACAATCCATGCGACAGGTGAGCAGAAATCCTAAAGAGCTAGTAGCCCAGGAGAGAGAGATGATAGAGAGATGACAGAGAGATGATAGAGAGATAGAAACACACACATACATACATATACAGTATCTCACAAAAGTGAGTACACCCCCCTACATTTTTGTAAATATTTTATTATATTTTTTCATGTGACAACACTGAAGAAATGACACTTTGCTACAATGTAAAGTAGTGAGTGTACCGCATGTATAACAGTGTAAATTTGCTGTTCCGTCAAAAAAAGTCAACACACAGCCATTAATATCTAAATTGCTGGCAACAAAAGTGAGTACACCCCTAAGTGAAAATGTCCAAATTGGGCCCGATTAGCCATTTTCCCTCCCCGGTGTCATGTAACTCATTAGTGTTACAAGGTCTCAGGTGTGAATGGGGAGCAGGTGTGTTAAATTTGGTGTCATCGCTGTCTCTCATACTGGTCACTGGAAGTTCAACATGGCACCTCATGGCAAAGAGGATCTGAAAAAAAGAATTGTTGCTCTACATAAAGATTGCTTAGACTATAAGATAATTGCCAAGACCCTGAAACTGAGCTGCAGCACGGTGGCCAAGACCATAGAAAGGTTTAACAGTACAGGTTCCACTCAGAACAAGCGTCGCCATGGTCGATCAAAGAAGTTGAGTGTGCGTGCTCAGCATCATATCCAGAGGTTTTCTTTGGGAAATAGACGTATGAGTGCTGCCAGCATTGCTGCAGAGGTTGAAGGGGTGGGGGTAAGCCTGTTAGTGCTCAGACCATACGCCACACACTGCATCAAATTGGTCTGCATGGCTGTCGACCCAGAAGGAAGCCTCTTCTAAAGATGATGCACAAGAAAGCCTGCAAACAGTTTGCTGAAGACAACCAGACTAAGGACATGGATTACTGGAACCATGTCCTGTGGTCTGATGAGACCAAGATAAACTTATTTGGTTCAGATGGTGTCAAGCATGTGTGGCAGCAACCAGGTGAGGAGTACAAAGACAAGTGTGTCCTGCCTCCAGTCAAGCATGGTGGTGGGAATGTCATGGTCTGGGGCTGCATGAGTGCTTCCAGCACTGGGGAGCTACAGTTCATTGAGGGAACCACGAATGCCAACATGTACTGTGACATACTGAAGCAGAGCATGATCCCCTCCCTCTGAAGACTGGGCCGCAGGGCAGTATTCCAACATGATAATGACCCCAAACACACCTGCCTTGCTAAAGAAGCTGAGTGTAAAGGTGATGGACTGGCCAAGCATGTCTCCAGACCTAAACCCTATTGAGCATCTGTGGGGCATCCTCAAATGGAAGGTAAGGAACGCAAGGTCTCTAACATCCACCAGCTCCGTGATGTCGTCATGGAGGAGTGGAAGAGGACTCCAGTGGCGACTTGTGAAGCTCTGGTGAACTCCATGCCCAAGGGGGTTGAGGCAGTGCTGGAAAATAATGGTGGCCACACAATATATTGATACTTTGGGTCCAATTTGGACATTTTCATTTAGGGGTGTACTCACTTTTGTTTTGACATTAATGGCTGTGTGTTGAGTTATTTTGAGGGAACAACACTCACTACGTTACATTGTAGCAGTGTCCTTTCTTCAGTGTTGTCACATAAAAAGATATAATAAAATATTTACAAAATTTGAGGGATGTACTCACTTTTGTGAGATACTGTATACACACACACACATTTTATTATAAATAATAATGAGGGCCCCTTCCATGGGACAGAAGGCTGCACCCTTCAAAAACTTCAGATATAACCATAAGAAAATACTTAAGTTAAATAGAGAAAACACACTAAAATAATTTTGGCATAGAAATGGCCGCGGCACTTTTATTGGTTTAATATGAATAAACACATCTTTATTAAATCAAATAACATTGAGATATAGGAAAATTAAACACATATCGCTTAGTCACAGAACTCAAGCGAAATATAATCCAGATTAACCCCTTCCCGACCAGCCGCCGCAGTTATACTGCTGCAGGTTGGCACTTCTGCGCGAGCTGTCGTAGCTGTACGTCGGCTCTTTAACCACTTGACGACCGCCTCACGCCGATGTACGTCGGCAAGGTGGCACGGACAGGCAAAATCACGTACATATACGTGATTTGCCTTCCGCGGGTGGGGGGTCCCGAGGCGGTCGTCATTTCTTCCCGGGCGATGAGAGGTCAGGGGGAGGCCATCCATTGTTGGCCACCCCCTCCCGATCGCTCCCGGCGAATGAAAATGCTTCCTTTCCCTCTGTAATGTAAACAGAGGGAAAGGAAGTGATGTCATCCCTCCAGGCACACTCCAGGCACGCTTGTCACCCCCCATCACCCCCCGATCACCCCCCGATCTCCCCCCTGTACCCCCTGTCACTCTGACACCAATAGCATTTTTTTTTTTTTGCATTGGTGTCAGTTTGTGTCAGTTACAAGTGTTAGGGCAGTTAGGTTAGCCCCCTTTAGGTCTAGGGTACCCCCCCTTAGGTCCAGGGTACCCCCCTAACCCCCCCTAATAAAGGTAAACCCCTTGATTACCCCCCGTCACCAGTGTCGCTAAGCGATCGTTTTTCTGATCGCTGTATTAGTGACACAGGTGACGCTAGTTAGGGAGGTAAGTATATAGGTTCGCTGTCAGTGTTTTATAGCGACAGGGACCCCCTTATACTACCTGCTAAAGGTTTTAACCCCCTGATTGCCCCCTAGTTAACCCTTTCACCAGCGATCACCGTTTAAGTGTTACGGGTGACGCTGGTTAGCTAGTTTGTTTTTTGTAGTTTATTATAGTTTATTATAGTTTTAGGGCACCCGCCGTTTATTACCTTATAAAGGTTTAACCCCCTAATTGCCCGGCGGTGATATAAATTACGTTTTTAGGGTCAGCTAAGGTCTGCGTCGCCCCAGGCAGCGTCAGGTTAGCGCCAGTACCGCTAAAACCCACGCACGCAGCATACACCTCCCTTAGTGCTATAGTATCTGAGCGGATCGATATCTGATCCGATCAGATCTATACTCCCCAGCAGTTTAGGGTTCCCATAAACACAGTGTTAGCGGGATCAGCCCAGATACCTGCTAGCACCTGCGTTTTGCCCCTCGGCCCAGCCCTGCCCAGCCCACCCAAGTGCAGTATCGATCGATAACTGACACTTACAAAACACTAAGCACACATAACTGCAGCGTTCGCAGAGTCAGGCCTGATCCCTGCGATCGCTAACAGTTTTTTGGTAGCGTTTTGATACAGTCGCTGACAGTCAGGAGCTTTTTTGCCTGTGAGTCTCACTAGTGTACCCCTAAATTTAGAGCCCAAAATGGCAAATCGAAGGTACACTAGTGAAGAGGCCTACACGTTTCTGAGCATGACAGATAGTGAAGAGGAAGTCACTCATCTGTCAAGTTCAGGCTCAGAATACGATCCTGTAGAGGACAGCGGCTCCATGACAGATAGCTCTGACGACGGAGTTGTGGTCCCTGCTAAGGTCAGGCGTGCCAGACCCCAATCTTCTTCTGTCCTTGAAGTGCAAGAACCGCAGGGCTCTCGTATGGAGGAGAGAAGTACTAGCGCCGCTATTCCTTCTGGTGAACTGGCAAGCACCAGCGGCCTAGTACACCCTGGTCGTACATCCAGCACTGCAGTATCACGTGGTGACGTGGCAAGTCCCATAAGTGCAGTTCAAGCTGGTGAGGTGGCAAGCACTAGTAGTGTCCCGCTGCCACCAAGAAGACAAAGACAGGCCCGTCGTGCCCATAGTGCCCTTCCTGCTGCATTCGCCAATCCAAATTGGGAACCCACCACTTCTTCAGCACCCGTACTTCCCCCTTTCACTGGCCAACCCGGAATTCAGGTGGAAACAGTTGACTTTACGCCACTGGATTTTTATTCACTGTTTTTCACCGAAGATCTCTATAGATCTATTGTGGACCAAAGCAATTTATACGCTGGTCAACACATCGCCGCTAATCCCCATTCCTCCCTTGCCAGAGATTGGAGACCAATTACTGTCTCGGAATTTAAGATCTTTCTGGGCCTTTCCCTCCTCATGGGGTTGAATAAAAAGAGTAAGTTGCGGTCATATTGGTCCACTGACCCAATTTACCATTCGCCCTTGTTCTCTGCTTCCATGGCCAGGGCACGATACGAGCAGATTTTGCGGTTCATGCACTTCAACGACAATGAACTCTGTCGTCCTTGTGGAGACCCTGCATACGATCGGCTCTACAAAATTCGGCCCCTCGTAAACCACTTCAACCAACGTTTTGCAGACTTGTTTACCCCCATCAAGTTGTCTGCATTGATGAGTCCCTGATTACATTTTCTGTCCGCTTGTCATTCAAACAGTACCTTCCCAGCAAGCGTGCCAGATACGGGGTCAAGATGTATAAGCTCTGTGACAGGGCCACAGGCTATACATATAGTTTTATGGTTTACGAGGGCAAAGATAGTCACGTAGAGCCGACAAACTGCCCTGACTACATAGGAAGCGCTGGCAAGATAGTGTGGGACTTGGTGTCACCCTTATTTGGAAAGGGGTACCACTTGTACGTGGACAATTATTATATGAGCGTGCCACTTTTTAGTCACTTGTTTGATCATCAGATTGGAGCATGTGGCACCGTGCGACCTAATCGCCGGGGCTTTCCCCAGCGGCTTGTAGATTCCCGTCTTAGGCTGGGGGAGAGAGCCTGCTTGAAGTATAATAATTTGCTCGCTATGAAGTGGAGGGATAAGAAGAATGTTTTCGTTCTCACCTCCCTTTATACAGAGCTTCAGGACGGACTGGATCCTTCCTTAAATTCCAGGAAGAGATCGTCAGAGCCCTTCTGTTTCCAGACGGTGCTCTACCTCACCTTCCCCAACCAAATGCAGTAAGCCGGCTGCATGAGAGGCATTTTCTTTATGCCATCCCGAGTACCCCTACCCAACGAGCCCCCCAAAAAAGATGTCGTGTCTGCAGCAAGCGCGGATTTAGGCGTGACACCCGGTCTTATTGTCCCTCCTGTCCTGGCAATCCTGGTCTTTGCATGGGTGAATGCTTTGAACGCTACCATACACTAGTTGAGTATTAGCGTAGGGTTCAGCACTGCACAGACTAGGCACACTAACACAGGGTCTCCCAAGATGCCATTGCATTTTGAGAGACCCAAACCAGGAACCAGTTACAAAAGTTAAAAGTTACTAAAAAAAAGTGTAAAAAATAAATAAATAAATAAATAAATAAATAAATAAAAATAAAAACACAAAAAAAATATAAAATAAAAAAACCAAAAATAGTTGTTGTTTTATTGTTCTCTCTCTCTCTATTCTCTCTCTATTGTTCTGCTCTTTTTTACTCTATTCTATTCTGCAATGTTTTATTGTTATTATGTTTTAGGCATGTGCATTTCGTTTCGTTCCGAATCGAAATTCGGACGAATTTTTCATTATTCGGAAATTCGGATGCATCCGAATTTCTGAATGACAAAAGTAAAGAATTTAAACGAATCCGAAAAAAAACGAACGAATTCGAATCGAATTCGAAAACATATTCGAATCGAATTCGAAAACATATTCGAATCGAATTCGAATCGAATTCGAAAACATAATCAAATTAAAAAAAAATAGAAAAAGTTTTTCTAAAAAAAACAATAAGGTAGAATATAAAATAATAAAGCAATAGAATATGTATATATATATATATATGTGTTTTTTTATGCTTTTCTTTTCTATTATTTTATATTCTATAATAGTATTTTCAATTCAAATTCATTCTATACGAAATTCGAATTTCGGAACATGGCTTCTGAAGTTTGAATTTCGTATAGAATGAATTCGAATTTGAATAGAAAAGATTAGAACAGAAAATAATAGAAAAGTATAGACTATAAAAACAATAGAACAGAATAGAAGAAAATATAATATATATATTATATTTTCTTCTATTCTGTTCTATTGTTTTTCTAGTCTATTCTTTTCTATTATTTTCTATTCCAATCTTTTACATTCAAATTTGATTTCGGTCTATATGAAATTCGAATTTTGGAAGATGAGATATATATATATATATATATATATATATATATATATATATATATATATATATATATATATATATAATATAATTTTCTATTCTGTTTCATTGTTTTTCTATGCTATTCTTTTCTATTCTATTCTAAACTTTTCTATTCGAATTTGAATTCATTCTATATGAAATTCGAATTTCGGAAGATGGCTTCTGAAAGTGTAATTTCGTATAGAATGAATTCGAACTTGAATAGAAAAGATTAGAATAGAAAATAATAGACTAGACAAACAATAGAACAGAACAGAATAAAATATAATATATATAATTTATTGTATTCTGTTCTATTGTTTTTCTAGTCTTTTCTCTTCTACTCTATTCTAATCTTTTCTATTCAAATTCGAATTCATATTATAAGAAATTCAAATTTCGGAAGATGGTTTTATATATATATATATATATATATATATATATATATATATATATATATATAAAACCATCTTCCGAAATTTGAATTTCTTATAATATGAATTTGAATAGAAAAGATTAGAATAGAGTAGAAGAGAAAAGACTAGAAAAACAAACAATAGAACAGAATAGAATAAATTATATATATTATATTTTATTCTGTTCTGTTCTATTGTTTGTCTAGTCTATTATTTTCTATTCTAATCTTTTCTATTCAAATTCGAATTCATTCTATACGAAATTCCACTTTCAGAAGCCATCTTCCGAAATTCGAATTTCATATAGAATGAATTCAAATTCGAATAGAAAAGTTTAGAATAGAATAGAAAAGAATAGCCTAGAAAAACAATGAAACAGAATAGAAAATTATATAATATATATATATATATATATATATATATATATATATATATATATATATCTCTATCTCTCTATCTCTCTCTCTCTCTCTCTCTCTCTCTCTCTCTCTATATATATATATATATATATATATATATATCTCATCTTCCAAAATTCGAATTTCATATAGACCGAAATCAAATTTGAATATAAAAGATTAGAATAGAATAGAAAATAATAGAAAAGAATAGACTAGAAAAACAATAGAAGAAAATATAATATATAATATATATATATATTATATTTTCTTCTATTCTGTTCTATTGTTTTTCTAGTCTATTCTTTTCTATTCTTTTCTGTTCTAATTCGAATTCATTCTATAAGAAATTCAAACTTCAGAAGCCATGTTCCGAAATTCGAATTTCGTATAGAATGAATTTGAATTGAAAAGACTATTATAGAATATAAAATAATAGAAAAGAAAAGCATAAAAAAACAATAGAAGAGAATAATACAAAAAAATTACCGTATTTATCGGCGTATAACACGCACCCCAAGTTTAGGAGGGAATTTTAAGGAAAAAAAAACTTTTAGGAGGGAAGTTTAAGGGAAAAAAACTTACATTTAAATGCCCATCATTGCAGCCTTCTCAGTGCAGCCTTGCCCCAGTGCAGCCTTGCCCCAGTGCAGCCTTGTCAGTGCAGCCTTGTCAGTGCAGCCTTGTCAGTGCAGCCTTCCCAGTGTCCATTGCCCCAGTGCAGCCTTGCCCCAGTGCAGCCTTGCAGCTCGCAGTTTGAAAATCCTGTGATCCCCTGCGATCCTGAGCTTCAAAATCGCCGACCGCGATTTGAAAATGGTGCCGCCTGCGCCAAAATACACAGAGCCGGTCCTCGGCTCTTCTCGGCGGCTCTCGTTCACTTTCGGCTCCACTCGTAGTCCCGCCCGGGATGGGCGTGACTGTGAGCGGAGCTATCCGAACCTAGCCGAGTACACTCGGCTAGGTTCGGGCGGCACTCGAGTGAAGCCGAAAGTGGCCGAGAAGAGCCGAGGACTGGCTCTGTGTATTTCGGCGCCATTTTCAAATCGCGGTCGGCGATTTTGAAGATCTGTCAGCTCAGGATCGCAAGGGATCGGCGTATAACACGCACCCATGATTTTCCCCTGATTTTAAGGGGAAAAAAGTGCGTGTTATATGCCGATAAATACGGTATATATATTTATATATATTTTTTTTATTTTTATTTTTTTTTTATGCTGGTCTATTGTTTTTCTATTCTTTTCTATTCTTTTCTATTTTATTCTAATCTTTTCTATTTGAATGCGAAATCATTCTATACGAAATTTGAATTTCCGAAAATGGTTATACAGAAACAGAATGAAATAGAATGAAATCGAATTCTAATAGAAAAGACTAGAACAGAAAAACAATAGAACAGAATAGAAAAAAAAAAAAAATATATATATATATCTCTTCCGAAATTGGAATTTGGTACAGAATGAATTCAAATAGAAAAGATTAGAATAGAACAGAAAATAATATAAAAGAATAGCATAGAAAAACAATAGAACAGAATAGAAAAAAATATAAAATATTCTATTCTAATCTTTTCTATTCGAATTCATTCTGTACCAAATTCCAATTTCGGAAGATGGTTTTATTTATTTTTATATATATATAAAATATTTCTTACTATTCTGTTCTATTGTTTTTCTATTCTATTCTTTTCTATTAGAATTTGATTTCATTCTATTTCTATATAACTATTTTCTGAAATTCGAATTTTGTATAGAATGAATTTGAATTCAAATAGAAAAGATCAGAAAATAATAGAAAAACAATAGAACAGAATAGAAAAAATATTTTTTATATATATGTATGTATGTATGTATGTATATAAAACCATCTTCCAAAATTCGAATTTCGTATAAAATTAATTTGAATAGAAAAGATTAAAATAGAGTAGAAAGAATAGACTAGAAAAACAATAGAACAGAATAGAATAAGATATAATATATATATTATATTTTATTCTGTTCTGTTCTATTGTTTTTCTAGTCTATTCTTTTCTATTCAAATTCAAATTCATTCTATACGAAATTCTAATTTTAGAAGCCATCTTCCGAAATTCGAATTTCGCATAGAATTAATTCAAATTCGAATAGAAAAGTTTAGAATAGAATAGAAAAGAATAGCATAGAAAAACAATGGAACAGAATAGAAAAAAAATATAATATATATATATATTTAACCATCTTCCAAAATTGGAATTTGGTACAGAATGAATTCGAATTCAAATAGAAAAGCTTAGAATACAATATATTATATTTTTTTCTATTCTGATCTATTGTTTTTCTATGCTATTCTTTTATACTTTCTATTCTATCCTAATCTTTTCTATTGGAATTCGATTTCATTCTATACGAATTTCAAATTTCGCAAAATGGTTATATATAGTTTACTTTTTCAAATTCAGTTATTGTTTTTTTCGAATTTTATAGTTTTTTTCGAATGTGGTAGAAATTTTTCGAATTTGACAGTTTTTTTCGAATGTGGTAGAATTTTTTCGAATTTAATATTTTTTTCAAATGTAGTAACATTTTTTTTGAATTTGATAGTTTTTTTCGAATGTGGTAGAATTTTTTCGAATTTGACAGTTTTTTTCGAATGTGGTAGAATTTTTTCGAATTTGATAGTTTTTTTCGAATGTGGTAGAATTTTTTCGAATTTGACAGTTTTTTTCGAATGTGTTAGAATTTTTTCGAATTTGATAGTTTTTTTTTCGAATACGGTCGAATTTTTTCGAATGCGGTCGAATTTTTTCGAATTCGAATACGAAACGAAACGAATTCCGAAAACGAATGTAATGAATGCAACGAATTTAACTAAACGAATTAAGTTAAATAACGAATCGAAACGAAACTAAACTAAACGAATTTTTTCATCCTGCACATGTCTATGTTTTACCATGTTTGCTTTTCAGATTTTTTATACTTTACTGTTTACTGTGTTTTGTTGGTAACCATTTTATTGTTTTCAGGTACGCCATTCAGTTGCAGCGCAGATTTATTTATCTTGACAGCAACAGCGTTTGCTCCCACGATATATAAAGCCGTGACTCCAGCGCTGTCGGAGGTGATTTCACCACCACAGTTACATACTTCAGCATATATGCCGAAGCGTGGGGGCAGCAGTGGGTGGAGGAGCAATTTGCTCCTGCCTTTTGCGGGAGGATGTCCCCATGCTTCGGCATATATATATTTTAGGCACAGGTTGCGTTAAATGTTTTATTTTTTACTATGTTTTTTTTTGTATTTGCTTTGCAGGTATGGTAAGTCTTACTGTTATACTGTAATGTTAATTTGTTTTATTGTTAACCATCATTTGCTTAGCAGGTAAGCCATTCAGTTGCAGCGCGGATTTATTTATCTTGACAGCAACAGCGTTTGCTCCCACGATATATAAAGCCGTGACTCCAGCGCTGTCGGAGGTGATTTCACCACCACAGTTACATACTTCAGCATATATGCCGAAGCGTGGGGGCAGCAGTGGGTGGAGGAGCGATTTGCTCCTGCCTTTTGCGGGAGGATGCCCCCATGCTTCGGCATATATAAATGGTGCATGTATGCCCATCATTAGAAGTGGGTGGATGAAGGGAGGTATTCTAATGGTGGGCATACCCACCGATCAATATCTTTTTTTCGTTCAGCCCACAGGCTGCATGAAAAAAAAGTTTACAATATATGCCCAACAAGGACCAGCAACGTACTGGTATGTTGCTGGACTTTGAGTGGTTATACCAGAATGATGCCTGCAGGTTTAGGTATCATCTTGGTATCATTCTTTTCAGCCAGCGGTCAGCTTTCATGTAAAAGCAATCCTAGCGGCTAATTAGCCTCTAGACTGCTTTTGCAAGCAGTGGGAGGGAATGCCCCCCCCACCGTCTTCCATGTTTTTCTCTGGCTCTCCTGTCCCAACAGGGAACCTGAAAATGCAGCCGGTGATTCAGCCAGCTGACCATAGAGCTGATCAGAGACCAGAATGGCTCCAAACATCTCTATGGCCTAAGAAACCGGAAGCTACGAGCATTTCATGACTTAGATTTCGCCGAATGTAAAGAGCGCCCTTGGGAAATTGGGAAAGCATTTTATCACACCGATCTTGGTGTGGTCAGATGCTTTGAGGGCAGAGGAGAGATCTAGGGTCTAATAGAGCCCAATTTTTTAAAAAAAGAGTACCTGTCACTACCTATTGCTATCATAGGGGATATTTACATTCCCTGAGATAACGATAAAATTAATAAAAAAAAAATAAAAATGAAAGGAACAGTTTAAAAATAAGATAAAAAAGCAAAAAAATAATAAAGAAAAAAAAAAAAAAAAAAGCACCCCTGTCCCCCCCTGCTCTCGCGCAAAGGCGAAAGCAAGCGTCGGTCTGGCGTCAAATGTAAACAGCAATTGCACCATGCATGTGAGGTATCACCGCGAAGGTCAGAACGAGGGCAGTCATTTTAGCAGTAGACCTCCTCTGTAAATCTAAAGTGGTAACCTGTAAAGGCTTTTAAAGGCTTTTAAAAATGTATTTATTTTGTCGCCACTGCACGTTTGTGCACAATTTTAAAGCATGTCATGTTTGGTATCCATGTACTCGGTCTAAGATCATCTTTTTTATTTCATCAAACATTTGGGCAATACAGTGTGTTTTAGTGCATTAAAATTTAAAAAAGTGTGTTTTTTCCCCAAAAAATGCGTTTGAAAAATCGCTGCGCAAATACTGTGTGAAAAAAAATATATGAAACACCCACCATTTCAATCTGTAGGGCATTTGCTTTAAAAAAATATATAATGTTTGGGGGTTCAAAGTAATTTTCTTGCAAAAAAAAATAATTTTTTCATGTAATCAAAAAGTGTCAGAAAGGGCTTTGTCTTCAAGTGGTTAGAAGAGTGGGTGATGTGTGACATAAGCTTCTAAATGTTGTGCATAAAATGCCAGGACAGTTCAAACCCCCCCCCAATGACCCCATTTTGGAAAGTAGACACCCCAAGCTATTTGCTGAGAGGCATGTCGAGTTCATGGAATATTTTATATTGTGACACAAGTTGCGGGAAAGAGTCAAATCTTTTTTTTTTTTTTTTTTGCACAAAGTTGTCACTAAATGATATATTGCTCAAACATGCCATGGGAATATGTGAAATTACACCCCAAAATACATTCTGTTGCTTCTCCTAAGTATGGGGATACCACAGGTGTGGGACTTTTTGGGAGCCTAGCCGCGCACAGGACCCCGAAAACTAAGCACCGCCTTCAGGCTTTCTAAGGGCGTAAATTTTTGATTTCACTCTTCACTGCCTAGCACAGGTTCGGAGGCCATGGAATGCCCAGATGGCACAACCCCCCCCCCAAATGATCCCATTTTGGAAAATAGACACCCCAAGCTATTTGCTGAGAGGTATAGTGAGTATTTTGCAGACCTCACTTTTTGTCACAAACTTTTGAAAATTGAAAAAAGAAAGAAAAAATAAATTTTTCTTGTCTTTCTTCATTTTCAAAAACAAATGAGAGCTGCAAAATACTCACCATGCCTCTCAGCAAATAGCTTGGGGTGTCTACTTTCCAAAATGGGGTCATTTGGGGGGGGTTTGTGCCATCTGGGCTTTTTATGGCCTTCAAAACTGTGATAGGCAGTGAGGAGTGAAATCACAACTTTATGCCCTTAGAAATCCTGAAGGCGGTGCTTGGTTTTCGGGGCCCCGTATGCGGCTAGGCTCCCAAAAAGTCCCACACATGTGGTATCCCCATACTCAGGAGAAGCAGCTAAATGTATTTTGGGGTGCAATTCCACATATACCCATGGCCTGTGTGAGAAATATATCATTTAGTGACAACTTTGTGCAAAAAAAAAAAATTGTCACTTTCCCGCAACTTGTGTCAAAAAATAAATTATTCCATGGACTCAACATGCCTCTCAGCAAATAGCTTGGGGTGTCTACTTTCCAAAATTGGGTCATTTGGGGGGGTTTTGTGCATCTTGGCATTTTATGGCCTTCAAAACTGTGATAGGTAGTGAGGAGTGAAATCAAAAATTTATGCCCTTAGAAATCCTGAAGGCGGTGCTTGGTTTTCGGGGCCCCGTACGCAGCTAGGCTCCCAAAAAGTCCTAAACATGTGGTATCCCCGTACTCAGGAAAAGCAGCAGAATGTATTTTGGGGTGTAATTCCACATATGCCCATGGCATGTTTGAGCAATATATCATTTAGTGACAACTTTGTGCAAAAAAAAAAAAAAAAAGTGTTACTTTCCCGCAACTTGTGTCAAAATATAAAATATTCCACGGACTCAACATGCCTCTCAGCAAATAGTTTGGGGTGTCTACTTTCCAAAATGGGGTCATTTGGGGGGGTTTTGTGCCATCTTGGCATTTTATGGCCTTCAAAACTGTGATAGATAGTGAGGAGTGAAATCACAACATTACGCCCTTAGAAATCCTGAAGGCGGTGCTTGGTTTTCGGGGCCCCGTATGCGGCTAGGCTCCCAAAAAGTCCCACACATGTGGTATCCCCATACTCAGGAGAAGCAGCTGAATGTATTTTGGGGTGCAATTCCACATAGGCCCATGGCCTGTGTGAGCAATATATCATTTAGTGACAACTTTTTGTAAATATTTTTTTTTTTTGTCATTATTCAATCACTTGGGACAAAAAAAATAAATATTCAATGGGTTCAACATGCCTCTCAGCAATTTCCTTGGGGTGTCTACTTTCCAAAATGGGGTCATTTGGGGGGGTTTTGTACTGCCCTGCCATTTTAGCACATCAAGAAATGACATAGGCAGTCATAAACTAAAAGCTGTGTAAATTCCAGAAAATGTACCCTAGTTTGTAGACGCTATAACTTTTGCGCAAACCAATAAATATACGCTTATTGACATTTTTTTTTACCAAAGACATGTGGCCGAATAAATTTTGGCCTAAATGTATGACTAAAATTGAGTTTATTGGATTTTTTTTATAACAAAAAGTAGAAAATATCATTTTTTTTCAAAATTTTCGGTCTTTTTCCGTTTATAGCGCAAAAAATAAAAACCGCAGAGGTGATCAAATACCATCAAAAGAAAGCTCTATTTGTGGGAAGAAAAGGACGCAAATTTTGTTTGGGTACAGCATTGCATGACCGCGCAATTAGCAGTTAAAGCGACGCAGTGCCAAATTGGAAAAAGACCTCTGGTCCTTAGGCAGCATAATGATGCGGGGCTCAAGAGGTTAAGATGACGTAGTAGGCGCGCCTGCAGTGTATCCCCAGACTCGATCGCTTGTGACAGAGCGAGAACCACCATCTGTGTGTGTAAACACACAAATCCCGGTTCTCTCAGGGGAGAGGAGACAGATCGTGTGCTCCTACTAAGTAGGAACAACGATCGGTCTTCTCCCCTAGTCAATCCCATCCTCCCCACAGTTAGAACACACCTGGGGAACACAGTTAACCCCTTGATGGCCCCCTAGTGTTAACCCCTTCCCTGCCAGTGACATTTATACAGTAATCAGTGGATATTTTTAGCGCTGTATAAATGTAAATGATCCCAAAAAAGTGTCAAAAGTGTCCGATCTGTCCGCCGCAATGTCGCAGTACCGCTAAAAATCACAGATCGCTGCCATAAAAAATAAATTTATAATAAAAATGCCATAAATATATTCCCTATTTAGTAGACGCTATAACCTTTGCACAAACCAATCAATATACGTGTCAGGAAAGGGTCCATCCGCTGGTAAGATATATCATTTGGCGTGCAGTACTGGGGTCCACCAGCAGGTGTCTCCTGGCAGTTTGGAACTGTCAGGGGAATCTTTCCCTGCTGGTGTTATCTCATCTTTTGGCCGCAGTACTGACGTCCACCAGCGGATGGATCCTGGCAGTATGGAGGAGACAACACTCCCTGCGCTCAGGTGTTACATGAAGACAATTATTGTCAGTCCCATAAATACCTGGCAAGCCCTCACATGCTTGCCTTGGTATCTCTTTCCTTGAGCCCTGACCTTGTTCGCCTGTTACCCGATCCTGAGCCTTCATCCGACCTTGTTCCGTGCTTATCCTGACCCGGTCCCTCCTGTGTTCCTGTACCCTTTCTTTTACCCTTCAGCCCGATCCATCCCCTCCCTGTCCTGTTGGTTCCCAGTCCCTCATCTACTGATCTCCCGTGTATGACCTTGGCCTGGCTAATGTTTACGTTTCTGGAACATCCCTTGTCTTTCTGCTGATCTGCTGTGTATGACTCTGGCCTGGCTGACATCTGTGATTTTGGTACTGCCCCTTGCTGTATATACTGTTGTTGTTGGTGGGTTTGTTGGGTTGGTTGTGCACTGTTTGTATTTTCTTATTTATCACCTATCTTAATAAATGTCATTACTATTCACTTTTCATGCGTTTTTGGTTATCTCTGTGCAGTCTACACAGTCTGGTCTACTAACTCTTCTGACAGTATACCAAAGCCATCCCTGACCAGACGTGGCTGCACTGAGAAACCATCCTGGTACGGCGCAAAAGATGGACTTTAAAGTGGAGTTCCACCCACTTTTACAACTCTTCAGCATCCCTTACTAAACTGAGCACTGTATATTATATTTTTTTATTATTTTTCTCAGCACCTACTGTATATCTGCTGTATACTGTGCCGCCCCTCTCTAAAACTGAGCTATTAATATTCGCCCCCGCCCGTGCCCCCCTCCATGACTTTTCCATCAAAATCAACAATGCAACCATCAGTCCCTCCCCTCATGCCAGGGTACTAGGTGTAATCCTAGATTCTGACTTGTCATTTCAGCCTCAAATCCAATCGCTGTCAAAAGTTTGTAGAATTCACCTCCGTAACATCTCTAAAATTCGCCCTTTTTTAACAAATGAAACCACCAAGCTCCTCATTCACTCCCTTGTTATCTCTCGCCTTGACTATTGCAACTCCCTTCTCATTGGCCTACCGCTCCATAGGCTATCCCCTCTTCAGTCTATCATGAATGCTGCTGCCAGACTTATCCACCTTACCAACCACTCAGTGTCTGCCAACCCTCTACTTCAATCCCTACACTGGCTCCCAATCACCCAGCGAATTAAATTCAAAATTCTAACCACAACATACAAAGCCATTCACAACTCTGCCCCAAGCTACATCACTAATCTTGTCTCCAAATATCACCCAAATAGACCTCTCCGCTCTTCTCAAGACCTCCTGCTTTCAAGCTCTCTCATCTCCTCCTCCCATGCTCGTCTCCAGGATTTCTCCAGAGCCTCTCCCATCCTCTGGAACTCGCTACCTCCATCTATCTGGCTATCCCCTACTCTTGCTACCTTCAGGCAATCCCTGAAAACTCATCTCTTCAGGAAAGCCTATCACGTCTCCAACTAATCTCCTACCACTTCCACCAGCTCATTCCCCACAGTTACAACCTTTTGTACCACCTGCCCCACCCTATTAGATTGTAAGCTCTTCTGAGCAGGGCCCTCTTAATCCTATTGTATTGTATTGTATTGTATTATAACTGTATTGTCTCCCTTTTATATTGTAAAGCGCTGCGTAAACTGTTGGCGCTATAAAAATCCTGAATAATAATAATAATAATAATAATATTCATTTTTCACTTCCTCCTCCCTGGCCGCGGCCCATCGCATCATTTCCTGTTTGCAATGCCTTCTGGGAAGGGGCGGCAACTTCCTCTGAAACTGCCGTTGCTATGGAAACCTGACCTGAAACCTATTAGACTGCTTGTGCTGCACTGAGCATGTACGAGATCTGCAAGGATGAGATCCAGGAAGAAATACAGTCTGGCTTCAGATGCCCACACTTAAGAAGGCCACGGCCTGCTGTGAGTTTATAAAATAACAAACTACTGCTATAAACTAACAAAACAGACCTTAGTTTACAGACTAACTTTACTAGAATACAATAAGCTTGTGTATTAAAGGGGTATTTTTATTTAAAAAGTATAATTTCGGCCGGAACACCACTTTAATGAAAATGTCTATTATTCTCTGCTGGCGGCAGAGGATAATGAATATTGCCGCCAGACTCTTAAAGATTGGACCAGTGACCAACTGCTGGAAACGATCCGATCAGCCCATTTTCTAGTAGATCAGGGTCATATGTTATTTGAGGATGTTCAGCCTTTGATCCAATTATGTGCAAAGCCAGCCTTGTCATGCTTTCCTGAAGGAAGTGACGATTTCTCCCCTCCTTTCAGTTGTGACCAGGTTGAATCCCTGGTATGGTTGTTAGAGGATGATCCGGCTTTTTTGATGAACATTATTCCTCTTGTTCCCAGCAGGTGTTATCCGATTGCATTTGTTCAGTACAATCTCTGATTAGACAGACTGTATGTGAACCAACTTTTGTTCAACCCGTGTTACAAGCATGGCCAGATCTCCTGCATTTAGCTAAGCCACAGCAATGCAGCCCTGCCATTAGTCACCTACCTTCCCAAGAATCTTTCTCCCAGTCGCCCATGGCAACCTCAGCCTCAGTCCAGTATACACAGCTTCCCACTAAGTACTATTACCCAGTCTCTACTCACTGCACCTATCCTGCGTTCAATCCACCTCGGATGTCTACGGTGTTTGCCTTCCAGCTGGATGTCTCGATAATTGCCTTCCAGCCGGATGTCTGGATACTTGCCTTCCAGCCAGATGTCTCGGTGCTTGCCTTCCAGCTGGATGTCTCGGTGCCCGCTTTCCAGTCTGATGTGCCCGCTTTCCAGTCTGATGTGCCCGCTTTCCAGTCTGATGTCCTGATGCCTGCCTTCCAGCCTGAAGTCTCAGTGCCCCCTTTCCAGCCTGTTGTCTCAGTGCCCCCTTTCCAACCTGTTGTCTCAGTGCCCACCTTTCAGCCTGATGTCTCGAAGCTTGCCTTTCAGCCTGATGTCTCGAAGCTTGCCTTTCAGCCTGATGTCTTGGTGTCTGCCTTTCAGCCTGATGTCTTGGTGCCTGCCTTCCAGCCCGATGTCTTGGTGCCTGCCTTCCAGTCTGATGTGCCCGCTTTCCAGTCTGATGTGCCCGCTTTCCAGTCTGATGTGCCCGCTTTCCAGCCTGTTGTCTCAGTGCCTCCCTTCCAGCCTGATGCCTCGAAGCTTGCCTTCCAGCCTGATGTCTCGAAGCTTGCCTTCCAGCCTGATGTCTCGAAGCTTGCCTTCCAGCCTGATGTCTCGAAGCTTGCCTTCCAGCCTGATGTCTCGATGTCTGCCTTTCAGCCTGATGTCTCGGTGTCTGCCTTTCTGCCTGATGTCTCGGTGTCTGCCTTTCAGCCTGATGTCTTGGTGCCTGCCTTTCAGCCTGATGTCTTGGTGCCTGCCTTCCAGTCTGATGTGCCCGCTTTCCAGTCTGATGTGCCCACTTTCCAGTCTGATGTGCCCACTTTCCAGCCTGTTGTCTCAGTGCCTCCCTTCCAGCCTGATGTCTCGAAGCTTGGCTTCCAGCCTGATGTCTCGAAGCTTGGCTTCCAGCCTGATGTCTCGAAGCTTGCCTTCCAGCCTGGTGTCTCGAAGCTTGCCTTCCAGCCTGATGTCTCGATGTCTGCCTTTCAGCCTGATGTCTCGGTGTCTGCCTTTCTGCCTGATGTCTCGGTGTTTGCCTTTCAGCCTGATGTCTTGGTGCCTGCCTTTCAGCCTGATGTCTTGGTGCCTGCCTTCCAGTCAAATGTCTCAGCTTTCCAGCTTGATGTGCCAGCTTTCCAGCCTGATATGCCAGCTTTCCAGCCTGATGTCTCAGTGCCTGCCTTCCAACCTGTTGTCTCGGTGCCTGCCTTCCAGCCTGATGTGCCTACCTTCCAGCCTGATGTGTCCACTTTCCAGTCTGATGTGCCTGCTTTCCAGTCTGATGTCTTGATGCCTGCCTTCCAGCCCGAAGTCTTGGTGCCTGCCTTCCAGCCTGATGTGCCCACCTTCCAACCTGATGTACCCGCTTTCCAGCCTGATGTGCCCGCTTTCCAGCCTGTTGTCTCGAAGCTTGCCTTTCAGCCTGATGTGCCCGCTTTCCAGCCTGATGTGCCTGCTTTCCAGCCTAATGTGCCACTTTCCAGCCTGTTGTCTCGGTGTCTGCCTTTCAGCCTGATGTCTCGGTGTCTGCCTTTCAGCCTGATGTCTCGGTGTCCGCCTTTCAGCCTGATGTCTCGGTGCCTGCCTTCCAGTCTGATGTCTCTGCTTTCCAGTCTGATGTCTCTGCTTTCCAGTCTGATGTCTCCGCTTTCCAGCCTGATGTGCCAGCTTTCCAGCCTGATGTGCCAGCTTTCCAGACTGTGCCAGCTTTCCAGCCTGTTGTCTCGGTGCCTGCCTTCCAGCCTGTTGTCTAGGTGCCTGCCTTCCAGCCTGTTGTCTCGATGCCTGCCTTTCAGCCTGATATCTTGATGCCTGCCTTTCAGCCTGATGTCTCGATGCCTGCCTTCCAGCCTGATGTGCCCGCTTTCCAGCCTGATGTGCCCGCTTTCCAGCCCGATGTGCCGCTTTCCAGCCTGTTGTCTTGATATTGGTGCCCCAGTCTGTTAAACCAATGCCCGTTACTCTGCTTGCCGAGTCAGTGCCTGTTACACAGCTTGCCAGTAGGGAGCCCGCTGCCCAGCTCAATGACCCAGATGTGCCAGCTGTCTGCCCGGATGTGCCTGATGACCAGCCGAAATACTCTCTTCCACCGTTGTGCCTGATGCCATAGACTATGAACAATTAAGACTAGTTGGAGCGTCCAGAGGCCGCTCCTTTAGGGGGGGTACTGTCAGGAAAGGGTCCATCCGCTGGTAAGATATATCATTTGGCGTGCAGTACTGGGGTCCACCAGCAGGTGTCTCCTGGCAGTTTGGAACAGTCAGGGGAATCTTTCCCTGCTGGTGTTATTTCATCTTTTGGCCGCAGTACTGACGTCCACCAGCAGATGGATCCTGGCAGTATGGAGCAGACAACACTCCCTGCGCTCAGGTGTTACATGAAGACAATTATTGTCAGTCCCATAAATACCTGGCAAGCCCTCAAATGCTTGCCTTGGTATCTCTCTCCTTGAGCCCTGACCTTGTTCGCCTGTTACCCGATCCTGAGCCTGCATCTGACCTTGTTCAGTGCTTATCCTGACCCGGTCCCTCCTGTGTTCCTGTACCCTTTCCTTTACCCTTCAGGTACCGATCCCCCGATAAAAAGGGGCCCTAGTCCCTGAAGGTTTTTCTAAACAGAGCCCACCGTGAGAGGTGAAGATTGGGTCTGTTACCATAAAACCCTACAGCTGGATAAGGTAAGGGAGATTCCTAAGGAATTTTTCTAATTCTTGTGGGTTTTCTCTTTTAAGTAAATGTATGCTATGCCTAAGGTCGCCACCGGGGGCTGTCAAGAGCACATACCTTTTCATGCTTGTCAGTCTTGTCTCTTGTGTCTTGTGTCACAAGCTGCACGCTCCTCCAAGCCCATGCTCCAGGATGTGGGAAGGGGGGATTTTCTTTTCAGGAATGTCCCCCCACAGCTTCCTTTATGTTAGAAGCCATAGGGCAGTCGGCGGTATGCCACACCGCCGCCGCCATTACAGCGACTCTCCATCCACCGGCCCTCCTCTCTCCTCCACTCTAGCCTCCCCTCCATGTGCGATCTGATCAGAATCGGAGCCCTCGGCTCGCGCGGGAAAAGCGGTTGAAAAAGACGAGGGGGGGGGGGGGCGCTATATCCTCTGTGAATAAAAGTCTGACTTGTCCTGTTGACAATGCTCAAATGCTTAGGGATCCAACCAATAAAAAATTGGAATTCCTGTTAAAAAACATTTTTTCCTTGGCAGGTTCAGTAGCTCAACCTGCAGTGGCAGCAACTGGGGTATGTCAATCCTTGAGAGACCACTTGAAGCAGGTGTTCAAGGTTTTCCATGAAAAGCAGGCTCGGCAGTTAGCCAACCTGCCGGCGGCTTTATGTTTTGCAGTTGACACAATCAGAGATTCTATCCTTCAGACCTCTCGCCTTGCGCTTGGGTTGGTACATATGTGTAGAATCTTATGGTTGAAAAAGTGGTCAGCCGAAACGCCATGTAAAAACCTCCTGGCTGGTTTTCCCTTCCGTGGTGTAAGGTTGTTTGGGGTGGATTTGGACAATTATATCCAAAAAATCTCAAGTGGGAAAAGTACCCTTTTGCCAGTTAAGAAAAGGAGTAAACGTCCCTCATTTAAACGGGCTCCTTCTCCAGTGCCAGGGGCATCAGCCTCCAGGCAGTCGTGACGGCCTCCACCGTCAGGTTCAAGAGGTAAAACTCAGAGTCAACCCCAGGGACAAAAGAAGTCCTGGGGGAGGAAATCTACAAGACAGAACGCTAAAGCCTCTTTATGAAGGGGCGCCCCGCTCTTTCGAGTGGGGGGAAGACTGCTACAATTCTCAAGGGTCTGGCAGGAGGATTTTCAGGACAAATGGGTGGTCTCCACAATAACTCTAGGTTACAAACTAGAGTTCCGAGAATTCCTGTCTCCTCATTTCCTCAGGTCAAATGTTCCCAAAGACCCAGAGAAAAAGAAGTCTCTCTTTCAAGCACTGGATTGACTTTTGTCGCAAAAAGTAATCATGGTGGTATCCATGCAAGAGCAGGTGCCAAAGCCAAATGGAAATGTCAGACCCATCCTAGATCTCAAAGATCTAAACCGGTTCCTAAAAATGTGATCTTTTCGCATGGAATCAATCCGATCAGTAGTCTCCATCCTACAAGGAGGAGAACTTCTGGCATCAATAGACATCAAGGATGCATACCTGCATGTACCTATTTTCCCTGCTTATCAGAAATATCTGCGTTTCAAAGTGGAAAAACGTCATTTTCAGTTTGTAGCTCTGCCTTTCGGTCTAGCTACTGCACCTCGGGTGTTAACAAAGGCCCTGGCTCCTCCTCTGGCCAGATTAAGGGCCCAGGGTATAACGGTTATAGAGTACCTAGACAACCTGCTCTCAATAGACCGGTCGGTAGCCCGTTTAGACCAAAGCTTGGTTGCCACTGGAATACCTAGGTTGGGTCTAGAGAAGAACTTAGAGAAGTCTTCTTTAAAACCAGTAAGAAGAATAGAGTACTTGGGTCTGGTCATAGATACAACCCAGAAGAGGGTGTTTTTACCCCAGGCAAAAATCAGTGCCATAAAGGAGCTGATTCAGGTAGTCTGGGCAAAGAAGAGTCCTTCTATTCACCTTTGTATGAGGTTGTTGGGAAAGATGGTGGCTTCATTCAAAGCGGTTCCCTATGCTCAGTTTCATTTGAGACTGCTGCAAAACAGTATCCTGTCTGCCTGGAACAAGAAAGTCCAGGCGCTAGATTTTCCGATGCGCTTGTCACCAATAGTGCGTCAGAGCCTCAGTTGGTGGTTGGTACCCGAGAATCTGCGGAAAGGGAAATCCTTTTTATCAGTTACCTGGAAGGTGGTAACAACAGATTTCAGGCTTTCAGGTTGGAGAGCAGTTCTGGAAGAGACGACTGTCCAAGGGAGATGGTCCAAAACCGAGAGGGCCTTGCCCAGAGAGATTTGTGCGGCGTACCTAGCCCTAAAGGCCTGGACTTTCAGGTTGCAGGGTTGTCCTGTCAGGATCCAATCTGACAATGTCACAGCAGTGGCTTATATCAATCACCAAGGGGGCACCAGGAGTCGTGCAGCCCAGGAAGAGGTAAACCAGATCCTAATCTGGGCAGAAAAGCATGTGCCATGCATATCAGCAATCTTCATTCCAGGGGTAGAGAACTGGCAGGCGGACTACTTAATTCACCAGCAGTTGTTCCCAGGGGAATGGTCTCTTC
Source organism: Aquarana catesbeiana (assembly GCF_042186555.1). Lineage (NCBI taxonomy): Eukaryota > Metazoa > Chordata > Amphibia > Anura > Ranidae > Aquarana > Aquarana catesbeiana. The sequence continues at coordinate 477,027,685 of NC_133324.1, read as the reverse complement.
ACCACATCTTCCTGGCTATATGCCACAGATGCGGGATCCTGGATGTAGATCTGTTTGCATCCAGGTTCAACAACAAGATCGACAACTTTGTGTCAAGAACAAGGGACCCACTTGCATGTGGGACAGATGCGTTGGTGACCCCGTGGCATCAGTTCTCACTGATTTATGCATTCCCTCCTATTCTGCTGCTACCACGACTTCTTCGCAGAATCAAACAGGAAAAGAAGTCGGTGCTTCTAGTGGCTCCAGCGTGGTCCAGAAGATCTTGGTATGCAGAAATAGTGAAGATGGAGGTAGGGTCCCCATGGACCCTATCACCACGTCCATACCTGCTATCGCAGGGACCAGTGTTCCATCCTACCTTACAAACGCTAAATTTAGCGGTTTGGCTATTGAAACCCACATTCTAAAGAGTCGTGGGCCTTCAGGCCCAGTAATTTCTACCTTGATTAATGCAAGGAAGCCAGCTTCCAGAGTGATTTATTATAGAGTCTGGAAGGCATATGTCTCCTGGTGTGAATCCAGGGGTTGGCATCCCAGAAAGTATGCCATAGGGAGAATCCTTGCTTTTCTGCAAATGGGGTTAGAGATGAAGCTAGCCTTGAGTACTATCAAGAGCCAGGTCTCGGCCTTGTCGGTTTTGTTTCAACGTCCGCTTGCTTCGCATTCTCTGGTCCGAAGCTTTATACAGGGGGTATTGCGGCTTAATTAATAAAAGTTTGAGCTCCCCTGAACCCCTGGGACTTGAATTTATTTCTGTTGGCATTACAGAAACAGCCTTTTGAGCCGATACGACATATTCCCTTGGTCCTTTTGGCAAGGAAGCTTATTTTTCTGGTAGCCATTTCTTCTGCAAGAAGGGTATCGGAATTGGCGGCTCTTTCTTGTAAAGAGCCATATTTAATTATTCATAAGGACAGAGTAGTATTGCGTTCTCATCCTAACTTTCTACCGAAGGTGGTTTCAGGTTTTCATCTAAACCAGGATATTGTTCTGCCTTCATTTTTTCCAGATCCAGATAGTGAGAGGGGTCAAAACTTATTTGGAAGCGACTGCTCAGATTTGCAAAACGGATGTTTTGTTTGTGTTGCCTGAAGGTCCTAAAAAAGGACAGGCAGCGTCGAGATCTACCATTGCTAAGTGGATTTGACAGGTAATTGTTCAAGCTTATGGTTTGAAGAGGAAAGTTCCACCTTTTCAAATCAAACCGCACTCCACAAGGGTAGTTAGTGCTTCATGGGCAGTGCATCACCAGGCCTCCGTGGCTCAAATCTTCAAGGCTGCAACTTGGTCTTCAATCCATACATTCACCAGATTCTATCAGGGGGATGTGAGAAGACATAAGGATATCGCCTTTGGGCGCAGTGTGCTGCAGGCAGTGGTACAAGGTCCTTGGGTCTGATTGCACCCTACTTTTGTTGTGTCTCCCTCCCCTCAGTTAGCATTGCTCTGGGACATCCCATCAGTAAATACTGTGGCTCTGTGTCCCGTGTTGTACGCAAAAGAAATTAGAATTTTTATAACAGCTTACCTGTAAAATCCTTTTCTTGGAGTACATCACGGGACACAGAGGTCCCTCCCCTCTTCTAATGCACATATATTGCTTTGCTACAAAACTGAGGTACTCCCAGTAAGCAGAGGGGTTATATAGGGGGCTAAACTTCCTGTCTAGGGTGTGCCAGTGTCCATCACCTAATTGTGCCTATATAACCCATCAGTAAATACTGTGGCTCTGTGTCCCGTGATGTACTCGAAGAAAAGGATTTTACAGGTAAGCTGTTATAAAAATCCTATTTTTTTGGATATTTATTATAGCAAAAAGTACAAAATATTCTGTTTTTTTTCAAAATTGTCAATTTTTTTGTTTATAGCGCAAAAAATAAAAACCGCAGAGATGATCAAATACCACCAAAAGAAAGCTCTATTTGTGGGGAAAAAAAGGACATACATGTTCTTGTTTGGGTACAATGTTGCACGACCGCGCAATTGTCAGTTAAATTGATGCAGTGCCGTATCGCAAAAAAATGGCCTGGTCAGGAAGGGGGCAAATCCTTCCGGGGCTGAAGTGGTTAATCATTACCAAAGTTCCCCACCAGCCGGGACTAGATCCTTGCAACCAAGGATCGGCCCATCCAAACCTGAAGCCATTTCTATACAAGTTTGAAGACCTAGATTGAAGATATCTAAGCCTATGTCTGACAAATGAATTCCATCTTGCCTATTAACGCCAGTAAAACCAACTTCTAGATCAACACGGTGGAATGAAAAGCCATCGATCAAAGGCATAAACTTTTCAATTAAATGATTAATACGCCTCCTAATCTTCTCCAGGGGTTTAAGATCTGGAGAGGAAAGGCGTGGGACAATTTCCGGAACAATTCTGACAGCATTAGGAAATAGCATCTTAAAATGGTGTAAATCTATTTTAATCATATAGATTAACCACTTCAGCCCCTAAAAGATTTACCCCCTTCCTGACCAGAGCATTTTTTGCGATTCAGCACTGCGTCGCTTTAGCTGACAATTGTGCGGCCGTGCAATGTTGTACCCAAATATAATTGACGTCCTTTTTTTCCCACAAATAGAGCTTTCTTTTGATGGTATTTGATCACCTCTGTGGTTTTTATTTGTTGCGCTATAAACAAAAAAAGACAGACAATTTGAAAAAAAAGCAAAGTTGTTTACATAGGCATCTCCCCGTTCTGTTTCTCCTCACCGCAATCGCGGGCCTCTGGCATGTATAGAGTTTGCGGGATCTGCAGGCACGCTCCCGTGGTGCATGTCAGCAGCATGTCCCCGCTAGGCGGCAAATTTAAAGGGGCGTACGGGTGCGCCCTTGTGCCATTTTGCCGTCGTAAATCGGTGTGCGGCAGTTGGCAAGTGGTTAAGTCCAAAGTTTTCAATTTGCTGATATTTCCACCTAAATGAAAAATCAAAATAAGATGGAGATGGCCAAACTTGTGACAACCTAGAAAAATAAAAATAAAGGTTAGGCCATTGCAAACCTTGAATATCCTTCCGGAAAACAAGAAACTGATCAACACGCAAAGATACGTTTTCAGAACAACAACGCTGAGATGCCCATTTCCAAGCCCAGTGAATGAAAGAATGTCCAAGAATCCAAACTGAAAATCTCACACGTAAGAAACTGTAAAAGATAAGTTGCATTAGGTCATACATACAGATTTAACCGTTGAGATTCCCATCTCCCAAGTTTCAAAATAATAGATTCACCCAGGCCTAATCTAGCTGCCTCTGTGGCGGCTCCTATACAAAAAGAGTGTGGAGTAATTCTCAAATTGTTAAAACCTAAGTGTGATAAGCAATGCTTAAGAAGAGAAGAAAATTTAAATTTTGTCAAAGAAGAAAGATCCTTATGAACATAAAAAGTACCCTGACCATTAGGTCTAATAGACAAATACTTAGAAATCACTATATGAGGATATATGATAGGATCCCCATAAGCAGCTAGATTAAAGTGGTTGTAAAGGCAGAAGTTTTTTTATCTTAATGCATTCTATGTATTAGGATAAAAAACCTTCAGTGTGCAGCAGCCCCCCTCAGCCCCTCTAATACTTACCGAAGCCCGATCTAGATCCTGTGATGTTGGAGTGTCTCGACTGCCTGAGACTCCCCTCCTTATTAGCTGAGACAGCAGCGTGGCGCCATTGGCTCCTGCTGCTGTCAAAGTCAGTCAGCTAATGAGGAGATAAAGGGGGTGGGCCGTGCCACGGCTCTGTGTCTGTATGTAGCTCGGCTCAGGTGCCCCCATAGCAAGCTGCTTGCTGTGGGGGAACACAACAAGAGGGAGGGGCCAGGAGCACCGAAGAGGGACCCAAGCAGAGTAGGGTCTGGGCCGCTCTGTGCAAAACCACTGCACAGAGCAGGTAAGTATAACATGTTTGTTTTTTTAACTAAAAAAAAAGCAAGGCTTTAGTATCACTAAGCCATTGACCTTTGGAGAATTGATCAGTTTTAGGCTGCTGAATATACAGTCAGGTCCATAAATATTGGGACATCGACACAATTCTAATCTTTTTGGCGCTATACACCACCACAATGGATTTGAAATGAAACAAGCAAGATGTGCTTTAACTGCAGACTTTCAGCTTTAATTTGAGGGTATTTACATCCAAATCAGGTGAACAGTGTAGGAATTACAACAGTTTGTATATGTGCCTCCCACTTTTTAAGGGACCAAAAGTAATGGGACAGATTAACAATCATCCATCAAACTTTCACTTTTTCCTTGTCAAAAGAAGTTTATTGAGTATACAATATTATAAAGATACATAAAGTAAGTTTACAAGGATCTATAAAGTAAGCTCATTGTTTTACAGTAGGGATTATATAGGTAAATATCATGAAATTTCAAATATTAAACATTGGGTTCACGTAAACCTAAATTAAAGATATATATCATTTCCTTAGTTACTTTTGTAGGTATTTAAATGATTTATACCTACTATATATATTGTTTACAGGTAGAGTGTATATAGGTCAAATAAATTCTGATAATGAGCTTTAATCGTAAGGTGGAGAAAAGGAAAGAGAAAGAAGAAAAAGGGTAGAAAGGCAGAGGTATGGTCCACAAGGTTGTCCCGCTCGTCAGTTTATTATTCTTTTTAGTTCTCTTTGAAGCCTTAGAATGGGTGTCTCTGTAAGTCATTTAATCTGTTACCATGGCAACAGGACAGAGTCATTGAAATTTAACAGGAACTGTTGTTTTATCCAAGGGTGCCAAAGTTTTTCAAATTTTGGAATTTGATTTTGATCGATGGCTACCATCTTAGCATGGGACATTGTATTATTCATTCTGTGAATTGTTTCTGCTAGTACCAATGTAGGAGATTTCCATGCTTTGGCCACTGTTTGTTTTGCAGCCGTTATTAGTTGGATCATAAGTTTGAATTGAGAGAGTGTTAACCATTCCGGTTTTAGATTAAGTAAAGTTATATATGGATCTGGTTGTATTATTTTTTTAAATATTTTAGATGCAATCACGAAGACTTCCTTCCAGAAGGTTTGGATTACTGGGCACGTCCACCATATGTGTAAATGTGTGCCTATTTCTGGGCATCCTCGAAAACAAAGAGCTGAGGTATTAGGTGAATATTTCGCCACTCTAGCGGGTACAAGGTACCAGTGAGTTAGGACTTTATAATTTGTCTCCAGTGCTAAGATGTTGGGTGAGGATGACTTAGATGTGAGCCATATGTTAGACCAGTCCGTGTCTTCTAAAGTTCGTCCCAGGTCCTCCTCCCACCTCTGAACGTAAGAGGGTCTATTAAGATTTACTACTCCATATAATTGATTATAAAGTGATGAAATTGTACCTTTAGCAAATGGATCTTTTGTACAGATTGATTCAAAAATGGATAATTGGGATAATGGTGTATCCCCCTTTAGGAATGGTGTATAGAAATTTTTGATTTGGAGATATCTAAATATCTCAGAGTTTGGTAGATCATATTTTTCTCTAAGCGATGGGAATGAAAGGAATGATTTAGATGCTATGAAGTCATTTAGTGTCTGAATGCCTGATGTTGTCCAAGCTTTAAAAGAATTTGGGTAGATCCATGCCAGATAAAAGGCCGGATTTCTGATAAAAGAAAGGAGAGGATTGTGTGGAGATTGTAACTGATATTTGGTTTTTAGTTTATCCCAGAGAGATAAGAAGTGTTTAGTTATGGGATTATGAATTTTAAAGGATCAAGCCATAACAAGTTTGATATTAATAGAGGGTCATTTTCTGAAGCCTCTATAAATACCCATAATGGGATTTCCTGTTTTGCATGGTATTTGGACAGACTGGCCAAATGTGCTGCTCTGTAGTAGTTAGTAAAATTAGGGTATCCCAGGCCTCCTTTATTTTTGGGAAGATGTAGTGTGTGTATAGGTATACGTGGTTTAGAAGAGCCCCATATAAATGAAGTTTCTCTTTTTTGTACTATTCTCAAAAAATAGGAAGGAATTGGAATAGGGAGGACTCTGAATAGATAAAGCAATTTGGGTAGAATAGTCATTTTGATTGCATTAATCTTCCCTATCCAGGATAAAGGAAGTTGCGACCATTGTTTTATTAGATTTGTGATCTGTCTTAATGAGATGCTGTTAAATGAATTCCAAGATATGGGATTGATTTTTCTGCCCATGTGAATGGGAGTGCAGCCCTAGCCGGGATCAATTCCATGTTTGTGAGCGAAATATTAAGCACTAGGCATTTCTTAGGATTAATCATAAGGCCGGATAGGGCTGCAAATCCATCAAGAGCTGGTATTAAGTTAGGACCAGAGACCTGTGGTGATGATAGAAAAAGTAATATATCGTCTGCAAATATACATAATTTGTGTGTAATACCTCCTACTTCAATGCCAGTTATAGTTTGGTTTGTTCTGATGTATTGGGCCATGGGTTCGAGTATAAGGGCAAATAATAAGGGAGATAATGGGCAACCCTGTCGGGTACCTCTTTCGATATTAAAGGCATCAGATTTGTATCCAGCGTATTTTATATAGGCTTTGGGTTTATTATATAATGCTTTGATCCATGTTAAAAAGTGGGGTCCAAAACCCCATTTTTGTAAAGAATATTGCATATATTGCCAGGATACTGTGTCAAATGCCCTCTTAATATCGAGAGATAGAAAACATAAAGGGATTTTCCGTTTTTTAGCAATATGTGCTAATAACACTGCCCTGCGTATATTATCGCCTGCCTGTCTATTTGGCATGAAGCCTACTTGATCTCTATGTATTAATTTTCCTATAATGCTATTGAGGCGTTTTGCTATTATTTTTGCTAATAATTTAATATCAAGGTTTAACAGAGAGATAGGCCTATAATTCACACAGGAAGTATCATCAGAAAGGGGTTTTGGGATCATACAAACAATTGCCATTAGTGTTTCTTGCCGAAAAGAATGTCCTTCTAGAAGTTTGTTAAAAGTTTCAGTGAGAATGGGAGAGAGTATTTCTGAGAATGTTTTATAGTATAAAGCCGAGTAGCCGTCTGGGCCTGGTCTTTTGTTAAGTTTTAGGTCTTTTATGGCGTTAGCAACTTCATCTATAGTTATAGGCTCATCCAAACTGCTTTTTTGATTCTGAGACAACTCAGGTAATGTTATTTTTGAGAAGAAGGATTCAGCCTCTGTAGGATTAAATTTATTGTTTGTCTTGTATAAAGTTGCGAGATGTGAGTGAAATTTATGGACTATTTTAACTGGATTACAAGTATAAACATTTTTTGATAATTTCAAACGTATTGGTTTGAAAGATTTGTCAGTTGAATTTAATGCCCGAGCCAAATATGTACCTGGTTTGTTTGTATTCATGTAGAAATTGTGTTTGGAGCGTTTGAGGGATTTATCAACTGACTCAGTGAGAAATAGATCGTATTCCAATCTAGATTTTTCCAGATGAGATTTTGTACTCTGAGATGGATTATCTTGGAATGATATGTAGGCTGCATTAAAATTGAGTTCTAGTTTTTTTGCTAGATTTTTGCGTTCCCGTTTAAATAGTGCCATTTGTCTTTGTATTGTACAACGCAAGACAGGCTTATGAGCTTCCCACAGTGTTATTGGGGAAATGTCTGTTGTATTATTAATTGATATGTATTCCTTTAAAGCTTGTTCAATGGCCATCTGATGTAGTGGGTGTTTGAGCATTATGTACGGTAAGTACCACGTTGGGTCATGCGCTTTTGGTATGGCTGAGGCTATAGTAGTGTATACTGCATTATGGTCAGACCACGGAATCGAAATTATATCTGATGCAATAATTTCTGGTATCATTCCTATTGTTAGAAAAATATGATCTATTCTGGTGAAGGTTTGATGAGGGTGCGAGAAATAAGAGAATTTCTTTTTCATTGGGTTACTTTCTCTCCACGAATCTACCAGATTGTATTTGGAAAGAAGTTGAGAAAAGGGTAATCTAGAGGTTATTTTGGATGGTGTAAAAGGTGATTTATCTAGAAATGGGAGGAGGACCTGGTTTGAATCCCCGCACATTATCACTGTTCCTATTTTGTGTGTATTAATCACTTGTAATATATGTGAGAGGAATGGTGTAGGTTGTTTGTTAGGAGCGTAGTAGGAAATCACCATGATTGCTGTATCCATTATATAACCCATGAGTATCAGGTATCTACCTTCTGGGTCTTTAATTTCTGATGATAAGGTGAATGGTGTGGATCGGTGAAATGCAATTAGAGTACCCCTTTGTTTGGTACAGGCAGAAGCCGTGTAAATTTGTTGATAAAAAGGAGAAATATATTTTGGAGTAGAATCTTTGGTGAAGTGTGTTTCTTGGAGGCATACTATGTGAGCCTTCTTGTTATGGAAAGTACGGAAGGCTTTGGTCCTTTTTTGAGGGACATTTATTCCCTGAACATTCAGGGAAAGTATATTCAGTGGTGCCATGGTAACAGATCAAATAGTTTTGACTTACTTTTTGTTATGCAGAGCTGACTGCGCAGATCAACCTGTGTGGACTGAAGAGATGAAAAGATAGAAAAGAAACCAGTGAATTCTGGAGTAAAGAGTAAACAAAAAACATATGAGATTAGATGATACATTGTATAAATTATTTTTTGCAAGTAATCACAATTTACCCATGAAAGAGAATAAATATCTCTCTCAGGGGAATAAGTGCCTTCGTCACACTCCCACATAATATGGTTGGGAGAATGAGGAGGCCTAATGGGGGTACACGGATCTTCCGCTTACAGGAGAGAAGTGCTATGTCAAAAGACATCAAAATGATGATTCATTAATTGGAGTGCAGAATATAGTTTTTGTTGAAATTATTTATTCCAGGGTGGTTGTATATGGTTAGTCTTGCCCTAGGCTAAATAATTCAGTTAGAAAGGTACTGTTAATAACTTTGGTATTGATGAAGATAGTTTGAATTATTTTGGGATTTTAACCCTTTTAGAGTAAACAATTACATATTTTATTCATATGTAACTGTTTAGATATGTTAACTCATAAAATTGAGGTTGTATTGCTTCAGATTAGAATAAACAAAAACATAGTTCTAGGAACTAGTTAGGTACTAATATATTTGTTTTAAGAAAAGAAAGAAAAAGCTTCCATTACTTCTGGATTATTGAACATATTTGTCCTAAAAAGTAATAAATCTATTGTTATTACCTGAAAATATATAACTGAACAAGAATTTCCTTATTTCACTTATATATTCTAAGGCTATATGAATCAGAAGTAATAAGAAATATAACTGGAATGTAACATGATCCCATACAGTGTGTGACTATCAGAATGCAGTTACATTCAGTTATAAATACAGGTTTTTTATAGAGAACCATCTCTTAGTATAATAAATGAAGAGATATCAGGAATTAGGATGTCAGTCCATTGAATCTTCTTGGTCCATGGATGATGTGGCATAACGGCCTCTTTTGTGAGAATGATGATTCCCATTTTGTTCTGAAATTTTCTGGGTGCTGCCTGAAGGTGAAGATGATGCCATTCTTCTGCGTGTGGGGGTGTTGCTGCTTGTGGGTTCTGTCAGATTTAATTTTAAAAGGGTTTGTTGTAGTTCATCTGCTGATCTGCTTCTGTAAATTGTACCTTGGTAGTTAAATCTGACTGAAAGGGGGAAGCCCCATTGATACATAATGTTGTGGCGTTGCAGTTCCATCAGTTGGGGTTTCATGGATCGTCTTTTAGTAATAGTAAGTTGGGATAGGTCAGCAAAAATTTGATAATTGTGTCCTTGAAAATTAAGTTCCTTTTTTTCTCTTGCAGCAATTAGTATTTGTTCTTTCGTTCTGTAATAATGAAATTTTGTGATTATATCACGTGGGGGTCCGTCTTTCTTTTTGGCTGTGAGGGCTCTGTGTACTCTGTCCAGTTCTAAACGTTCAATAGGGATATCTGGCTTTAGTTCTTGTAATAGAGCAGTAATAGTAGATTGCAGGTCTGTCACAGTTTCAGGTATTCCCCTTATGCGCAAGTTTGAACGTCTGGCTTTATTTTCGTAATCTTCGAGCTTAGTTTGAAGTATTAAATTCTCTTCTTTTAATTGTTCCAATTCTGTTATATTTTCTTGGGTTGTAATTTCAATTTCATCATTTTTTATTTCTAAGGCTGCGGTGCGGTTTCCCAGCTCTCTTATTTCTTTGGTTAGGCTGTTTGTTATTTGGTCTGAGGTTTGTTTTAAAGCCTTATGAAGCATCTTTTCAAATTGTAATAATATTACTGGGGATGCTGAGGAGGCTTGTGGAGAAGTTTGTGAGAGGATTTGTTCTGTATCTGACTCAAATGGAGAGTCTTGCTGTGACATTTTCTGTCTGTGAGAGCGCCCTGATGCTGTATATTGTGAGGTGACTGGAGCTGCTTTAGATGCAGTGAGTGCCTGTGAGCTCTTTGTGAGGTGATTTTTATTTCTGCCACGGTTTCCTCCCAGTACCATATTTCCTGCCCAAACTTTCACAGTTTGTTCCCTGGGGCAAAAAGGTTCAAATGGATACCTTTTGAGCCTGCAGGCTCCGCTTTGTCCTTCTCTTCTCTCCTCAGCGGTGTGGAGCTCTAACAATGCATGTCTGCTCCGCTAGGCTCCGCCTCCTGTCAGAAAGTGATATTCTCAATCCAAACTTTCACTTTTTAATACTTGGTTGCAAATCCTTTGCAGTAAATTACAGCCTGAAGTCTGGAACGCATAGACATCACCAGACGTTGGGTTTCATCCCTGGTGATGCTCTGCCAGGCCTCTACTGCAACTGTCTTCAGTTCCTGCTTGTTCTTGGGGCACTTTCCCTTCAGTTTTGTCTTCAGCAAGTGAAATACATGCTCAATTGGATTCAGGTCAGGTGATTGACTTGGCTATTGCATACCATTCCACTTCTTTCCCTTAAAAAAACTCTTTGGTTGCTTTCGCAGTATGCTTCGGGTCATTGTCCATCTGCACTGTGAAGCGCCGTCCAATAAGTTCTGAAGCATTTTGCTGAATATGAGCAGATAATATTGTCCGGAACACTTCAAAATTCATCCTGCTGCATTTGTCAGCAGTCACATCATCAATAAATACAAGAGAACCAGTTCGATTGGCAGCCATACATGCCCACCCCATGACACTACCACCACCATGCTTCACTGATGAGGTGGTATGCTTTGGATCATGAGCAGTTCCTTTCCTTCTCCATACTTTTCTTTTCCCATCACTCTGGTACAAGTTGATCTTGGTCTCATCTGTCCATAGGATGTTCCAGAACTGTGAAGGCTTTTTTAGATGTTGTTTGGCAAACTCTAATCTGGCCTTCCTGTTTTTAAGGCTCACCAATGGTTTACATCTTGTGGTGAACCCTCTGTATTCACTCTGGTGAAGTCTTCTCTTGATTGTTGACTTTGACACACATACACCTACCTCCTGGAGAGTGTTCTTGATCTGGCCAACTGTTGTAAAGGGTGTTTTCTTCACCAGGGAAAGAATTCTTCGGTCATCCACCACAGTTGTTTTCCGATCCCTTCCGGGTCTTTTGGTGTTGCTGAGCTCACCGGTGCGTTCTTTTTTTTTAAGGATGTTCCAAACAGTTGATTTGGCCACACCTAATGTTTTTGCTATCTCTCTGATGGGTTTGTTTTGTTTTTTCAGCCTAATGATGGCTTGCTTTACTGATAGTGACAGCTCTTTGGATCTCATATTGAGAGTTGACAGCAACAGATTCCAAATGCAAATAGCACACTTGAAATGAACTCTGGACCTTTTATCTGCTCCTTGTAAATGGTATAATGAGGGAATAACACACACCTGGCCATGGAACAGCTGAGCAGCCAATTGTCCCATTACTTTTGGTCCCTGAAAAAGTGGGAGGCACATATACAAATTGTTGTAATTCCTACACCGTTCACCTGATTTGGATGTAAATACCCTCAAATTAAAGCTGAAAGTCTGCACTTAAAGCACATCTTGTCCGTTTCATTTCAAATCCATTGTGGTGGTGTATAGAGCCAAAAAGATTAGAATTGTGTCGATGTCCCAATATTTATGGACCTGACTGTAAACCCTGAAGAGTCAAGAACAACATTACTAAACATAAGGCCTGACTGGCCAACTCTACTGACAGACACCAACTCGGAGATATGAAGAGCAGCAAAAAAACATAAAACAAAAGCTAAAGAAAACAGCAACACTTCATAATCCAAGTAGCAGACAGAAGAAGTGGCCAAACAAAGCCTCTTTACTGCATCTAATGAGATGGGTCTACGAGTATCCGGAGAAAAATTGGCCCTTCTATACCCCTTCAAAGCTTGCTATCAGAGAAAAAACTAGGAAGGATGGATTTACCCACTTCCTGACCAGGCCATTTTTGCGATACGGCACTGCGTCGCTTTAACTGACAATTGCGTGGTCCTGCGACGCTGTACCCAAACAAAATTGATGTCCTTTTTTCCCACAAACAGAGCTTTCTTTTGGTGCTATTTGATCACCTCTGCAGTTTTTATTTTTTGCTTTATTTTTTGCTTAAAAAAAAAGAGCGACAATTGTGAAAAAGAAAATAATAATTTTTTTTACTTTGTTCTATAAACCAATTCCAAAAAAAATGTAAAAAAAAACAAAAAAAACCAAATTAATTCATCATTTTAGGCCAATATGTATTCTGCTACATATTTTTGGTAAAAAAAAATCCCAATAAGCGTGCATTGATTGGTTTGTGCAAAAGTTATCACATCTACAAAATAGGGGATAGATTTTGGCGTTTTTATTATTTATTTATTTTTATTTAATTCTAATCTTTTTGGCGCTATACACCACCACAATGGATTTGGTTTGTGCAAAAGTTATCACATCTACAAAATAGGGGATAGATTTTTGGCATTTTTATTATTTATTTATTTTTATTTTTTTACTAGTAATGGTAGCAATCAGTGTCTTTTAGCAGGACTGCGACATTGTGGCGGTGAGATCGGACATCTAACTGACATTTTGACACTTTTTTGGGAACCAGTATATGCACTGTTATTGTACTAATGACACTGGCAGGGAAGGAGTTAACAACAGGGGCGATCAAGGGGTTAAAAGTGTTTTCTAACTGTATGGGGGGCTGTGTGACTGGGGAAACACAGATCCATCTTCCTGCTTAGCAGAAAGACAGGATCTGTGCGATCTCCGCTGTCTTGTTTCCACAGGCAGATCCCCGTTCTGTCACTGCAGGGAATGATCGTGGATGGCCAGCGGACATCGAGTCCGCCAGACCCGCTGATTGGCTCCCCCGCTGGCCAATGGGAGTGCGCGCCGCCCACAAAGGCGAGTTCCCGAGCCGACGTACACCTACGGCAATTTGCGGGATCGTGCCACCTTGCCGCAATCTAATGACGGAGGCTGGTCAGCAAGCAGTTAAGTTCCAAAGATGACTTGGGCAAGAGAGTCCCACCAGATCTGCATTCGGAAGAAGCTCTCTGAAACATGCAATTTGGAAACTAGATAAAGAGTCAGCAATATAATTTGTTGTCCCATGCACATACAGTGCATCTGGAAAATATTCACAACACTTCACTTTTTCCACATTTTATTGTTACAGCCTTATTAAGTGTTCTTGCATAGCAAGACCACTTACTGTTATCTCACATATATATTATTATTCTTATTCTTATTAAGTGTTCTTGCATAGCAAGACCACTTATTGTTATCTCACATATATATTATTCTTATTATTATTATAGCCAAATTTACCACCCTAACTCCTCCCACAGTTTTTACACTACATAGACAAGTAATATACCGAAACGTGCGGATTGTTCCCGAATGGTGTGTTATTACTTTGTGGAACGTTTCGCCGAATGGTTCACGAAATATCGTAGTTTTTGCGGCGAAATTGGTCCCATAGGAATGAATGGGGAAACTAGAGTGGGAGATGGCAAAAGCTGGAAAATCAGAACATGATTTCTAAACTGCCGCCACTCCCTCATTTTCAAGCCCACCTACACAAATCTTATATCAAAACGTTCAGCTATCCCTGCTGCCACTAAACATGTCCACGGCTAAGCCATAGTCCTGATAGTTTTCACAATATGACCATTTGTTTGCAACTCACGCCGTCCATTGACATTCATTGAAACTACACTCTAGCCCCTTCAAATTTGAAGGGCAATTTCTAAACTGCGACCGTGCCTTCAATTTTAATATTTCAGAGACATACTATACATCAAAATCTAGGTCTGGGTCTTGTGATTCTCACAATATAAAGATCTTCGCTGTAGGATGTATAGTTTTTAAAATACGGCCATTTGTTTAGAGGTCATTTCAGGAAATTTTAGCCATTAATCAGAGTGTACTGTTAGTGTTTGTTTTGTTGCCATGGTTACCAAAGCTTCTGTTATACACAGGGGGGAGGTGGCTGGAGCATCTGAGCTCTGATTACAGAGCCCGGGGGAGGGGACAGACACACCATGTACTTATTTATAATAGAGGAATATGATGGGGCAGGTTTGATGGGGCAATTCTGATGGGGCAGTTTTGATGAAGTAGTATTTGGGAAGCATAAACAGGGCATGAGCGTTGCTAGGAAACAGTGGTTGTAAACACAAGATGCTGAGACACCCCAAATGCATGTGACTTCATCTGCTAGACTTGATAATGCTTGTAGACTCCTCCCACAGTTTTTACACTACAGAGACAAATAATATACCGAAACGAGCGGATTGTTCCCGATTGGTGTGTTATTACTTTGTGCAACGTTTCACCGAATGGTTCACGAAATATCGTAGTTTTTTGCGGCAATATTGGTCCCATAGGAATGAATTGCGAAATGTTCAATGTCATTTAATTGGTGTCCTATTACCTTGTGGAACTTTGTGAAAAGCTGAAAAATACCAGTGTGAATCCGGCCTCAATGTCATTTAATTGGTGTGCTATTACTTTGTGGAACGTTTCGCCGAATGGTTCACGAAATATTGTAGTTTTTGCGGTGAAATTGGTCCCATAGGAATGAATGGTGAAATGTTCAAAACTAGAGCGGGAGGTGACAAAAGCTGACAACCCCATGATCAGCTGAAACATTATGACCGCCCCAGGAAAAAAAAAATATTTTTGAAAAAAAAAAAAATATTTTTGAAAAAAAAAATTATTTTTGAAAAAAAAAATTATTTTTGAAAAAAAAAAAATATTTTTGAAAAAAAAAATTATTTTTGAAAAAAAAAATATTTTTGAAAAAAAAAAATTATTTTTGAAAAAAAAAATTATTTTTGAAAAAAAAAAAATTATTTTTGAAAAAAAAAAATATTTTTGAAAAAAAAATTACTTTAAAAAAAAAATTATTTCGAAAAAAAAATTATTCTTGAAAAAAAAAAATTATTTTTGAAAAAAAAAAATATTTTTGAGAAAAAAAATTACTTTAAAAAAAAAATCATTTTTGAAAAAAAAAATCATTTTTGAAGAAAAAAAAATCATTTTTGAAGAAAAAAAATCATTTTTGAATAAAAAAAATTCATTTTTGAAAAAAAAAAAATTACTTTTTGAAAAAAAAAAATAACTTTTGAAAAAAATGTTCAGCTCTTTCAGCTAATGATGGAACTTTTTTACTACTAGTTATACTTTTTAAAATATTAAGCTTTTTAACACTTTTCACAGTTACTCAAGCCACTCCACCCCACCCAGTTACTCCGCCCACTCCAGTTGTAGAGGCAAGAACACTTTCACAATTTCCCCAGAAATTGTAGCTTTTCTAGTTTTTATTATTATTATTATAGCCAAATTTACCACCCTAACTCCTCCCACAGTTTTTACACTACATAGACAAGTAATATACCGAAACGTGCGGATTGTTCCCGAATGATGTGCTATTATTTTGTGGAACGTTTTGCTGAATGGTTCACGAAATATCGTCGTTTTTGCGGCGAAATTGGTCCCATAGGAATGAATGGGGAAACTAGAGTGGGAGGTGACAAAAACTGAAAAATCAGAACATGATTTCTAAACTGCCGCCACTCCCTCATTTTCAAGCCCATCTACACAAATCTTATATCAAAACGTTCAGCTATCCCTGCTGCCACTAAACATGTCCACGGCTAAGCCATAGTCCTGATAGTTTTCACAATATGACCATTTGTTTGCAACTCACACCGTCCATTGAAATTCATTGAAACTACACTCTAGCCCCTTCAAATTTGAAGGGCAATTTCTAAACTGCGACTGTGCCTTCAATTTTAATATTTCAGAGACATACTATATATCAAAATCTAGGTCTGGGTCTTGTGTTTCTCACAATATAAAGATCTTCGCTGTAGGATTTATAGTTTTTAAAATACGGCCATTTGAATTACTGCATAGTTACTACATCTATCATGGTCCTGTCTATTGTGTATTGAACAGTGTTTGTGAAGCATAAACAGGGCATGAGCGTTGCTAGGAAACAGTGGTTGTAAACACAAGACACCCCAAATGCATGTGACTTCATCTGCTAGACTTGATAATGCTTGTAGACTCCTCCCACAGTTTTTACACTACAGAGACAAGTAATATACCGAAATGTGCGGATTGTTCCCGATTGGTGTGCTATCACTTTGTGGAACATTTCGCCGAATGGTCCACGAAATATTGTCGTTTTTGCGGCGAAATTGGTCCCATAGGAATGAATGGCGAAATGTTCAAAACTAGAGTGGGAGGTGACAAAAGCTGACAACCCCATGATCAGCCAAAACATTATGACCACCCCATGATCAGCCAAAACCTTATGACCGCCCCATGTAAAAAAAATATATTTTTGAAAAAAAAAAATCATTTTGAAAAAAAAAAACAAATTCATTTTGAAAAAAAATTAAAAAAAAAAAAAAATTATTTTTGGAAAAAAAAAATTCTTTTGAAAAAAAAATCATTTTTGAAAAAAAAAAATCATTTTTGAAAAAAAAATTCATAATTTTTGAAAAAAAAAATCATAATTTTTGAAAAAAATGTTCAGCACTTTCAGGTAATGATGAGACTTCAACTTTTTTACTACTATTTATACTTTTTAAAATATTAAGCTTTTTAACACTTTTCACAGTTACTCAAGCCACTCCATCCAGTTACTCCGCCCACTCCAATTGTAGAGGCAAGAACACTTTTCACAATTTCCCCAGAAATTGTACCTTTTCTAGTTCTTATTATTATTATAGCCAAATTTACCACCCTAACTCCTCCCACAGTTTTTACACTACATAGACAAGTAATATACCGAAACGTGCGGATTGTTCCCGAATGGTGTGCTATTACTTTGTGGAACGTTTCGCCGAATGGTTCACGAAATATCGTCATTTTTGCGGCGAAATTGGTCCCATAGGAATGAATGGGGAAACTAGAGTGGGAGATGACAAAAGCTGGAAAATCAGAACATGATTTCTAAACTGCCGCCACTCCCTCATTTTCAAGCCCACCTACACAAATCTTATATCAAAACGTTCAGCTATCCCTGCTGCCACTAAACATGTCCACGGCTAAGCCATAGTCCTGATAGTTTTCACAATATGACCATTTGTTTGCAACTCATGCCGTCCATTGACATTCATTGAAACTACACTCTAGCCCCTTCAAATTTGAAGGGCAATTTCTAAACTGCGACCGTGCCTTCAATTTTAATATTTCAGAGACATACTATGTATCAAAATATAGGTCTGGGTCTTGTGATTCTCACAATATAAAGATCTTTGCTGTAGGATGTATAGTTTTTAAAATACGGCCATTTGTTTAGAGGTCATTTCAGGAAGTTTTAGCCATTAATCAGCGTGTACTGTGTTTGTTTTGTTGCCATGGTTACCAAAGCTTCTGTTATACACAGGGGGGAGGTGGCTGGAGCATCTCAGCTCTGATTACAGAGCCCAGGGGGAGGGGACAGACACACCATGTACTGATTTATAATAGAGGAATATGATGGGGCAGTTTTGATGGGGTAATTCTGATGGGGCAGTTTTGATGAAGTATTATTTGGGAAGCATATACAGGACATGAGCGTTGCTAGGAAACAGTGGTTGTAAACACAAGATGCTGATACACCCCAAATGCATGTGACTTCATCTGCTAGACTTGATAATGCTTGTAGACTCCTCCCACAGTTTTTACACTACAGAGACAAGTAATATACCGAAACGAGCGGATTGTTCCCGATTGGTGTGTTATTACTTTGTGGTTCACGAAATATCGTCGTTTTTGCGTCAATATTGGTCCCATAGGAATGAATGGTGAAATGTTCAATGTCATTTAATTGGTGTCCTATTACCTTGTGGAACTTTGTGAAAAGCTGAAAAATACCAGTGTGAGTCCGGCCTCAATGTCATTTAATTGGTGTGATATTACTTTGTGGAACGTTTCGCCGAATGGTTCACGAAATATCGTTGTTTTTGCGGTGAAATTGGTCCCATAGGAATGAATGGCGAAATGTTCAAAACTAGAGTGGGAGGTGACAAGAGCTGACAACCCCATGATCTGCCAAAACATTATGACCGCCCCATGAAAAAAAAAAATTATTTTTGAAAAAAAAAAAAAATTAATTTTTGAAAAAAAAAAAAATTCATTTTTGAAAAAAAAAAAATTCATTTTTGAAAAAAAGAAAAATTCATTTTTGAAAAAAAAAAAATATTTTTGAAACAATAAAAAAAATATTTTTTGAAAAAAAAATCATTTAAAAAAAAAATATTTTTGAAACAATAAAAAAAATATTTTTTGAAAAAAAAATATATTTTTTTGAAAAAATCAAAAAAATCATTTTTGAAAAAAAAAATCATTTATGAAAAAAAAATTAAAAAAAAAAAAAATAATTTTTGAAAAAAAAAATTATTTTGAAAAAAAAAAAATATTTTGAACAAAAAAGATTTTTGAAAAACAAAATTATTTTTGGAAAAAAAAATATGTTTTTGAAAAAAAAAATTATTTTTGAAAAAAAAAAAATTATTGAGAAAAAATTTATTTTTGAAAAAAAAAATATTTTTTGAAAAAATAAAAAAAATCATTTTTGAAAAAAAAAAATCATTTAAAAAAAAAATCATTTAAAAAAAAAATCATTTAAAAAAAAAAATCATTTTTGAAAAAAAAAATCATTTTTGAAAAAAATGTTCAGCTCTTTCAGCTAATGATGGGACTTCAACTGTTTTACTACTATTTATACTTTTTAAAATATTAAGCTTTTTAACACTTTTCACAGTTACTCCAGCCACTCCAACCACACAACAGTTACTCAAGCCACTCCACCCAGTTACTCCGCCCACTCCAGTTGTAGAGGCAAGAACACTTTCACAATTTCCCCAGAAATTGTAGCTTTTCTAGTTAAGTGTTCTTGCATAGCAAGACCACTTATTGTTATCTCACATATATATTATTCTTATTATTATAGCCAAATTTACCACCCTAACTCCTCCCACAGTTTTTACACTACATAGACAAGTAATATACCGAAACGTGCGGATTGTTCCCGAATGGTGTGCTATTACTTTGTGGAACGTTTCACCGAATGGTTCACGAAATATCGTCATTTTTGCGGCGAAATTGGTCCCATAGGAATGAATGGGGAAACTAGAGTGGGAGATGACAAAAGCTGGAAAATCAGAACATGATTTCTAAACTGCCGCCACTCCCTCATTTTCAAGCCCACCTACACAAATCTTATATCAAAACGTTCAGCTATCCCTGCTGCCACTAAACATGTCCACGGCTAAACCATAGTCCTGATAGTTTTCACAATATGACCATTTGTTTGCAACTCACGCCGTCCATTGACATTCATTGAAACTACACTCTAGCCCCCTTCAAATTTGAAGGGCAATTTCTAAACTGCGACTGTGCCTCCATTTTTAATATTTCAGAGACATACTATACATCAAAATCTAGGTCTGGGTCTTGTGATTCTCACAATATAAAGATCTTCGCTGTAGGATGTATAGTTTTTAAAATACGGCCATTTGTTTAGAGGTCATTTCAGGAAATTTTAGCCATTAATCAGAGTGTACTGTTAGTGTTTGTTTTGTTGCCATGGTTACCAAAGCTTCTGTTATACAGGGGGGGAAGGTGGCTGGAGCATCTCAGCTGATTACAGAGCCCGGGGGAGGGGACAGACACACCATGTACTGATTTATAATAGAGGAATATGATGGGGCAGTTTTGATGGGGTAATTCTGATGGGGCAGTTTTGATGAAGTAGTATTTGGGAAGCATAAACAGGGCATGAGCGTTGCTAGGAAACAGTGGTTGTAAACACAAGATGCTGAGACACCCCAAATGCATGTGACTTTATCTGCTAGACTTGATAATGCTTGTAGACTCCTCCCACAGTTTTTACACTACAGAGACAAGTAATATATCGAAACGAGCGGATTGTTCCCGATTGGTGTGCTATTACTTTGTGGAATGTTTCACCGAATGGTTCACGAAATATCGTAGTTTTTGCGGCGAAATTGGTCCCATAGGAATGAATGGCGAAATGTTCAAAACTAGAGTGGAAGGTGACAAAAGCTGACAACCCCCTGATTAGCCAAAACATTATGACCACCCCATGATCAGCCAAAACATTATGACCGCCCCATGAAAAAAAAAATATTTAAAAAAAAAAAAAAAATTCATTTTTGAAAAAAAAAATATTATTGAGAAAAAAAAATATTTTTGAAAAAAGAAAAAATTATTTTTGAAAAAAAAAATTATTTTGAAGAAAAAAAAAATTTTTGAAAAAAAAAAATTTTGAACAAAAAAAATTTATTTTTGAAAAAAAAATATATATTTTTTTTAAAAAAAATTATTTTTGAAAAAAAAATTTTTTGAAAAAAAAAAAGAAAAAAAAATTATTTTTGAAAAAAAAAAAAATTTTTGAAAAAATAAAAAAAAATAATTTTTGAAAAAAAAAAATCATTAAAAAAGAATCATTTTTGAAAAAAAAAAAATCATTTTTGAAAAAAAAGTTCAGCTCTTTCAGCTAATGATGGGACTTCAACTGTTTTACTACTATTTATACTTTTTAAAATATTAAGCTTTTTAACACTTTTCACAGTTACTCCGCCCACTCCACCCAGTTACTCCGCCCACTCCAGTTGTAGAGGCAAGAACACTTCACAATTTCCCCAGAGATTGTACCTTTTCTAGTTCTTATTATTATAGCCAAATTTACCACCCTAACTCCTCCCACAGTTTTTACACTACATAGACAAGTAATATACCGAAACGTGCGGATTGTTCCCGAATGGTGTGCTATTACTTTGTGGAACGTTTCGCCGAATGGTTCACGAAATATCGTCATTTTTGCGGCGAAATTGGTCCCATAGGAATGAATAGGGAAACTAGAGTGGGAGATGACAAAAGCTGGAAAATCAGAACATGATTTCTAAACTGCCGCCACTCCCTCATTTTCAAGCCCACCTACACAAATCTTATATCAAAACATTCAGCTATCCCTGCTGCCACTAAACATGTCCACGGCTAAGCCATAGTCCTGATAGTTTTCACAATATGACCATTCGTTTGCAACTCACGCCGTCCATTGACATTCATTGAAACTACTGTACACTCTAGCCCCCTCCAAATTTGAAGGGCAATTTCTAAACTGCGACCGTGCCTTCATTTTTAATATTTCAGATACATACTATACATCAAAATCTAGGTCTGGGTCTTGTGATTCTCACAATATAAAGATCTTCGCTGTAGGATGTATAGTTTTTAAAATACGGCCATTTGTTTAGAGGTCATTTCAGGAAATTTTAGCCATTAATCAGAGTGTACTGTTAGTGTTTGTTTTGTTGCCATGGTTACCAAAGCTTCTGTTATACACAGGGGGGAAGGTGGCTGGAGCATCTCAGCTGATTACAGAGCCCGGGGGAGGGGACAGACACACCATGTACTGATTTATAATAGAGGAATATGATGGGGCAGTTTTAATGGGGTAATTCTGATGGGGCAGTTTTGATGAAGCAGTATTTGGGAAGCATAAACAGGGCATGAGCGTTGCTAGGAAACAGTGTTTGTAAACACAAGATGCTGAGACACTCCAAATGCATGTGACTTCATCTGCTAGACTTGATAATGCTAGTAGACTCCTCCCACAGTTTTCACACTACAGAGACAAATAATATACCGAAACGAGCGGATTGTTCCCGATTGGTGTGTTATTACTTTGTGGAATGTTTTGCCGAATGGTTCACGAAATGACGTTTTTGCGGCGAAATTGGTCCCATAGGAATGAATGGCGAAATGTTCAAAACTAGAGTGGGAAGTGACAAAAGCTGACAACCCCATGATCAGCCAAAACATTATGACCACCCCATGATCAGCCAAAACATTATGACCGCCCCATGTAAAAAAAAAAATATTTTTGAAAAAAAAAAAAAAATTTTGAAAAAAGTAAAAAAATAATTTTTGAAAAAAAAATCATTTTTGAAAAAAAAAAAATATTTTTGAAAAAAAAAATATTTTTGAAAAAAAAAAAATTATTTTTGAAAAAAAAAAATATTTTTGAAAAAAAAATTTCTTTTAAAAAAAAATTATTTTTGAAAAAAAAATATATTTGAAAAAAAAAATATTTTTGATAAAAAAAAATTATTTTTGAAAAAAAAATTACTTTAAAAAAAATAATAATTTCGAAAAAAAAATTATTTTTGAAATAAAAAAATTCATTTTTGAAAAAAAAAATTACCTTTGAAAAAAAAAATTACTTTTGAAAAAAAAAATCATTTTTGAAGAAAAAAAAATCATTTTTGATTAAAAAAAATTCATTTTTGAAAAAAAAATTACTTTTGAAAAAAATGTTCAGCTCTTTCAGCGAATGATGGAACTTTTTTACTACTATTTATACTTTTTAAAATATTAAGCTTTTTAACACTTTTCACAGTTACTCAAGCCACTCCACCCCACCCAGTTACTCCGCCCACTCCAGTTGTAGAGGCAAGAACACTTTCACAATTTCCCCAGAAATTGTACCTTTTCTAGTTCTTATTATTATTATAGCCAAATTTACCACCCTAACTCCTCCCACAGTTTTTACACTACATAGACAAGTAATATACCGAAACGTGCGGATTGTTCCCGAATGGTGTGCTGTTACTTTGTGGAACGTTTCGCCGAATGGTTCACGAAATATCGTTATTTTTGCGGCGAAATTGGTCCCATAGGAATGAATGGGGAAACTAGAGTGGGAGATGACAAAAGCTGGAAAATCAGAACATGATTTCTAAACTGCCGCCACTCCCTCATTTTCAAGCCCACCTACACAAATCTTATATCAAAACGTTCAGCTATCCCTGCTGCCACTAAACATGTCCACGGCTAAGCCATAGTCCTGATAGTTTTCATAATATGACCATTTGTTTGCAACTCACGCCGTCCATTGACATTCATTGAAAGTACACTCAAGCCCCTTCAAATTTGAAGGGCAATTTCTAAACTGCGACCGTGCCTTCAATTTTAATATTTCAGAGACATACTATACATCAAAATCTAGGTCTGGGTCTTGTGATTCTCACAATATAATCTTTGCTGTAGGATGTATAGTTTTTAAAATACGGCCATTTGTTTAGAGGTCATTTCAGGAAATTTTAGCCATTAATCAGAGTGTACTGTTAGTGTTTGTTTTGTTGCCATGGTTACCAAAGCTTCTGTTATACACAGGGTTGGAGGTGGCTGGAGCATCTCAGCTCTGATTACAGAGCCCGGGGGAGGGGACAGACACACCATGTACTGATTTATAATAGAGGAATATGATGGGGCAGTTTTGATGGGGTAATTCTGATGGGGCAGTTTTGATGAAGTAGTATTTGGGAAGCATAAACAGGGCATGAGCGTTGCTAGGAAACAGTGGTTATAAACACAAGATGCTGAGACACCCCAAATGCATGTGACTTCATCTGCTAGACTTGATAATGCTTGTAGACTCCTCCCACAGTTTTTACACTACAGAGACAAGTAATATACCGAAACGAGCGGATTGTTCCCGATTGGTGTGTTATTACTTTGTGGAATGTTTCGCCGAATGGTCCACGAAATGACGTTTTTGCGGCGAAATTGGTCCCATAGGAATGAATGGCGAAATGTTCAAAACTAGAGTGGGAGGTGACAAAAGCTGACAACCCCATGATTAGCCAAAACATTATGACCACCTCATGATCAGCCAAAACATTATGACCGCCCCATGTAAAAAAAAAAATATTTTTGAAAAAAAAATAATTTTTGAAAAAAAAATAATTTTTGAAAAAAAAAAAATAATTTTTGAAAAAAAAAAAATAATTTTTGAAAAAAATAAAAATAAAATCATTTTTGAAAAAAAAAAAAATATTTTTGAAAAAAAAAAATATTTTTGAAAAAAAAATTTTTGAAAAAAAAAAATCATTTTTGAAAAAAAAAATCATAATTTTTGAAAAAAAAAATCATAATTTTTGAAAAAAAAAATCATAATTTTTGAAAAAAATGTTCAGCTCTTTCAGCTAATGATGAGACTTCAACTTTTTTACTACTATTTATACTTTTTAAAATATTAAGCTTTTTAACACTTTTCACAGTTACTCCAGCCACTCCAACCACACAACAGTTACTCAAGCCACTCCACCCAGTTACTCCGCCCACTCCAGTTGTAGAGGCAAGAACACTTTTCACAATTTCCCCAGAGATTGTACCTTTTCTAGTTCTTATTATTATAGCCAAATTTACCACCCTAACTCCTCCCACAGTTTTTACACTACATAGACAAGTAATATACCGAAACGTGCGGATTGTTCCCGAATGGTGTGCTATTACTTTGTGGAACGTTTCGCCGAATGGTTCACGAAATATCGTCATTTTTGCGGCGAAATTGGTCCCATAGGAATGAATGGGGAAACTAGAGTGGGAGATGACAAAAGCTGGAAAATCAGAACTTGATTTCTAAACTGCCGCCACTCCCTCATTTTCAAGCCCACCTACACAAATCTTATATCAAAACGTTCAGCTATCCCTGCTGCCACTAAACATGTCCACGGCTAAGCCATAGTTCTGATAGTTTTCACAATATGACCATTTGTTTGCAACTCACACCGTCCATTGACATTCATTGAAACTACACTCTAGCCCCTTCAAATTTGAAGGGCAATTTCTAAACTGCGACCGTGCCTCCATTTTTAATATTTCAGAGACATACTATATATCAAAATCTAGGTCTGGGTCTTGTGTTTCTCACAATATAAAGATCTTCGCTGTAGGATTTATAGTTTTTAAAATACGGCCATTTGAATTACTGCATAGTTACTACATCTATCATGGTCCTGTCTATTGTGTATTGAACAGTGTTTGTGAAGCATAAACAGGGCATGAGCGTTGCTAGGAAACAGTGGTTGTAAACACAAGACACCCCAAATGCATGTGACTTCATCTGCTAGACTTGATAATGCTTGTAGACTCCTCCCACAGTTTTTACACTACAGAGACAAGTAATATACCGAAATGTGCGGATTGTTCCCGATTGGTGTGCTATTACTTTGTGGAACGTTTCGCCGAATGGTCCACGAAATATTGTCGTTTTTGCGGCGAAATTGGTCCCATAGGAATGAATGGCGAAATGTTCAAAACTAGAGTGGGAGGTGACAAAAGCTGACAACCCCATGATCAGCCAAAACATTATGACCACCCCATGATCAGCCAAAACCTTATGACCGCCCCATGTAAAAAAAATATATTTTTGAAAAAAAAAAATCATTTTGAAAAAAAAAAACAAATTCATTTTGAAAAAAAATTAAAAAAAAAAAAAAATTATTTTTGGAAAAAAAAAATTCTTTTGAAAAAAAAATCATTTTTGAAAAAAAAAAATCATTTTTGAAAAAAAAATTCATAATTTTTGAAAAAAAAAATCATAATTTTTGAAAAAAATGTTCAGCACTTTCAGGTAATGATGAGACTTCAACTTTTTTACTACTATTTATACTTTTTAAAATATTAAGCTTTTTAACACTTTTCACAGTTACTCAAGCCACTCCATCCAGTTACTCCGCCCACTCCAATTGTAGAGGCAAGAACACTTTTCACAATTTCCCCAGAAATTGTACCTTTTCTAGTTCTTATTATTATTATAGCCAAATTTACCACCCTAACTCCTCCCACAGTTTTTACACTACATAGACAAGTAATATACCGAAACGTGCGGATTGTTCCCGAATGGTGTGCTATTACTTTGTGGAACGTTTCGCCGAATGGTTCACGAAATATCGTCATTTTTGCGGCGAAATTGGTCCCATAGGAATGAATGGGGAAACTAGAGTGGGAGATGACAAAAGCTGGAAAATCAGAACATGATTTCTAAACTGCCGCCACTCCCTCATTTTCAAGCCCACCTACACAAATCTTATATCAAAACGTTCAGCTATCCCTGCTGCCACTAAACATGTCCACGGCTAAGCCATAGTCCTGATAGTTTTCACAATATGACCATTTGTTTGCAACTCATGCCGTCCATTGACATTCATTGAAACTACACTCTAGCCCCTTCAAATTTGAAGGGCAATTTCTAAACTGCGACCGTGCCTTCAATTTTAATATTTCAGAGACATACTATGTATCAAAATATAGGTCTGGGTCTTGTGATTCTCACAATATAAAGATCTTTGCTGTAGGATGTATAGTTTTTAAAATACGGCCATTTGTTTAGAGGTCATTTCAGGAAATTTTAGCCATTAATCAGCGTGTACTGTGTTTGTTTTGTTGCCATGGTTACCAAAGCTTCTGTTATACACAGGGGGGAGGTGGCTGGAGCATCTCAGCTCTGATTACAGAGCCCAGGGGGAGGGGACAGACACACCATGTACTGATTTATAATAGAGGAATATAATGGGGCAGTTTTGATGGGGTAATTCTGATGGGGCAGTTTTGATGAAGTATTATTTGGGAAGCATATACAGGACATGAGCGTTGCTAGGAAACAGTGGTTGTAAACACAAGATGCTGATACACCCCAAATGCATGTGACTTCATCTGCTAGACTTGATAATGCTTGTAGACTCCTCCCACAGTTTTTACACTACAGAGACAAGTAATATACCGAAACGAGCGGATTGTTCCCGATTGGTGTGTTATTACTTTGTGGTTCACGAAATATCGTCGTTTTTGCGTCAATATTGGTCCCATAGGAATGAATGGTGAAATGTTCAATGTCATTTAATTGGTGTCCTATTACCTTGTGGAACTTTGTGAAAAGCTGAAAAATACCAGTGTGAGTCCGGCCTCAATGTCATTTAATTGGTGTGATATTACTTTGTGGAACGTTTCGCCGAATGGTTCACGAAATATCGTTGTTTTTGCGGTGAAATTGGTCCCATAGGAATGAATGGCGAAATGTTCAAAACTAGAGTGGGAGGTGACAAGAGCTGACAACCCCATGATCTGCCAAAACATTATGACCGCCCCATGAAAAAAAAAATTATTTTTGAAAAAAAAAAAAAATTAATTTTTGAAAAAAAAAAAAATTCATTTTTGAAAAAAAAAAAATTCATTTTTGAAAAAAAGAAAAATTCATTTTTGAAAAAAAAAAAATATTTTTGAAACAATAAAAAAAATATTTTTTGAAAAAAAAATCATTTAAAAAAAAATATTTTTGAAACAATAAAAAAAATATTTTTTGAAAAAAAAATATATTTTTTTGAAAAAATCAAAAAAATAATTTTTGAAAAAAAAAATCATTTATGAAAAAAAAATAAAAAAAAAAAAAATAATTTTTGAAAAAAAAAATTATTTTGAAAAAAAAAAAATATTTTGAACAAAAAAGATTTTTGAAAAAAAAATTATTTTTGGAAAAAAAAATATGTTTTTGAAAAAAAAAATTATTTTTGAAAAAAAAAAAATTATTGAGAAAAAATTTATTTTTGAAAAAAAAAATATTTTTTGAAAAAATAAAAAAAATCATTTTTGAAAAAAAAAAATCATTTAAAAAAAAAATCATTTAAAAAAAAAAATCATTTCTGAAAAAAAAAATCATTTTTGAAAAAAATGTTCAGCTCTTTCAGCTAATGATGGGACTTCAACTGTTTTACTACTATTTATACTTTTTAAAATATTAAGCTTTTTAACACTTTTCACAGTTACTCCAGCCACTCCAACCACACAACAGTTACTCAAGCCACTCCACCCAGTTACTCCGCCCACTCCAGTTGTAGAGGCAAGAACACTTTCACAATTTCCCCAGAAATTGTAGCTTTTCTAGTTAAGTGTTCTTGCATAGCAAGACCACTTATTGTTATCTCACATATATATTATTCTTATTATTATAGCCAAATTTACCACCCTAACTCCTCCCACAGTTTTTACACTACATAGACAAGTAATATACCGAAACGTGCGGATTGTTCCCGAATGGTGTGCTATTACTTTGTGGAACGTTTCGCCGAATGGTTCACGAAATATCGTCATTTTTGCGGCGAAATTGGTCCCATAGGAATGAATGGGGAAACTAGAGTGGGAGATGACAAAAGCTGGAAAATCAGAACATGATTTCTAAACTGCCGCCACTCCCTCATTTTCAAGCCCACCTACACAAATCTTATATCAAAACGTTCAGCTATCCCTGCTGCCACTAAACATGTCCACGGCTAAGCCATAGTCCTGATAGTTTTCACAATATGACCATTTGTTTGCAACTCATGCCGTCCATTGACATTCATTGAAACTACACTCTAGCCCCTTCAAATTTGAAGGGCAATTTCTAAACTGCGACCGTGCCTTCAATTTTAATATTTCAGAGACATACTATGTATCAAAATATAGGTCTGGGTCTTGTGATTCTCACAATATAAAGATCTTTGCTGTAGGATGTATAGTTTTTAAAATACGGCCATTTGTTTAGAGGTCATTTCAGGAAATTTTAGCCATTAATCAGCGTGTACTGTGTTTGTTTTGTTGCCATGGTTACCAAAGCTTCTGTTATACACAGGGGGGAGGTGGCTGGAGCATCTCAGCTCTGATTACAGAGCCCAGGGGGAGGGGACAGACACACCATGTACTGATTTATAATAGAGGAATATAATGGGGCAGTTTTGATGGGGTAATTCTGATGGGGCAGTTTTGATGAAGTATTATTTGGGAAGCATATACAGGACATGAGCGTTGCTAGGAAACAGTGGTTGTAAACACAAGATGCTGATACACCCCAAATGCATGTGACTTCATCTGCTAGACTTGATAATGCTTGTAGACTCCTCCCACAGTTTTTACACTACAGAGACAAGTAATATACCGAAACGAGCGGATTGTTCCCGATTGGTGTGTTATTACTTTGTGGTTCACGAAATATCGTCGTTTTTGCGTCAATATTGGTCCCATAGGAATGAATGGTGAAATGTTCAATGTCATTTAATTGGTGTCCTATTACCTTGTGGAACTTTGTGAAAAGCTGAAAAATACCAGTGTGAGTCCGGCCTCAATGTCATTTAATTGGTGTGATATTACTTTGTGGAACGTTTCGCCGAATGGTTCACGAAATATCGTTGTTTTTGCGGTGAAATTGGTCCCATAGGAATGAATGGCGAAATGTTCAAAACTAGAGTGGGAGGTGACAAGAGCTGACAACCCCATGATCTGCCAAAACATTATGACCGCCCCATGAAAAAAAAAAATTATTTTTGAAAAAAAAAAAAAATTAATTTTTGAAAAAAAAAAAAATTCATTTTTGAAAAAAAAAAAAATTCATTTTTGAAAAAAAGAAAAATTCATTTTTGAAAAAAAAAAAATATTTTTGAAACAATAAAAAAAATATTTTTTGAAAAAAAAATCATTTAAAAAAAAATATTTTTGAAACAATAAAAAAAATATTTTTTGAAAAAAAAATATATTTTTTTGAAAAAATCAAAAAAATAATTTTTGAAAAAAAAAATCATTTATGAAAAAAAAATAAAAAAAAAAAAAAATAATTTTTGAAAAAAAAAATTATTTTGAAAAAAAAAAAATATTTTGAACAAAAAAGATTTTTGAAAAAAAAATTATTTTTGGAAAAAAAAATATGTTTTTGAAAAAAAAAATTATTTTTGAAAAAAAAAAAATTATTGAGAAAAAATTTATTTTTGAAAAAAAAAATATTTTTTGAAAAAATAAAAAAAATCATTTTTGAAAAAAAAAAATCATTTAAAAAAAAAATCATTTAAAAAAAAAAATCATTTTTGAAAAAAAAAATCATTTTTGAAAAAAATGTTCAGCTCTTTCAGCTAATGATGGGACTTCAACTGTTTTACTACTATTTATACTTTTTAAAATATTAAGCTTTTTAACACTTTTCACAGTTACTCCAGCCACTCCAACCACACAACAGTTACTCAAGCCACTCCACCCAGTTACTCCGCCCACTCCAGTTGTAGAGGCAAGAACACTTTCACAATTTCCCCAGAAATTGTAGCTTTTCTAGTTAAGTGTTCTTGCATAGCAAGACCACTTATTGTTATCTCACATATATATTATTCTTATTATTATAGCCAAATTTACCACCCTAACTCCTCCCACAGTTTTTACACTACATAGACAAGTAATATACCGAAACGTGCGGATTGTTCCCGAATGGTGTGCTATTACTTTGTGGAACGTTTCACCGAATGGTTCACGAAATATCGTCGTTTTTGCGGCGAAATTGGT
This sequence comes from Aquarana catesbeiana, assembly GCF_042186555.1. Lineage (NCBI taxonomy): Eukaryota > Metazoa > Chordata > Amphibia > Anura > Ranidae > Aquarana > Aquarana catesbeiana. The sequence continues at coordinate 476,997,149 of NC_133324.1, read as the reverse complement.
CCCATAGGAATGAATGGGGAAACTAGAGTGGGAGATGACAAAAGCTGGAAAATCAGAACATGATTTCTAAACTGCCGCCACTCCCTCATTTTCAAGCCCACCTACACAAATCTTATATCAAAACGTTCAGCTATCCCTGCTGCCACTAAACATGTCCACGGCTAAACCATAGTCCTGATAGTTTTCACAATATGACCATTTGTTTGCAACTCACGCCGTCCATTGACATTCATTGAAACTACACTCTAGCCCCCTTCAAATTTGAAGGGCAATTTCTAAACTGCGACTGTGCCTCCATTTTTAATATTTCAGAGACATACTATGTATCAAAATCTAGGTCTGGGTCTTGTGATTCTCACAATATAAAGATCTTCGCTGTAGGATGTATAGTTTTTAAAATACGGCCATTTGTTTAGAGGTCATTTCAGGAAATTTTAGCCATTAATCAGAGTGTACTGTTAGTGTTTGTTTTGTTGCCATGGTTACCAAAGCTTCTGTTATACAGGGGGGGAAGGTGGCTGGAGCATCTCAGCTGATTACAGAGCCCGGGGGAGGGGACAGACACACCATGTACTGATTTATAATAGAGGAATATGATGGGGCAGTTTTGATGGGGTAATTCTGATGGGGCAGTTTTGATGAAGTAGTATTTGGGAAGCATAAACAGGGCATGAGCGTTGCTAGGAAACAGTGGTTGTAAACACAAGATGCTGAGACACCCCAAATGCATGTGACTTTATCTGCTAGACTTGATAATGCTTGTAGACTCCTCCCACAGTTTTTACACTACAGAGACAAGTAATATATCGAAACGAGCGGATTGTTCCCGATTGGTGTGCTATTACTTTGTGGAATGTTTCACCGAATGGTTCACGAAATATCGTAGTTTTTGCGGCGAAATTGGTCCCATAGGAATGAATGGCGAAATGTTCAAAACTAGAGTGGAAGGTGACAAAAGCTGACAACCCCCTGATTAGCCAAAACATTATGACCACCCCATGATCAGCCAAAACATTATGACCGCCCCATGAAAAAAAAAATATTTAAAAAAAAAAAAAAAATTCATTTTTGAAAAAAAAAATATTATTGAGAAAAAAAAATATTTTTGAAAAAAGAAAAAATTATTTTTGAAAAAAAAAAATTATTTTGAAGAAAAAAAAAATTTTTGAAAAAAAAAAATTTTGAACAAAAAAAATTTATTTTTGAAAAAAAAATATATATTTTTTTTAAAAAAAATTATTTTTGAAAAAAAAATTTTTTGAAAAAAAAAAAGAAAAAAAAATTATTTTTGAAAAAAAAAAAAATTTTTGAAAAAATAAAAAAAAATAATTTTTGAAAAAAAAAAATCATTAAAAAAGAATCATTTTTGAAAAAAAAAAAATCATTTTTGAAAAAAAAGTTCAGCTCTTTCAGCTAATGATGGGACTTCAACTGTTTTACTACTATTTATACTTTTTAAAATATTAAGCTTTTTAACACTTTTCACAGTTACTCCGCCCACTCCACCCAGTTACTCCGCCCACTCCAGTTGTAGAGGCAAGAACACTTCACAATTTCCCCAGAGATTGTACCTTTTCTAGTTCTTATTATTATAGCCAAATTTACCACCCTAACTCCTCCCACAGTTTTTACACTACATAGACAAGTAATATACCGAAACGTGCGGATTGTTCCCGAATGGTGTGCTATTACTTTGTGGAACGTTTCGCCGAATGGTTCACGAAATATCGTCATTTTTGCGGCGAAATTGGTCCCATAGGAATGAATAGGGAAACTAGAGTGGGAGATGACAAAAGCTGGAAAATCAGAACATGATTTCTAAACTGCCGCCACTCCCTCATTTTCAAGCCCACCTACACAAATCTTATATCAAAACATTCAGCTATCCCTGCTGCCACTAAACATGTCCACGGCTAAGCCATAGTCCTGATAGTTTTCACAATATGACCATTCGTTTGCAACTCACGCCGTCCATTGACATTCATTGAAACTACTGTACACTCTAGCCCCCTCCAAATTTGAAGGGCAATTTCTAAACTGCGACCGTGCCTTCATTTTTAATATTTCAGATACATACTATACATCAAAATCTAGGTCTGGGTCTTGTGATTCTCACAATATAAAGATCTTCGCTGTAGGATGTAGTTTTTAAAATACGGCCATTTGTTTAGAGGTCATTTCAGGAAATTTTAGCCATTAATCAGAGTGTACTGTTAGTGTTTGTTTTGTTGCCATGGTTACCAAAGCTTCTGTTATACACAGGGGGGAAGGTGGCTGGAGCATCTCAGCTGATTACAGAGCCCGGGGGAGGGGACAGACACACCATGTACTGATTTATAATAGAGGAATATGATGGGGCAGTTTTAATGGGGTAATTCTGATGGGGCAGTTTTGATGAAGCAGTATTTGGGAAGCATAAACAGGGCATGAGCGTTGCTAGGAAACAGTGTTTGTAAACACAAGATGCTGAGACACTCCAAATGCATGTGACTTCATCTGCTAGACTTGATAATGCTAGTAGACTCCTCCCACAGTTTTCACACTACAGAGACAAATAATATACCGAAACGAGCGGATTGTTCCCGATTGGTGTGTTATTACTTTGTGGAATGTTTTGCCGAATGGTTCACGAAATGACGTTTTTGCGGCGAAATTGGTCCCATAGGAATGAATGGCGAAATGTTCAAAACTAGAGTGGGAAGTGACAAAAGCTGACAACCCCATGATCAGCCAAAACATTATGACCACCCCATGATCAGCCAAAACATTATGACCGCCCCATGTAAAAAAAAAAATATTTTTGAAAAAAAAAAAAAAATTTTGAAAAAAGTAAAAAAATAATTTTTGAAAAAAAAATCATTTTTGAAAAAAAAAAAATATTTTTGAAAAAAAAAATATTTTTGAAAAAAAAAAAATTATTTTTGAAAAAAAAAAATATTTTTGAAAAAAAAATTTCTTTTAAAAAAAAATTATTTTTGAAAAAAAAATATATTTGAAAAAAAAAATATTTTTGATAAAAAAAAATTATTTTTGAAAAAAAAATTACTTTAAAAAAAATAATAATTTCGAAAAAAAAATTATTTTTGAAATAAAAAAATTCATTTTTGAAAAAAAAAATTACCTTTGAAAAAAAAAATTACTTTTGAAAAAAAAAATCATTTTTGAAGAAAAAAAAATCATTTTTGATTAAAAAAAATTCATTTTTGAAAAAAAAATTACTTTTGAAAAAAATGTTCAGCTCTTTCAGCGAATGATGGAACTTTTTTACTACTATTTATACTTTTTAAAATATTAAGCTTTTTAACACTTTTCACAGTTACTCAAGCCACTCCACCCCACCCAGTTACTCCGCCCACTCCAGTTGTAGAGGCAAGAACACTTTCACAATTTCCCCAGAAATTGTACCTTTTCTAGTTCTTATTATTATTATAGCCAAATTTACCACCCTAACTCCTCCCACAGTTTTTACACTACATAGACAAGTAATATACCGAAACGTGCGGATTGTTCCCGAATGGTGTGCTGTTACTTTGTGGAACGTTTCGCCGAATGGTTCACGAAATATCGTTATTTTTGCGGCGAAATTGGTCCCATAGGAATGAATGGGGAAACTAGAGTGGGAGATGACAAAAGCTGGAAAATCAGAACATGATTTCTAAACTGCCGCCACTCCCTCATTTTCAAGCCCACCTACACAAATCTTATATCAAAACGTTCAGCTATCCCTGCTGCCACTAAACATGTCCACGGCTAAGCCATAGTCCTGATAGTTTTCATAATATGACCATTTGTTTGCAACTCACGCCGTCCATTGACATTCATTGAAAGTACACTCAAGCCCCTTCAAATTTGAAGGGCAATTTCTAAACTGCGACCGTGCCTTCAATTTTAATATTTCAGAGACATACTATACATCAAAATCTAGGTCTGGGTCTTGTGATTCTCACAATATAATCTTTGCTGTAGGATGTATAGTTTTTAAAATACGGCCATTTGTTTAGAGGTCATTTCAGGAAATTTTAGCCATTAATCAGAGTGTACTGTTAGTGTTTGTTTTGTTGCCATGGTTACCAAAGCTTCTGTTATACACAGGGGGGGAGGTGGCTGGAGCATCTCAGCTCTGATTACAGAGCCCGGGGGAGGGGACAGACACACCATGTACTGATTTATAATAGAGGAATATGATGGGGCAGTTTTGATGGGGTAATTCTGATGGGGCAGTTTTGATGAAGTAGTATTTGGGAAGCATAAACAGGGCATGAGCGTTGCTAGGAAACAGTGGTTATAAACACAAGATGCTGAGACACCCCAAATGCATGTGACTTCATCTGCTAGACTTGATAATGCTTGTAGACTCCTCCCACAGTTTTTACACTACAGAGACAAGTAATATACCGAAACGAGCGGATTGTTCCCGATTGGTGTGTTATTACTTTGTGGAATGTTTCGCCGAATGGTCCACGAAATGACGTTTTTGCGGCGAAATTGGTCCCATAGGAATGAATGGCGAAATGTTCAAAACTAGAGTGGGAGGTGACAAAAGCTGACAACCCCATGATTAGCCAAAACATTATGACCACCTCATGATCAGCCAAAACATTATGACCGCCCCATGTAAAAAAAAATATATTTTTGAAAAAAAAATAATTTTTGAAAAAAAAATAATTTTTGAAAAAAAAAAAATAATTTTTGAAAAAAAAAAAATAATTTTTGAAAAAAATAAAAATAAAATCATTTTTGAAAAAAAAAAAAATATTTTTGAAAAAAAAAATATTTTTGAAAAAAAAATTTTTGAAAAAAAAAAATCATTTTTGAAAAAAAAAATCATAATTTTTGAAAAAAAAAATCATAATTTTTGAAAAAAAAAATCATAATTTTTGAAAAAAATGTTCAGCTCTTTCAGCTAATGATGAGACTTCAACTTTTTTACTACTATTTATACTTTTTAAAATATTAAGCTTTTTAACACTTTTCACAGTTACTCCAGCCACTCCAACCACACAACAGTTACTCAAGCCACTCCACCCAGTTACTCCGCCCACTCCAGTTGTAGAGGCAAGAACACTTTTCACAATTTCCCCAGAGATTGTACCTTTTCTAGTTCTTATTATTATAGCCAAATTTACCACCCTAACTCCTCCCACAGTTTTTACACTACATAGACAAGTAATATACCGAAACGTGCGGATTGTTCCCGAATGGTGTGCTATTACTTTGTGGAACGTTTCGCCGAATGGTTCACGAAATATCGTCATTTTTGCAGCGAAATTGGTCCCATAGGAATGAATGGGGAAACTAGAGTGGGAGATGACAAAAGCTGGAAAATCAGAACTTGATTTCTAAACTGCCGCCACTCCCTCATTTTCAAGCCCACCTACACAAATCTTATATCAAAACGTTCAGCTATCCCTGCTGCCACTAAACATGTCCACGGCTAAGCCATAGTTCTGATAGTTTTCACAATATGACCATTTGTTTGCAACTCACACCGTCCATTGACATTCATTGAAACTACACTCTAGCCCCTTCAAATTTGAAGGGCAATTTCTAAACTGCGACCGTGCCTCCATTTTTAATATTTCAGAGACATACTATATATCAAAATCTAGGTCTGGGTCTTGTGTTTCTCACAATATAAAGATCTTCGCTGTAGGATTTATAGTTTTTAAAATACGGCCATTTGAATTACTGCATAGTTACTACATCTATCATGGTCCTGTCTATTGTGTATTGAACAGTGTTTGTGAAGCATAAACAGGGCATGAGCGTTGCTAGGAAACAGTGGTTGTAAACACAAGACACCCCAAATGCATGTGACTTCATCTGCTAGACTTGATAATGCTTGTAGACTCCTCCCACAGTTTTTACACTACAGAGACAAGTAATATACCGAAATGTGCGGATTGTTCCCGATTGGTGTGCTATTACTTTGTGGAACGTTTCGCCGAATGGTCCACGAAATATTGTCGTTTTTGCGGCGAAATTGGTCCCATAGGAATGAATGGCGAAATGTTCAAAACTAGAGTGGGAGGTGACAAAAGCTGACAACCCCATGATCAGCCAAAACATTATGACCACCCCATGATCAGCCAAAACCTTATGACCGCCCCATGTAAAAAAAATATATTTTTGAAAAAAAAAAATCATTTTGAAAAAAAAAAACAAATTCATTTTGAAAAAAAATTAAAAAAAAAAAAAAATTATTTTTGGAAAAAAAAAATTCTTTTGAAAAAAAAATCATTTTTGAAAAAAAAAAATCATTTTTGAAAAAAAAATTCATAATTTTTGAAAAAAAAAATCATAATTTTTGAAAAAAATGTTCAGCACTTTCAGGTAATGATGAGACTTCAACTTTTTTACTACTATTTATACTTTTTAAAATATTAAGCTTTTTAACACTTTTCACAGTTACTCAAGCCACTCCATCCAGTTACTCCGCCCACTCCAATTGTAGAGGCAAGAACACTTTTCACAATTTCCCCAGAAATTGTACCTTTTCTAGTTCTTATTATTATTATAGCCAAATTTACCACCCTAACTCCTCCCACAGTTTTTACACTACATAGACAAGTAATATACCGAAACGTGCGGATTGTTCCCGAATGGTGTGCTATTACTTTGTGGAACGTTTCGCCGAATGGTTCACGAAATATCGTCATTTTTGCGGCGAAATTGGTCCCATAGGAATGAATGGGGAAACTAGAGTGGGAGATGACAAAAGCTGGAAAATCAGAACATGATTTCTAAACTGCCGCCACTCCCTCATTTTCAAGCCCACCTACACAAATCTTATATCAAAACGTTCAGCTATCCCTGCTGCCACTAAACATGTCCACGGCTAAGCCATAGTCCTGATAGTTTTCACAATATGACCATTTGTTTGCAACTCATGCCGTCCATTGACATTCATTGAAACTACACTCTAGCCCCTTCAAATTTGAAGGGCAATTTCTAAACTGCGACCGTGCCTTCAATTTTAATATTTCAGAGACATACTATGTATCAAAATATAGGTCTGGGTCTTGTGATTCTCACAATATAAAGATCTTTGCTGTAGGATGTATAGTTTTTAAAATACGGCCATTTGTTTAGAGGTCATTTCAGGAAATTTTAGCCATTAATCAGCGTGTACTGTGTTTGTTTTGTTGCCATGGTTACCAAAGCTTCTGTTATACACAGGGGGGAGGTGGCTGGAGCATCTCAGCTCTGATTACAGAGCCCAGGGGGAGGGGACAGACACACCATGTACTGATTTATAATAGAGGAATATAATGGGGCAGTTTTGATGGGGTAATTCTGATGGGGCAGTTTTGATGAAGTATTATTTGGGAAGCATATACAGGACATGAGCGTTGCTAGGAAACAGTGGTTGTAAACACAAGATGCTGATACACCCCAAATGCATGTGACTTCATCTGCTAGACTTGATAATGCTTGTAGACTCCTCCCACAGTTTTTACACTACAGAGACAAGTAATATACCGAAACGAGCGGATTGTTCCCGATTGGTGTGTTATTACTTTGTGGTTCACGAAATATCGTCGTTTTTGCGTCAATATTGGTCCCATAGGAATGAATGGTGAAATGTTCAATGTCATTTAATTGGTGTCCTATTACCTTGTGGAACTTTGTGAAAAGCTGAAAAATACCAGTGTGAGTCCGGCCTCAATGTCATTTAATTGGTGTGATATTACTTTGTGGAACGTTTCGCCGAATGGTTCACGAAATATCGTTGTTTTTGCGGTGAAATTGGTCCCATAGGAATGAATGGCGAAATGTTCAAAACTAGAGTGGGAGGTGACAAGAGCTGACAACCCCATGATCTGCCAAAACATTATGACCGCCCCATGAAAAAAAAAAATTATTTTTGAAAAAAAAAAAAAAATTAATTTTTGAAAAAAAAAAAAATTCATTTTTGAAAAAAAAAAAATTCATTTTTGAAAAAAAGAAAAATTCATTTTTGAAAAAAAAAAAATATTTTTGAAACAATAAAAAAAATATTTTTTGAAAAAAAAATCATTTAAAAAAAAATATTTTTGAAACAATAAAAAAAATATTTTTTGAAAAAAAAATATATTTTTTTGAAAAAATCAAAAAAATAATTTTTGAAAAAAAAAATCATTTATGAAAAAAAAATAAAAAAAAAAAAAATAATTTTTGAAAAAAAAAATTATTTTGAAAAAAAAAAAATTATTTGAACAAAAAAGATTTTTGAAAAAAAAATTATTTTTGGAAAAAAAAATATGTTTTTGAAAAAAAAAATTATTTTTGAAAAAAAAAAAATTATTGAGAAAAAATTTATTTTTGAAAAAAAAAATATTTTTTGAAAAAATAAAAAAAATCATTTTTGAAAAAAAAAAATCATTTAAAAAAAAAATCATTTAAAAAAAAAAATCATTTCTGAAAAAAAAAATCATTTTTGAAAAAAATGTTCAGCTCTTTCAGCTAATGATGGGACTTCAACTGTTTTACTACTATTTATACTTTTTAAAATATTAAGCTTTTTAACACTTTTCACAGTTACTCCAGCCACTCCAACCACACAACAGTTACTCAAGCCACTCCACCCAGTTACTCCGCCCACTCCAGTTGTAGAGGCAAGAACACTTTCACAATTTCCCCAGAAATTGTAGCTTTTCTAGTTAAGTGTTCTTGCATAGCAAGACCACTTATTGTTATCTCACATATATATTATTCTTATTATTATAGCCAAATTTACCACCCTAACTCCTCCCACAGTTTTTACACTACATAGACAAGTAATATACCGAAACGTGCGGATTGTTCCCGAATGGTGTGCTATTACTTTGTGGAACGTTTCGCCGAATGGTTCACGAAATATCGTCATTTTTGCGGCGAAATTGGTCCCATAGGAATGAATGGGGAAACTAGAGTGGGAGATGACAAAAGCTGGAAAATCAGAACATGATTTCTAAACTGCCGCCACTCCCTCATTTTCAAGCCCACCTACACAAATCTTATATCAAAACGTTCAGCTATCCCTGCTGCCACTAAACATGTCCACGGCTAAGCCATAGTCCTGATAGTTTTCACAATATGACCATTTGTTTGCAACTCATGCCGTCCATTGACATTCATTGAAACTACACTCTAGCCCCTTCAAATTTGAAGGGCAATTTCTAAACTGCGACCGTGCCTTCAATTTTAATATTTCAGAGACATACTATGTATCAAAATATAGGTCTGGGTCTTGTGATTCTCACAATATAAAGATCTTTGCTGTAGGATGTATAGTTTTTAAAATACGGCCATTTGTTTAGAGGTCATTTCAGGAAATTTTAGCCATTAATCAGCGTGTACTGTGTTTGTTTTGTTGCCATGGTTACCAAAGCTTCTGTTATACACAGGGGGGAGGTGGCTGGAGCATCTCAGCTCTGATTACAGAGCCCAGGGGGAGGGGACAGACACACCATGTACTGATTTATAATAGAGGAATATAATGGGGCAGTTTTGATGGGGTAATTCTGATGGGGCAGTTTTGATGAAGTATTATTTGGGAAGCATATACAGGACATGAGCGTTGCTAGGAAACAGTGGTTGTAAACACAAGATGCTGATACACCCCAAATGCATGTGACTTCATCTGCTAGACTTGATAATGCTTGTAGACTCCTCCCACAGTTTTTACACTACAGAGACAAGTAATATACCGAAACGAGCGGATTGTTCCCGATTGGTGTGTTATTACTTTGTGGTTCACGAAATATCGTCGTTTTTGCGTCAATATTGGTCCCATAGGAATGAATGGTGAAATGTTCAATGTCATTTAATTGGTGTCCTATTACCTTGTGGAACTTTGTGAAAAGCTGAAAAATACCAGTGTGAGTCCGGCCTCAATGTCATTTAATTGGTGTGATATTACTTTGTGGAACGTTTCGCCGAATGGTTCACGAAATATCGTTGTTTTTGCGGTGAAATTGGTCCCATAGGAATGAATGGCGAAATGTTCAAAACTAGAGTGGGAGGTGACAAGAGCTGACAACCCCATGATCTGCCAAAACATTATGACCGCCCCATGAAAAAAAAAAATTATTTTTGAAAAAAAAAAAAAATTAATTTTTGAAAAAAAAAAAAATTCATTTTTGAAAAAAAAAAAATTCATTTTTGAAAAAAAGAAAAATTCATTTTTGAAAAAAAAAAAATATTTTTGAAACAATAAAAAAAATATTTTTTGAAAAAAAAATCATTTAAAAAAAAATATTTTTGAAACAATAAAAAAAATATTTTTTGAAAAAAAAATATATTTTTTTGAAAAAATCAAAAAAATAATTTTTGAAAAAAAAAATCATTTATGAAAAAAAAAAAAAAAAAAAAAAAAATAATTTTTGAAAAAAAAAATTATTTTGAAAAAAAAAAAATATTTTGAACAAAAAAGATTTTTGAAAAAAAAATTATTTTTGGAAAAAAAAATATGTTTTTGAAAAAAAAAATTATTTTTGAAAAAAAAAAAATTATTGAGAAAAAATTTATTTTTGAAAAAAAAAATATTTTTTGAAAAAATAAAAAAAATCATTTTTGAAAAAAAAAAATCATTTAAAAAAAAAATCATTTAAAAAAAAAATCATTTTTGAAAAAAAAAATCATTTTTGAAAAAAATGTTCAGCTCTTTCAGCTAATGATGGGACTTCAACTGTTTTACTACTATTTATACTTTTTAAAATATTAAGCTTTTTAACACTTTTCACAGTTACTCCAGCCACTCCAACCACACAACAGTTACTCAAGCCACTCCACCCAGTTACTCCGCCCACTCCAGTTGTAGAGGCAAGAACACTTTCACAATTTCCCCAGAAATTGTAGCTTTTCTAGTTAAGTGTTCTTGCATAGCAAGACCACTTATTGTTATCTCACATATATATTATTCTTATTATTATAGCCAAATTTACCACCCTAACTCCTCCCACAGTTTTTACACTACATAGACAAGTAATATACCGAAACGTGCGGATTGTTCCCGAATGGTGTGCTATTACTTTGTGGAACGTTTCACCGAATGGTTCACGAAATATCGTCGTTTTTGCGGCGAAATTGGTCCCATAGGAATGAATGGGGAAACTAGAGTGGGAGATGACAAAAGCTGGAAAATCAGAACATGATTTCTAAACTGCCGCCACTCCCTCATTTTCAAGCCCACCTACACAAATCTTATATCAAAACGTTCAGCTATCCCTGCTGCCACTAAACATGTCCACGGCTAAACCATAGTCCTGATAGTTTTCACAATATGACCATTTGTTTGCAACTCACGCCGTCCATTGACATTCATTGAAACTACACTCTAGCCCCCTTCAAATTTGAAGGGCAATTTCTAAACTGCGACTGTGCCTCCATTTTTAATATTTCAGAGACATACTATGTATCAAAATCTAGGTCTGGGTCCTGTGATTCTCACAATATAAAGATCTTCGCTGTAGGATGTATAGTTTTTAAAATACGGCCATTTGTTTAGAGGTCATTTCAGGAAATTTTAGCCATTAATCAGAGTGTACTGTTAGTGTTTGTTTTGTTGCCATGGTTACCAAAGCTTCTGTTATACAGGGGGGGAAGGTGGCTGGAGCATCTCAGCTGATTACAGAGCCCGGGGGAGGGGACAGACACACCATGTACTGATTTATAATAGAGGAATATGATGGGGCAGTTTTGATGGGGTAATTCTGATGGGGCAGTTTTGATGAAGTAGTATTTGGGAAGCATAAACAGGGCATGAGCGTTGCTAGGAAACAGTGGTTGTAAACACAAGATGCTGAGACACCCCAAATGCATGTGACTTTATCTGCTAGACTTGATAATGCTTGTAGACTCCTCCCACAGTTTTTACACTACAGAGACAAGTAATATATCGAAACGAGCGGATTGTTCCCGATTGGTGTGCTATTACTTTGTGGAATGTTTCACCGAATGGTTCACGAAATATCGTAGTTTTTGCGGCGAAATTGGTCCCATAGGAATGAATGGCGAAATGTTCAAAACTAGAGTGGAAGGTGACAAAAGCTGACAACCCCCTGATTAGCCAAAACATTATGACCACCCCATGATCAGCCAAAACATTATGACCGCCCCATGAAAAAAAAAATATTTAAAAAAAAAAAAAAAAATTCATTTTTGAAAAAAAAAATATTATTGAGAAAAAAAAATATTTTTGAAAAAAGAAAAAATTATTTTTGAAAAAAAAAAATTATTTTGAAGAAAAAAAAAATTTTTGAAAAAAAAAAATTTTGAACAAAAAAAATTTATTTTTGAAAAAAAAATATATATTTTTTTTAAAAAAAATTATTTTTGAAAAAAAAATTTTTTGAAAAAAAAAAAGAAAAAAAAATTATTTTTGAAAAAAAAAAAAATTTTTGAAAAAATAAAAAAAAATAATTTTTGAAAAAAAAAATCATTAAAAAAGAATCATTTTTGAAAAAAAAAAAATCATTTTTGAAAAAAAAGTTCAGCTCTTTCAGCTAATGATGGGACTTCAACTGTTTTACTACTATTTATACTTTTTAAAATATTAAGCTTTTTAACACTTTTCACAGTTACTCCGCCCACTCCACCCAGTTACTCCGCCCACTCCAGTTGTAGAGGCAAGAAGACTTCACAATTTCCCCAGAGATTGTACCTTTTCTAGTTCTTATTATTATAGCCAAATTTACCACCCTAACTCCTCCCACAGTTTTTACACTACATAGACAAGTAATATACCGAAACGTGCGGATTGTTCCCGAATGGTGTGCTATTACTTTGTGGAACGTTTCGCCGAATGGTTCACGAAATATCGTCATTTTTGCGGCGAAATTGGTCCCATAGGAATGAATAGGGAAACTAGAGTGGGAGATGACAAAAGCTGGAAAATCAGAACATGATTTCTAAACTGCCGCCACTCCCTCATTTTCAAGCCCACCTACACAAATCTTATATCAAAACGTTCAGCTATCCCTGCTGCCACTAAACATGTCCACGGCTAAGCCATAGTCCTGATAGTTTTCACAATATGACCATTCGTTTGCAACTCACGCCGTCCATTGACATTCATTGAAACTACTGTACACTCTAGCCCCCTCCAAATTTGAAGGGCAATTTCTAAACTGCGACCGTGCCTTCATTTTTAATATTTCAGATACATACTATACATCAAAATCTAGGTCTGGGTCTTGTGATTCTCACAATATAAAGATCTTCGCTGTAGGATGTATAGTTTTTAAAATACGGCCATTTGTTTAGAGGTCATTTCAGGAAATTTTAGCCATTAATCAGAGTGTACTGTTAGTGTTTGTTTTGTTGCCATGGTTACCAAAGCTTCTGTTATACACAGGGGGGAAGGTGGCTGGAGCATCTCAGCTGATTACAGAGCCCGGGGGAGGGGACAGACACACCATGTACTGATTTATAATAGAGGAATATGATGGGGCAGTTTTAATGGGGTAATTCTGATGGGGCAGTTTTGATGAAGCAGTATTTGGGAAGCATAAACAGGGCATGAGCGTTGCTAGGAAACAGTGTTTGTAAACACAAGATGCTGAGACACTCCAAATGCATGTGACTTCATCTGCTAGACTTGATAATGCTAGTAGACTCCTCCCACAGTTTTCACACTACAAAGACAAATAATATACCGAAACGAGCGGATTGTTCCCGATTGGTGTGTTATTACTTTGTGGAATGTTTTGCCGAATGGTTCACGAAATGACGTTTTTGCGGCGAAATTGGTCCCATAGGAATGAATGGCGAAATGTTCAAAACTAGAGTGGGAAGTGACAAAAGCTGACAACCCCATGATCAGCCAAAACATTATGACCACCCCATGATCAGCCAAAACATTATGACCGCCCCATGTAAAAAAAAAAATATTTTTGAAAAAAAAAAAAAAATTTTGAAAAAAGTAAAAAAATAATTTTTGAAAAAAAAATCATTTTTGAAAAAAAAAAAATATTTTTGAAAAAAAAAATATTTTTGAAAAAAAAAAAATTATTTTTGAAAAAAAAAAATATTTTTGAAAAAAAAATTTCTTTTAAAAAAAAATTATTTTTGAAAAAAAAATATATTTGAAAAAAAAAATATTTTTGATAAAAAAAAATTATTTTTGAAAAAAAAATTACTTTAAAAAAAATAATAATTTCGAAAAAAAAATTATTTTTGAAATAAAAAAATTCATTTTTGAAAAAAAAAATTACCTTTGAAAAAAAAAATTACTTTTGAAAAAAAAAATCATTTTTGAAGAAAAAAAAATCATTTTTGATTAAAAAAAATTCATTTTTGAAAAAAAAATTACTTTTGAAAAAAATGTTCAGCTCTTTCAGCGAATGATGGAACTTTTTTACTACTATTTATACTTTTTAAAATATTAAGCTTTTTAACACTTTTCACAGTTACTCAAGCCACTCCACCCCACCCAGTTACTCCGCCCACTCCAGTTGTAGAGGCAAGAACACTTTCACAATTTCCCCAGAAATTGTACCTTTTCTAGTTCTTATTATTATTATAGCCAAATTTACCACCCTAACTCCTCCCACAGTTTTTACACTACATAGACAAGTAATATACCGAAACGTGCGGATTGTTCCCGAATGGTGTGCTGTTACTTTGTGGAACGTTTCGCCGAATGGTTCACGAAATATCGTTATTTTTGCGGTGAAATTGGTCCCATAGGAATGAATGGGGAAACTAGAGTGGGAGATGACAAAAGCTGGAAAATCAGAACATGATTTCTAAACTGCCGCCACTCCCTCATTTTCAAGCCCACCTACACAAATCTTATATCAAAACGTTCAGCTATCCCTGCTGCCACTAAACATGTCCACGGCTAAGCCATAGTCCTGATAGTTTTCATAATATGACCATTTGTTTGCAACTCACGCCGTCCATTGACATTCATTGAAAGTACACTCAAGCCCCTTCAAATTTGAAGGGCAATTTCTAAACTGCGACCGTGCCTTCAATTTTAATATTTCAGAGACATACTATACATCAAAATCTAGGTCTGGGTCTTGTGATTCTCACAATATAATCTTTGCTGTAGGATGTATAGTTTTTAAAATACGGCCATTTGTTTAGAGGTCATTTCAGGAAATTTTAGCCATTAATCAGAGTGTACTGTTAGTGTTTGTTTTGTTGCCATGGTTACCAAAGCTTCTGTTATACACAGGGGGGGAGGTGGCTGGAGCATCTCAGCTCTGATTACAGAGCCCGGGGGAGGGGACAGACACACCATGTACTGATTTATAATAGAGGAATATGATGGGGCAGTTTTGATGGGGTAATTCTGATGGGGCAGTTTTGATGAAGTAGTATTTGGGAAGCATAAACAGGGCATGAGCGTTGCTAGGAAACAGTGGTTATAAACACAAGATGCTGAGACACCCCAAATGCATGTGACTTCATCTGCTAGACTTGATAATGCTTGTAGACTCCTCCCACAGTTTTTACACTACAGAGACAAGTAATATACCGAAACGAGCGGATTGTTCCCGATTGGTGTGTTATTACTTTGTGGAATGTTTCGCCGAATGGTCCACGAAATGACGTTTTTGCGGCGAAATTGGTCCCATAGGAATGAATGGCGAAATGTTCAAAACTAGAGTGGGAGGTGACAAAAGCTGACAACCCCATGATTAGCCAAAACATTATGACCACCTCATGATCAGCCAAAACATTATGACCGCCCCATGTAAAAAAAAATATATTTTTGAAAAAAAAATAATTTTTGAAAAAAAAATAATTTTTGAAAAAAAAAAAATAATTTTTGAAAAAAAAAAAATAATTTTTGAAAAAAATAAAAATAAAATCATTTTTGAAAAAAAAAAAAATATTTTTGAAAAAAAAAAATATTTTTGAAAAAAAAATTTTTGAAAAAAAAAAATCATTTTTGAAAAAAAAAATCATAATTTTTGAAAAAAAAAATCATAATTTTTGAAAAAAAAAATCATAATTTTTGAAAAAAATGTTCAGCTCTTTCAGCTAATGATGAGACTTCAACTTTTTTACTACTATTTATACTTTTTAAAATATTAAGCTTTTTAACACTTTTCACAGTTACTCCAGCCACTCCAACCACACAACAGTTACTCAAGCCACTCCACCCAGTTACTCCGCCCACTCCAGTTGTAGAGGCAAGAACACTTTTCACAATTTCCCCAGAGATTGTACCTTTTCTAGTTCTTATTATTATAGCCAAATTTACCACCCTAACTCCTCCCACAGTTTTTACACTACATAGACAAGTAATATACCGAAACGTGCGGATTGTTCCCGAATGGTGTGCTATTACTTTGTGGAACGTTTCGCCGAATGGTTCACGAAATATCGTCATTTTTGCGGCGAAATTGGTCCCATAGGAATGAATGGGGAAACTAGAGTGGGAGATGACAAAAGCTGGAAAATCAGAACTTGATTTCTAAACTGCCGCCACTCCCTCATTTTCAAGCCCACCTACACAAATCTTATATCAAAACGTTCAGCTATCCCTGCTGCCACTAAACATGTCCACGGCTAAGCCATAGTTCTGATAGTTTTCACAATATGACCATTTGTTTGCAACTCACACCGTCCATTGACATTCATTGAAACTACACTCTAGCCCCTTCAAATTTGAAGGGCAATTTCTAAACTGCGACCGTGCCTCCATTTTTAATATTTCAGAGACATACTATACATCAAAATCTAGGTCTGGGTCTTGTGATTCTCACAATATAAAGATCTTCGCTGTAGGATGTATAGTTTTTAAAATACGGCCATTTGTTTAGAGGTCATTTCAGGAAATTTTAGCCATTAATCAGAGTGTACTGTTAGTGTTTGTTTTGTTGCCATGGTTACCAAAGCTTCTGTTATACACAGGGGGGAGGTGGCTGGAGCATCTCAGCTCTGATTACAGAGCCTGGGGGAGGGGACAGACACACCATGTACTGATTTATAATAGAGGAATATGATGGGGCAGTTTTGATAGGGCAATTCTGATGGGGCAGTTTTGATGAAGTAGTATTTGGGAAGCATAAACAGGGCATGAGCGTTGCTAGGAAACAGTGGTTGTAAACACAAGATGCTGAGACACCCCAAATGCATGTGACTTCATCTGCTAGACTTGATAATGCTTGTAGACTCCTCCCACAGTTTTTACACTACAGAGACAAGTAATATACCGAAACGAGCGGATTGTTCCCGATTGGTGTGTTATTACTTTGTGGAATATTTTGCCGAATGGTCCACGAAATATCGTAGTTTTTTGCGGCAATATTGGTCCCATAGGAATGAATTGCGACATGTTCAATGTCATTTAATTGGTGTCCTATTACCTTGTGGAACTTTGTGAAAAGCTGAAAAATACCAGTGTGAATCCGGCCTCAATGTCATTTAATTGGTGTGCTATTACTTTGTGGAATGTTTCGCCGAATGGTTCACGAAATATCGTCGTTTTTGCGGTGAAATTGGTCCCATAGGAATGAATGGTGAAATGTTCAAAACTAGAGCGGGAGGTGACAAAAGCTGACAACCCCATGATCAGCTGAAACATTATGACCGCCCCATGAAAAAAAAAAATATATTTTTGAAAAAAAAAATATATATTTTTGAAAAAAAAAAAAATATTTTTGAAAAAAAAAAAATTATTTTTGAAAAAAAAAAATTTTTGAAAAAAAAAATTACTTTAAAAAAAAAAAATATTTTGGAAAAAAAAAAATTATTTTTGAAAAAAAAAAAATATTTTTGAAAAAAAAAATTATTTTTGAAAAAAAAAAAAATTATTTTTGAAAAAAAAAAAAATATTTTTGAAAAAAAAATTACTTAAAAAAAAAAATAATTTCGAAAAAAAAAATTATTTTTGAGAAAAAAAATTACTTTTAAAAAAAAATCATTTTTGAAAAAAAAAATCATTTTTGAATAAAAAAATTCATTTTTGAAAAAAAAAAATTCATTTTTGAAAAAAAAAAAATACTTTTGAAAAAAATGTTCAGTTCTTTCAGCTAATGATGGAACTTTTTTACTACTATTTATACTTTTTAAAATATTAAGCTTTTTAACACTTTTCACAGTTACTCAAGCCACTCCACCCCACCCAGTTACTCCGCCCACTCCAGTTGTAGAGGCAAGAACACTTTTCACAATTTCCCCAGAAATTGTACCTTTTCTAGTTACAAAATGGATTCAATTCATTATTTTCCTCAAAATTCTACAAACAATTCCCCATAATTACAACGTGAAAGAAGTTTGTTTGAAATCTTTGCAAATGTATTAAGAAATAAAAAAAGAAAAATCACATGTACATACTGTAAGTATTTACAGCCTTTGCCATGACTCTCAAAATTGAGCTCAGGTGCATCCTGCTTCCATTGATCATCCTTGAGATGTTTCTAAAACTTGATTGGAGTCCACCTGTGGTAAATTCAGTTGATTGGACACGATTTGGAAAGGCACACACCTGTCTATATAAGGTCCCACAGTTAACAGTGCATGTCAGAGCAAAAACCAAGCCATAATGTCCAAGGAATTGTCTGTAGACCTCCAAGACGGGATTGTATAGAGGCACAGATCTGGGAAAGGGTACAGAAATATTTCTGTCCCAATGAGTACAGTGGCCTCCATCCTCTGTAAATGGAAGATGTTTGGAATCACCATCACTCTTCCTAGAGCAGGCCGCCCGGCCAAACTGAGTGGTCGGGGGAGAAGGGCCTTAGTCAGAGAGGTGACCAAGAATCCGATGGTCACTCTGACAGAGCTCTAGTGTTTCTCTGTGGATAGAGGAGAACAACTATCTCTGCAGCACTCCATCAATCAGGCCTGTATGGTAGAGTGGCCAGACGGAAGCCAATCCTCAGTAAAAGGCACATGACAGCCCACCTGGAGTTTGCCAAAAGGCACCCGAAGGACTCACAGCCCACGAGAAACCAATTTCTCTGGTCTGATGAAACAAAGATTGAACTCTTTGGCCTGAATGGCAAGCATCATGTCTGGAGGAAACCAGGCACCGCTCATCACCTGGCCAATACCATCCCTACAGTGAAGCATGGTGGTGTCGGCATCATGTTTTGGGGATAGTCTTTTAGAGGTAGGAATTGGGAGACTAGTCAGGATCGAGGAAAAGATGAATGCAGCAATGTACAGAGACATCCTTGATGAAAGCCTGCTCCAGAGTGCTCTGGACCTCAAACTGGGGTGAAGGTTCATCTTCCAGCAGGACAACGACCCTAAGCACACAGCCAAGATAACATAATAAATAACATGTGAATGAGTATCAGGTACATAGTACCCCTACCCATTCACCAAAAGAGTGGCAAAAAGTAATAAACACAAGAGACAGTTTTTGACAAATCCTTTATTAAAAAAAAAAAAGAAAAATAGTGTCCCGCGATGTAAATCCATCGTCAATCACACCAACCGTTGACCCGAAAAATAAATTAATTAAAAACGCTCTGCCTCATTGGATGCCTCCCGTTGAGGCATTCAATGATTCCATCCAATGCGTCCATCTAGCTACATCACCCATGGCCCCGCCCCAACCTGACATAACATGCCCAGCATGCACCACTCCATGACGTCAGAAGGGGCGGTGCCACCTGGGTGATGTAGCTAGGTGGCCCCACATCCTACCTATATAAGAAACGACAAAGCAGAAAAAGAGGCAAGAGGCAGAGCATCTTTGATTTTTTGGGTCGACGGGCGGTGTGATTGACACTGGATTTACATCAAGAGACACTATTTTTTTATTTTTTTAATAAAGGATTTGTCAAAAACTGTCTTTTGTGTTTATTACTTTTTGCCACTTTTTTGGTGAATAGGTGCTATGTACCCGATACTCATTCACATGGGGGAGCGGGATCTGGGGGCTTCCAGAGTCCGATTAGCCCCTTCCCACAGACCCCAACAACCACAGCCCAGGGTTATCGGGAAGACGACCTTGTCCCCATCAACATGGGGACAAGGTGCTTTGCAGAGCCCCCCTGCCCTAAACCACCCATGTTAAGGGCATGCGGCCTGGTATGGTTTAGGGGGGGCTCTCGCTAGTCCCCCCTCCTTTCCTGACCTGCCGGGATAAGGGTCTAGTATGGATTTGGGGGGGGATCCCTCCAAATCCATACCAGTCCTAAAGGACCATTCTTTATTGAATGTATTTTTGTACAAATAACAGTCAAAACATATCTTTGAACACATAATGCCAGTGGTCACCAATAGGAGATTGGATCTAGCAAGGAGAGGCATTAAAATAGCAACATATGGAATAGGGGGTAGGGTGGTAAGATGAGTGAGGAGGTAGAGGGAGGTTAGGGAGATGAAATAAGGGTGGAGGGAAGAAGCACATATACAAAAAAAAATGATGTATAAACAGTAGCGTCTAGCATCGTATTAAGTCTGCATCTTGGTTATAGACATGATGAGAGAAACAATGGAGAAGAAAAAAAAAAGATGACTTGTCCCATGTACAAAGTTTTATTAATTAAATTAAGTAATTAAAATCACTGCTCCTGCAAAAACGTTAAAGAAATAAAAATAAAAATAATGATTGATACATGTCCCCCAGGGCAGTACCCAGACCCCCATACCCCTCTTATGGCCAATTATGATATTTGATCACCTCTGCGGTTTTTATTTTTTGCGCTATAAACAAAAAAGACTGACATTTTTGAAAAAAAAAATTATTTTTACTTTTTGCTTTAATAAATATCCAAAACAAAAGTGTAAAAAAACAAATTTTTTCATCAATTTAGGCCAATATGTTTTCTGCTGCATATTTTTGGTAAAATCGCAATAAGCAAAAATTGATTGGTTTGCGCAAAAGTTATAGCGTCTACAAAATAGGGGATAGATTTATGGAATTTGTATTATTTTATTTTTTTACTATTAATGGCAGTGATCAGTGAATTTGAGCAGGACTGCGACATTGCGGCGGACAGATTGGACACTTTTGACACTTCTTTTGGGACCAGTGACATTTATACAGCGATCAGTGCTATAAAAATGCACTGATTACTGTATAAATTACACTGGCAGGGAAGGGGTTAACACTAGGGGGCGATCAAGGGGTTAAGTGTGTCCTAGCGAGGTGTTTCTAACTGTGGGGGGAGTGGACTGACTGGGAATACAGAGAAATCACTAGGAACAATCGATCACACTGTACTCCCCTGACAGAATGGGGATCTGCTTTGTTTACACAGGCAGATCCCCGTTCTGCCTGTCTGAGGAGCGATCACGGGTGGCCGGCGGACTTTGCGGATGACAGCCACGCGCATCAGCTCCGGCGCCGTGCTGGTACTTCAATTCGCACAATAGAGCCGCCCTGCGGCTGTTGGTCGGCAAGTGGTTAAAGGATCAATAGGACATACATAAAGGTCAGTATGGCAAACTAGCAAATGAAAATAGCAAAAGTAGCAAATATTTAGAGTACAATCATGTAAAGATGATAAGATGCACTCACATAATGCATACCACAACCAAAAACATTATGCTGGAGGTTAACAGAGACATGAGGCAGTGCTGTATAGAAGGTGTAGACATGTCCCCAAAGCACAAGGGATCTACAAGGATCACCCTATATAATGAAAAAGATCCTATTTAAAGACAAAAAACAAAAAAAAACTAAGAAACATATGAGAAATATATAGGTTCAGTTATAGCTTATAAAAAAAAAATCGGGTCCATAATAATACCAATACCATTCCAAATAGCGAGCCAGACCTCTCTGCACAAAAGGAAGAGGGAAGGGGGAAGGGAAAAGCCCAGAAAAAGGACCCAGTACGCAAAAAAATAATAATAGATTCAGGTTTCAAAACTATGAAAGATAAAAAAAATAATCATTCAACAGAATAAGGAATTAATCCCAAATAGTCTGTTCTTACAATAATAAACCAAGATCTAGCCAAATAAGATGGAAAGGCTCTAATATTAAACAATCAAGGGAGAGTCCTTCAGCTGCACCAGGAACAACAATTAAGAAACCCTGGATCATTTTGATTTAAATAGGGAATGTAATGAGGTCACATGTATAAAATTCACCAACCAGCAGGGTGCAACTAAGCACCAATGGGAACCGCAAGTGTGAAGGATTGATCCGCTGATCACTGGAGACAGATATCTCCAATTGGATCCCCCGTAATCAACAAGAGTTGTATCCAAGGTTAGGATAGACTGATAACTTCTGCTGGAAAGATTCATCATAGTAAAACCACCCTAACCCTCCAAAATATGCTCTACATGTTGGAAAAGGCCACTGCATCTCTCTGGAAATTTTTCTACCATTACCGCAGAAAAGATGCAAAATGCCTGCCTGCAGCTAGTTGTGAAAGGACCTGGCAACTGGATGACACCTATTATCTTCGGATGTATCATCAATTTTTTTTAGCATTTTTAAAAGCAAATTCCTTAGAGTTGGGAAGAAAAGAAAGTAGATCTATGAATTCCCCTCTCCAGATTTTTCTATAGTATAGTATTAGGCAAATGATATCCTAAAGGTGAAACATCACATGGCAACACTTCTTTTAAGCAACTTTCAGGAACTGTATTGACCAATGGAACAAAATTAGCAATACTTGTATCCATATTAGGTATTGCAGAAACTACAGGTGATGCATTATTACCACTGTAGCAGTTGTGTTAATAGGAGACCGAACATTAATAGGTGATGGAACATGGATTGGAGCACTACTAGGAACATAGGTGTAACATTAAAAGAGTTTGCAAATTTAGACAAAGAATCAAAGTATTCAGCTGAGATAATTTACCAACAGGAGGCGGCAGAATGGGATTATGTACTGCCACTGAAAGGTTAACATCAGGCTGAGCAACTGCTCCACTATTCGCAGTGAGCTGTCGTGAAAGGGGATGTAACAGCTGATCTGCTAGTGCAGGCACATCTAGCATTTGCTGCCTAGATGCCGGCTGTTCCTGTTGCCTAGCGGCCACTGACGCTTACTGGGTCACTGGTCTTCTCAAGGAGGAGCATCGAGACCTGTCCTGCCCCGAGCCTCTACGCGGCGGTGACGGGGAGAAAGCCGTGGCCTAGCGATGATGACATTTGACTCCTCCTCTTCTGGGCAGTAGCTGTCCTCTTGACGCGATGCTGCTGGGCATTCCAGAGGGAGGATCCGCTGTGCCAGCTGGGATTAAAGTGGAAGTAAACCCATCTATTTACATTTCAAAAAACAGTTACATTTCCGGCACCTGCCATAATTGTAACACTCCCATGACTGCTGAGGCGCAATGGGCTTAGGTCCCACTTAACGTAATACCAAGGGATCAAATCCCCCACCACCCTTGCCCTTTACTCCATTAAATAGGACACTTACAACCATTAGGTTGGAAAGGGCAAGGCCACAGCTTTATTAAATTCCAACACATAACATGTGAACATATTTAACCAGTGCCAGTCACAATCGTACTGTGAGCACTTAACCAAAGAGGGAAGTGGGGCCTGTCCTTACCATAAGTGCTGGACAGACAGCCTACTTCCAATTTTGCATCAAGGGCATAGCCCATTACAGCAACTTTAACTGCTGGCAAGGTCAAGAAAACCGCAGCAAGCTGTGACATACCAAACATAGGAAAAAAGGGGCGGGAGGGTGGGCAGCTCTTCCAACGACTCTTCCGAAAGACCCAGAATTCCCTGGGGCACAAGATTTCCTGAGCTCAGGCCCATCCCATCCCACATGTCCCAACCAATCGTTCCCCTTGTCACGCACCTAGCCATGCCCCCATCAGTCAAGGCTCTCTTTCCCTAGGGAGGGGCTCAAGAGGCCTTCATGACTGCTGAGGCGCAATGGGCTTAGGTCCCACTTAACGTAATACCAAGGGATCAAATTCCCCACCACCCTTGCTATTTACTCCATTAAATAAGACACTTACAACCATTAGGTTGGAAAGGGCAAGGCCACAGCTTTATTAAATTCCAACACATAACATGTGAACATATTTAACCAGTGCCAGTCACAATCGTACTGTGAGCTCTTAACCAAAGAGGGAAGTGGGGCCTGTCCTTACCATAAGTGCTGGACAGACAGCCTACTTCCAATTTTCCATCAAGGGCATAACCCATTAGAGCAACTTTAACTGCTGGCAAGGTCAAGAAAACAGCCACCTGCCCGTCAGTTAATAACTGACGAGCGCCCCACCGCAGCCAGCGCCTGTTCCACACCTCGCTGCAGGCCAAGGTTGAATATGTCCAACCCAATGTCATTAAGGTTTAAAGCCATCCAGTCTCAACAGGTCATCATTATTACCCTCCAGATCCTTGTGATGGATGACGAACCCCCCTATTTCCCGAACAAACTTGGCGACCCGAGCGTTCACTTACTGATGGAAGTGTTCTAGCCGGGGGCCAGGTAATTCCTTGGCCCACAGCAGTCGAGGCACAATTTCCGACCAGATGAGCACCAAATTGGTGTAAACTGCATAACATTGAGCAATGTCCCGCAGTGATGACAGAGATCAAGTCCACAGAATGTCTGTAACCCACATCATTACCCCCAGTGTGAAGATGATGGTGCTAGACACGTGGGACTGAAGATGTAAACACTCTGGAAGGACCTGAGTCCAGCGTAAACCGCAAAGCCCAAGCTAGCGGATCCTGGCGAGATCACAGGTAAAACCCCCAATTCTTCCCGCAGCTCTGAACTTCCACCCAATGAGCAGCCCAGTAAATGAAGGAATCTCCCACGATCCATACCATTGCCGGATAACGATCTGAAATTTAAAACAACAGGTGTGGGCAAACGTACAAGGAAAAACGGGACGATTCCCACCCACCCAAACGCTGAAATCAATAGCAGAAAAAACCCATACCCAAAGCCGCGGTATTTGAAAGAAGTGGGTCGCAAAGTCACGTGAAGGGGGACCCAGTTTTTCAAGGCAGCAACGAAAAAAAAAAAAAAACACACCCGCAGAAATTGGAACCTGCCAAAAGAGGAGGAATCGTCGTTGTCAGGGACGTGCCGGTGCCCGTCGGGCGAACATGCGTGTGTGCGTGCGCACGAGGGGCTTTTCCAGGGCAGTTCAGCTGAATTCCCCACCGGGGGGCGCCAGCGCGCGTGCACCCGTGCGCGCTAGCGCTGTTTGGCGCCAAGGACTCTTTAAAAGGTTGTCAGGTGCTTCCATCAGGTGCTGTTCGTCTGCAGCTCTGCACCTGAGTTCCTGTATCCTGCCTGTTGTTGTTATTTGCTATTGACCCGGCTACGTCTGACTATTCTTCTGTCTCCAACCCGACCCGGCTTTCCTGACTCTGCTTATATCTTGTGATCTGTTGCCGAACCTCTGCCTGCCTGCCTGCCTGCCTGACCATTCTGTGATCATCCCTCCTGCCATATACCTGCCCAAACGGACTGTCTGACTCTGCTTTGCCTGTGTCCTGTGACGCTGCTTCCAGCCTGCCCTTCCAGCTCCAGGTTCTGCTGCGGCCATATCATCTACTTGCCTGCTTACTGATCAGCTTCCACCTGCCTGCATCCGCAGCTCAGCCATCTTAGAGGGACGTCTTGCCAGCTCCTGTGTCGGCCACCGCAAGAACCCGCTCCAGGCACTCCTACCCACTGTGCTCAGGAGACCACTGTTCCCACTCCAGTGGCTCCTGAACCAGCACTTAAGAGAGGTCTTCTTCCACCAGTCGTGCTCAACTACCAGGTACCTAACAGTACGAACAGCCATGACTGAGCCTGCAGGAGAGACCTCTCCCATTAAGGAGATCTGTACGCACTTAGCGGCACTCACTCAGGCCGTGAAGACCTTGCAAGAAAGCTACACCAGACTGGAGGGTCAAGTCCTGAACCTCAGTGGCCCTGGAGGTGTGGCTTCTTCCTCAGCAGCTGCCCCAGCACAGGCTGTTTCTTCTCCCTCTGTGGTCATGCTTCCACCCGAACCAAGGGTCCCCATCCCAGAAAGGTTTTCTGGTGACCAAACCAAGTTCCGGGCCTTCCGCAGCGCATGTCAACTCTACTTTGCCCTACAGCCACAGACTTTTTCCTTAGAGGCTACTAAAGTAGGATTTGTTATATCCCTCCTACAAGGAGAACCTCAGACCTGGGCCCACCGCCTGCTTGAAACTGACTCTGTACAGATCCAGTCCTTGCCTGCTTTCTTTGAAGCCATGGCCCAGTTGTACGAGGATCCTCAGCGGACTGCCACAGCTGAGTCAGGTCTGTTCGCGCTCCAGCAAGGCCGCAGACCGGCCGAGGACTATGTCACGGACTTTCGACGCTGGAGCGCGGACACTCAATGGAGCAATGCAGCTTTACGCCATCAATTCCGCATGGGGTTATCCGAGAGTCTAAAGGATGAGCTTGCTTGGGTTGGGATGCCCGATACCCTTGAGGAACTTATTGCCCTAACAATCCAGATTGACCGACGCCTTCGTGAACGCCGGTCTGAACGTTCCTCCCAGCAAACATGCCCAATGTGGATGACTGCAAGAGTTCCGGCTCCTGCCTCCTGATACCTACCTCCCGCCTGCACAAACCCAGCCACCCCCACACCTGATGCTCCTGAACCAATGCAGCTAGGACTAATACGTTCTACTCTGCCCCCAGAAGAACGGGCGCACAGACGCCAGTTAAACCTTTGCCTCTACTGTTGTGGAGCAGGCCACTACGTGAACAACTGCCCGGTCAAGACCCGTAAGTGTTTTTCTTCTACCCCGGCCAGTATATCCGCTTTGACCGCCAGTGCAACTCAACTTGCTCTCCCTCTCTCGTTACAGCTCCAGGGAAGAACGATTCGAGTCAACGCCATCATTAATCCTGGGGCATGTAGCTGCTTTATTGACTCTGCCTTTGCTACCCAACAAGATCTTCCCCTGAAAGACAAGACTCATAAACTCTCAGTTTTTCTGGCCGATGGATCCCACATAAGGTCGGGACAAGTCTCTCAAGAAACCCTTCCTCTGTCTGCCACCTGCTTATCCCAGCATAAAGAAATCCTAACTCTGGACGTTATCTCCTCTCCATTATTCACGATCATTTTGGGCATGCCCTGGCTCCAGGCCCATAATCCCCACGTTAATTGGACTACCGGTGAAGTCAAGTTTTTGTCATCCTATTGCCAAAGACATTGTTTACCTGAACCCTCCAAATCTGCTACCACCTTACTTTGCATGGACGTTGACCAAGATCTGCTTCAAACCATACCAGAGGTCTACTGGGAGTTTGCGGATGTATTCAGTAAGAAGGGAGCGGACTCCCTACCACCCCATCGTCCTTATGATTGCCCAATTGAGCTGCTCCCTGGGGCCGAGATTCCTTTTGGGCGCATCTTCCCGCTATCTGAAAAAGAGCAAGAAGCACTCAAGCTATACATTGATGAGAATCTCAAAAAGGGTTTTATTCAACCTTCTACCTCCCCAGCTGGTGTCGGAATATTTTTCGTCTCCAAAAAAGATCAGACTCTTCGTCAATGTGTGGACTATCGGGAGTTAAACAAAGTCACGGTTAAAAACCGCTACCCATTGTCCCTGATACCTGAATTATTTCAGAAGTTGAGGTCTGCCAACATCTTCACCAAGCTGGATTTAAGAGGAGCCTACAACCTGGTCCGCATCCGGGCCGGGGATGAATGGAAGACGGCTTTCCAGACCCGGTTTGGGCACTACGAGTATTTAGTCATGACCTTCGGCCTATGCAATGCCCCTGCCACATTCCAGCATCTGGTGAACGATGTATTCAGAGACTTCCTGGACATCTTTGTAATTGTCTACTTGGATGACATTTTAATTTTTTCCAGTTCACTTAATCAACATCGGGAACATGTTCGCAGAGTCTTGGGCCGTCTTTGTTTGTTTGGACTGTATGCTAAAGCGGAGAAGTGCGAATTCGAACAAGAGGACATTCAGTTTTTGGGTTTAGTGATCTCCCCAACTGGCATCAGAATGGACCCTCAGAAGGTGTCCTCCGTGCTAGATTGGCCAGCCCCTCTGGACAAGAAGGACGTGCAGCGCTTCATTGGATTCGCAAATTTCTATAGGAAATTCATTAAGGGATTTTCTGCCATCATTTCACCCATCACGCAGTTAACCAAGCAGAACTGTCATTTTCACTGGAGTCCGGAGGCTCAGGAGGCCTTTGAAGAATTGAAGAGGCGCTTCACTTCAGCTCCGATCCTCAGTCACCCTGACCCATCTTTACCCTTCATTCTGGAGGTTGATGCTTCCGAAGTGGCCGTGGGTGCAGTCATCTCTCAACGGCAGGGCAACAAGGACCTGATGCATCCTGTGGGATTCTTCTCTAGGAAACTCTCGCCGGCTGAGCGGAATTATGACGTGGGTGATCGGGAACTACTCGCTATCAAGACAGCATTGGAGGAGTGGAGGTATCTGTTAGTGGGCGCAGTTCACCCGGTGCTAATATATACCGATCACAAAAATCTTGAATACTTAGTCCTCATGCACATGGACGTTTTTACAGCCGCGTTTTTGAGCGTTTTTTACAGCTTAAAAACGCCTGTCTATGTTAGTCTATGGATTCATGCCCACCTAGACGTTTTTGAGCTGCAAATGGCCTAGGCGTTTTTAAGCTGTAAAAAAAAACCAGGACCAGTGCGTTCCGAGGCGCGGCGCTAGAGCTGTAAAAACGCGAAACGCGGAAAAACGCGCATAAAACGCGACTGCTGCGTTTTTCCGCGTTTTTTAGCTCCGGCGTTTTTTTGCTCAAAAAAGATGATTGGACACTGTAATCTCTGTAAAAACAGGAAATTCCTGTCTGGACATTAGATTACCCAAGAGTCCTTTGCACGGCCGTGTGACTGTGCTTAGTGATTTCAAGATGGCAAGTTCTGTGTCACAAGTGGAGCTGATAAGCACTGTACAGGCCCATCCTGAACTGTGGGATGTGGCACATCCACTTCATGGAGACCACATCCGCAAAGTCAAAGCCTGGGAGGACATCAGTGCTGCCATTACCCCTGGCTGGGAAGAATTGCGAAATGCAGAAAAAAAGGAAATAAATAAGTCTATTTTCCTTGAATGCATGATCTGTTTGTGTGTAATGTAAATGAAGATTGCATATTTAACCCTTTGTTTTCCATGTTATTTTAGGCAAAATTATACAGCGCCGCTGGAAGTCCCTACGTGACCGTGTCAGAAGGGACCTCACGGACGAGGACAAGGCGGCACGTAGTGGAGCACCAGCGCCAACTAAGAGACCACACGTCTACCACACCAATCTGCTCTTCTTACGGCAAAATATGCTGAGCCATACCAGACCGAAAGTTTTTGTTTTTTTAATATATTTGCCTATGTACATTGCTTTTCAGGCAGTATGTTCCATGGCTATTGTAACCACTTTCCGAACGCCACATGTACATATACGTCGGCAGAATGGCACGGCTGCACAAATGGGCGTACCTGTACGTCCCTTTTAAGTTGCCGCCTTGGCGGTGCGCTTTCCCATTGCGAGCACACCGGCGATCGTCTCAGGGAGAGGAAGAGGTTAACACATTCAATGCCAGTGTAATTTTTACAGTAATCATTGCAATTTTAATCGCACTGATCGCTGTAAAAATGACAATTTTCCCAAAAATGTGTCAAAATTGTCCAATGTGTCCGCCATATTGTCGCAGTCAGGCTAAAAATCGCTGATCGCCCCCATTACTAATAAAATAAAAATTAGTAAGAAAAATGCCATAAAACTCTCCCCTATTTCATAGACACTATAACTTTTGATAAATAAAAATTTATTAACTGAAATCTGTAGAAGAATACATATTGGCCTAAACCAAAAAAAAATTTTAGATTTATTTATTTTTTGGGGGATATTTATTGTAAAAAAATTTTAATTCAAAATTTAAAAAAAAAATTTACACTCTTTTTTATAGCTCCGAAAAAACAAAACAAAAAAAACCCAGAGGTGATCAAATACCACCTAAAAAAAGGTCTTTCTGAGGGGAAAAAAAGGACGTAAATTTTTTGGGGAGCCACGTTGCACGACCACCATTGTTAAAGTGACGCTGTGACAAATCGCAAAAAGTGCTCGGGTCTTTGGCCAGCTAAATGGTCCGGGCTGAAGTAGTTACATTTATACATTTTGTATTGTCTGCAGGACAACTTCTAACATTAGACTGAGAGAGGTGGATGCAGAAGAGGCAGAGGTTGAGAGACCAAGCAGTCCCATGACAAGCACTGGATCTCCACGTCCAATCAGCGATGGAGGTGTTGAGTGCACAGATGAGGTAACTGTTTAGGTCTGCCTGTCTATCTCATTGTGTGTCTGTCCATGTACATGTCAATGTAAACATTTTTGTTCTTTTGCAGGAATCGAGGGCTTTGGAATCCGCGTCTCCTGCCAGTCAGCAAGGTGGAGAGCAGCGCGGTCGTGGCGGTGTTCGTGGCCGTGGGCGTGGACGTCAGAGGAGGGGCGGGTCCAATCCGGAGGCTGATGACAGAGTGCTAGCACTGCTGCAGGAAGTGCGGCAGGAGAGGCGCAGTATGGATGCCTTTTTAGACACCAACAACCCACGCGCCTGCTTCTGCCGCAGCCTTTACCACATCCTGGAGGACATTGGGGGAGACCAAGAGAAGCTTTGTATGGATCGCATGTACGCTATTGCAATGCAATACCGACATGCAAAATTAAGTGGCGGGCCACCTCCATGCGATCCATATAATGTTTCTCATGATCCCCCAATGGCCCCTGGGACCTCAGCAGTGCTAGCACCCCCCTCTCACTATCAGCCCCCTCCTCAACTCCAACCACCACCTATCCCGTCCCAGACCTCGTTCTATACCCCGCACTCCTATGCTGAATTCCCACCTTCCACCTCCCATTTTCAGCGCTCATACCCTGTACCCCGCTACCAGCAGGATTTTGGGAGTGATCGCCAGGCCCAACCATTACCCCGTCCCCAATCCCCACATCCCCAAAGCGATCAAGCATCCACCACCACCTATCACCAGTTGTGATCCCAAAATAAATTTTTTTTTTGCTTGAAATACCAGTTGTGATCCCAATCCTTTAATAAATATGTTTTTTGCTTAAAAAATAAAATGTGTTCAATTTGTCTTTTATATGATGCACAACAGCACTCCTTTGCACTCTGCTTGCCCTGAAGGCAGAGTGCAAAGGACTCTATCGTACTCTGCCTTCGGGCAAGCGTAAGCTAGCTCTTTTTTGGGCTTAGCCTAGGCTTACCCCGAAGGCAGAGTCAAATTGACTTGTTGAACAATCGTTGATAAATGGACATAAAAATAACAAAATTCAATTTTGAAATGCTTTATTTCAAAAAACACAAGAAAGCAAAGGTAGATGTATTCCAAATATTTTTTAGACATAATCATTTTGCCATGATACCTCTCCATCAGGGGATTCAAAAAATTCTGCAAATTGGTTTCGAATGCTCATGACACGTGCAGTTGAACGCAAGTCCTTAAATTGAACCCTCTGAAGTTGGTTAATGGGCTCCTGTTCAACATTATTTCTGTCACTGTCCCGCAGAAAATTGTGCAGAACGCAGCATGCCAGGACGACTTTAATGGCGTTGTCAACATCCAATTGCATACTTGTCAGCAAAACTCGCCATTTGGCCGTGCACACCCCGAATGCACATTCAACAACACGGCGTGCACGGCTGAGCCGATAATTGTAGATTTTTTGTCGTCGGCTGAGACCATTGCCACTGTATGGCCTCATAAGATTTTCAGCCAGTCCAAAGGCCTTATCTGCCACCATGACTAATGGCAAGCTGGGTTCTTCAGTGCAGGGTAGAGGCCTGCTTTCAGGAATATTGAGTCGTCCCTCATGTAGACGACGTCCGAAGGCCGACTCGCGGAATATGCGGGCGTCACCTTGGCTTCCATATGCTCCCACATCAACAAAAAGAAATTTAAGGTGTGCATCGGACAATGCCAGGAGGACCACCGAAAAATATTTTTTATAATTAAAATATGACGATCCAGAGTGGGGAGGCTTCTTCACCCTGATGTGTTTCCCATCAAGGGCTTACAATTTGGGCTTACAATTTGGGAACTGATTTTTTTCCCAAAAAGTGTCCACAACTGATTCCCAGATGTCTTCTGTTGGCTCTGGCATTACAATGTTATGCAATTCCTCCCATATTGCCACACATGTTTCCTTTATTATTTTTGACACCGTTGAGAGGCCAAGGAGGAAGTAATGATGCAAGGAAGCATAACTTTGTCCCGTGGCAAGGAACCTAAGATAACATAATAAATTTTGTTATTGAAAGAGAAAAATATAAACATAAGTCCTAACCCTGCCCTTAAACCTAACCCTATCTCTTAACCCTATCTCCTAACCCTAACCCTATCTCCTAACCCTAACCCTATCCCCTAACCCTATCTCCTAACCCTAACCCTATCTCCTAACCCCTAACCCTAACCCTATCCCCTATCCCTATCTCCTAACCCTAACCCTATCTCCTAACCCTAACCCTATCTCCTAACCCTAACCCCTAACCCTAACCCTATCCCCTAACCCTATCTCCTAACCCTAACCCTATCTCCTAACCCTAACCCCTAACCCCTAACCCCTAACCCTAACCCTATCTCCTAACCCTATCTCCTAACCCTAACCCCTAACCCTATCCCCTAACCCTATCTCCTAACCCTAACCCTATCTCCTAACCCTAACCCCTAACCCTATCCCTATCTCCTAACCCTAACCCTATCTCCTAACCCTAACCCCTAACCCTAACCCTATCCCCTAACCCTATCTCCTAACCCTAACCCTATCTCCTAACCCTAACCCCTAACCCTAACCCTATCCCCTAACCCTATCTCCTAACCCTATCTCCTAACCCTAAGCCCTATCTCCTAACCCTAATCCCTATCTCCTAACCCTAACCCTATCTCCTAACCCTGACCCTATTCCCATATGTGTATTCACTTACCTGAGTGTCACTAGCATCCGTTCCTCCGGTGACACAGAGCTACGCATCACAGTGTCCATCCTTGTGAGCCTTGGCCTGAGCCTTTCCAACAGGTCATCAAAGAGCGGCACTGACATCCTTGTAAAGTTAAAGAATTTTGTCGGATATGAGCGCAGTTGGGAATAAATATTGCCAAAGTACCCCATAGAAAACCGATTGGATACCATTGGATGCACCCAAAATTGACGTCTGCTGCTTTTCTCCTCCTCCTGTCTCATTCTCCGCAGCCTCCGCAAAACAATCAGAAGGATTGCCTCATCGATCTTCTGGATGACAGGATCCATATTTCTCAGAAAAATACACAAAACTCAAACAGACTCTGAAACACTCTCTCCTCTCTCTCTCTCCTACCAAAATTGCACCGACACATGCTCATTAACATATTTTCTTTGGTTTCTGTGGCATTGTGGGAAATTTGGGAGTGTATATAGCTGAGGGATGTATTTTTCATTAAAAAACGCTACTTAGCGCTAACGCTAAAAAACGTGCAAAAACACGCAAAAACACACAAAAATGCTAATGCAAAACACGGTAAAAATCGCGTTTTTAATGCCGGTTTTTCCAGTCGTCGAACCTAGCTTTACAGCTCGTTTTTTAAAACGTCCATGTGCATGAGGACTTAAGATCTGCTAAGAGACTGAAACCCCGACAAGCTTGATGGGCCTTATTCTTTACACGTTTCTGTTTCCACATCACTTACCGGCCAGGAACTAAAAACATAAAACCAGACGCGATATCGCGCATGTTCGATAGCCCTAAAGACCTTTTCGTACCTGACACCATTCTGCCGGCAAATAATTTCTTACTTCTTCAGACAGATCTTCTGTCTTTGATCAGAGAAGCATCGCCAGAACCTTCAAGTCTCCAGGGAATTACTTTAACACCTCGAGATGGATTATTGTGGAGAGGAAGTCAAATATTTGTACCGGAGAACGTCCGAGTCAAGGTGCTGACCTTGCTTCACGACCATCCACTTGCAGGACATTTTGGGGTTCGTAAGACCCTTGAACTCGTGCAACGCACGTTCTGGTGGCCTAATCTGAAAGAATTCTGCAGGAAGTACGTCAGCTCTTGTCCTGTTTGCATCCAGAACAAAACCTCCAGGAACGAGCCTGGGGACTGCTGAGGCCATTGCCTATACCAGATAGGCCCTGGAGGATGATAGCCATGGACTTT
Organism: Aquarana catesbeiana; assembly: GCF_042186555.1. Classification (NCBI taxonomy): domain Eukaryota; kingdom Metazoa; phylum Chordata; class Amphibia; order Anura; family Ranidae; genus Aquarana; species Aquarana catesbeiana. The sequence continues at coordinate 476,963,129 of NC_133324.1, read as the reverse complement.
ATAGTTGAGCTACCATGCTCTGAAGGATGTTCGGCGATCTTTGTGGTCGTCGATCGCCTGTCTAAGATGGCCCATTTCGTGCCCTTAAAGGGGACGCCTTCTGCTGTAGAGACGGCCCGTGTCTTCATCAAGGAGATCGTCAGGCTGCACTGAGTCCCTGCAAATATTGTATCTGATAAGGGGGTGCAGTTTACTTCACGCTTCTGGAAGGCCCTGTGTGAGATCTTGAAGTTTGAACTAGCCCTGTCCTCAGCATACCATCCCCAAACTAATGGGCAAACAGAAAGGACAAATCAGACGTTGGAGCAATACATTAGGTGCTTTACATCTTTTGTACAAGCTGATTGGGTGTCCCTGCTGCCCCTAGCGGAATTCGCTTATAATAATGCCAGCCACTCTGCCACCGGTCAGTCTCCTTTCTTTGCCAATTATGGTTTTCATGTATCTTTTTTACTTGATTTTCTTCCAGAATCCTCAGTTCCAGCGGTCCAGGACATATTACAGTTTCTCAGCCACAATAATCAGATGTTACAGGACGCAGTATCCAAGGCACAAGCAGACAGTAAAAGGATCTTCAATCAAAAGAGAAGAGGAGATCTAAACCTTCAGCTTGGTGATAAGGTATGGCTGTCTACCAATAACATTAAATTGACTTGTCCTTCCAAAAAGTTTGCTCCTAAGTTTATTGGGCCCTTCCCGGTGAAAAGGAAGATTAATGAAGTTTCCTATGAACTGTGTTTACCTGACTCACTTAAAATCCACCCTGTATTCCATGTGTCGCTATTGAAGCCTGCTGTGACCGATCCCTTTCCTGATAGGGGCACCAGGGTCCCTGAACCTGTCTTGGTGGACGGAGATGAGGAATACGAGGTGGAGGCCATTCTCAATTGCAGAAAGAGACTGGGGCAAGTACAGTTTTTGATTAAATGGAAGGGGTATGGTCCAGAGGATAATTCATGGGAACCTTACAGCAATATTCACGCTAAACGTTTGATTCATGCCTATTTCTCTGCTCATCCTGAAAAGAAGAGTTGTCTGGGCATCTGGAGGCTGCCTGCTGGGAGGGGGCAATGTCAGGGACGTGCCGGTGCCCGTCGGGCGAACATGCCTGCGCGCGTGCGCACGAGGGGCTTTTCCAGGGCAGTTCAGCTGAATTCCCCACCGGGGGGCGCTAGCGCTGTTTGGCGCCAAGGACTCTTTAAAAGGTTGTCAGATGCTTCCATCAGGTGCTGTTCGTCTGCCGCTCTGCACCTGAGTTCCTGTATCCTGCCTGTTGTTGTTATTTGCTATTGACCCGGCTACGTCTGACTATTCTTCTGTCTCCAACCCGACCCGGCTTGCCTGACTCTGCTTATATCTTGTGATCTGTTGCCGAACCTCTGCCTGCCTGCCTGACCATTCTGTGATCATCCCTCCTGCCACATACCTGCCTGATCTCCTGGCAAATGAACTGTCTGACTCTGCTTTGCCTGTGTCCTGTGACGCTGCTTCCAGCCTGCCCTTCCAGCACCAGGTTCTGCTGCGGCCATATCATCTACTTGCCGGCTTACTGATCAGCTTCTACCTGTCTGCATCCACAGCTCAGCCATCCTAGAGGGACGTCTTGCCAGCTCCTGTGTCGGCCACCGCAAGAACCCGCTCCAGGCACTCCTACCCACTGTGCTCAGGAGACCACTGTTCCCACTCCATTGGCTCCTGAACCAGCGCTTAAGAGAGGTCTTCTTCCACCAGTCGGGCTCAACTACCAGGTACCTAACAGTCGTTGACAAAGAAAATAGGGGTCGGGGGCATATAGACAGGAAGGGTAGGCCAAAGAAACAGGGCAGAATGGGCCTCTGCAAGGGTGCAAAAACAACCCTTCTGCCCTTGCGAAAACTGTTGGTTTTTTGATGTGCGCAACAAAACCGACACGCAGCGATCAGAGACGGTAACGACCTCTGCCAGGACGCCGCCTGTGGAGGAGGTGGATTTCAAAAACCAGTTAGCCGGTGCGAAAGGCTCCGAAAAACACCCACGAGAAAGCCACTTGGAAGAGAAGGGTCTCGAATTGGAGAAGCAAATGGACGGCAACAGGGAAAGGATACCAGAGAGAATAGTGGGAGAAAACGGGAATAGGGGGAATGGGTCGCACGTCTCCAACCCCGCAGGACCCGACGGACAGGGAATGCTTTTGTGATGTCCTCCACCCAAGGAGCTGAAACCAGAAAGACAAAGCAGACATAGCCGACGAAACCGTGGATCTGGAAAAACCTTTTTGTTTTTGAAGTAAATGAACAAGGTAAGAAAATAAAGCCACGCGTCTTTCCTGTGAAGACAAGATGAGAACTCACCCCCTCGACACCTGGACCCATTCGTCCCACACGCAATGACCGGAGGAGGTCTAGCAAACATCAGAAACGAGGTTCCACAAGTAGGCCGGACAGGGGAGGCCCTCCAGGGAAGCCGACAGGGCAAGGGCTCGAGCGAGCGCATCAGCAATATCATTGGCGGTTCCAGGGACATACCTAGCTCTAAAACATACGTTAAACCTGAAGACACTTTAAAACCAAAAAACGCCGCAACAACACGATAGGAGGGGATCTGGCAGACTGCTTATTAACAACCTGCACCATGCTCATGTTATCGGACCAGAAAAACCACCTGCGATTTCGGAACCGCTCGCCCCACAGCTCAATGGCGACAATAATCAGAAAGAGCTTCAGCAGTGTAAGGTTGCGCAAAAGATCCATGCGGGCCCATGAGGCGGGCCAACACTCAGCAGACCACTCCCCTTAGAAAAAAGGCACCGAAACCACAGGGGCCTGCCGCATCAGTGTATAGCTTGAGCTGTGAATTCGGTACCTCCTCCATCAACCAACATGACTGGCCATTGTAGGACTGGAGAAAGGATATCCACATCCCCAAGTCATCCCGCGTGGTCCTGGTGATACGGAAGTAATGGTGGGGGGGGCAGCCACCCCTTTTGTGGCCCACCAGGCGTCTACAGAAAGCCCTTCCCATGCGGATGACACGACAGGCAAAGATCAAGTGACCCAGCAAAGACTGAAGTTGTTTCAACTGCCGTTTTTTAGCCCCTATTGCCAAGCAGACCAGGGAGAGTAGCCTGGCCAGCTTGTCACTGGGCAGCCGTAAAACCATCACCACAGTGTCGATTTCGATACCCAAGAAGGCCAGAACCGTCACAGGGCCCTCTGTCTTGTCAGCTGACAGCGGGATGGCAAAAACGCTCACAGGTGTCCTGAAAAACAGACAGGAGCTGCTTGGCACTCACCGCTGGCTGAGTAAGGGGATCCAAAACCATGGTCCAAAACATCCCTCAAGATCAAGGCCTCTCTATGAAGGGGGGGATATCGGTCTAGCCAGTGAAGCATCTCTGAGACGATCACTGGGGTCCCCCGGTTCAGGAATGTCAGGCTTGGCCCCCGGCCCAGGAAAGAGATCATATTCCCTTTCATAAGCACCGGCTGGCTGGGTGAGCACCCCCACAAAGTGAGCACTCATGCTTAAACGGCACACGGTGTACCACTTGCAGTGGCTCTCGTTGTTACAGCCAGCATAGACTTTTTTTTTGGGGGGGGGGCAGCCGACGCTCCGGAGCGCCGGCTGGGGACTGAAAGGACGAAGGCCTGTGGGGGCACATGAGCAATAACCACAGGCTACCCGTCCTGACAATCGAAGTGGAACTTCCTCCTGGACGCTTTTTTTTTTTTTTGGCGAAACTGGGTATCGTTTAGTGGAACCAACACTGACCAGCAAACTTTACCATTGGTCCTTACTCCAAGACAGGTAGTGTCATGGTTGGGTTCCGAACCAGTGAACCTCATCACTGGTAGGCAGAGTGCTATCCACTACACCACTGTGACTATACCCCGTACACTTTGCAGGCACCCCAAATGAGATCAAGATAGCAAAAGAGTGATGCAGCTAACTCTAGAAAACGCTCGCAAAGCACTCCGGCGTAAGCACAGAACCCCTGCAGAGAGGTTCCTAAACGTCCGAGGAAGCCGCAACGTCAACCCGACGGGATTTGTCAATTGTCTCTCGATCAGGAGGGACTAAAGCGAGGAAATCCATAACTTTACAACGCCGAACTGCATGCCGGACCCGACACACCCATGCGAGACAGACCGTAACAATGAGTTCGTCCGGCGGACCCGATACGGCAGCGTCACTGTTCCTACCCCAAATCAAATCACAATCGTACTCACTGAGGTGCGGATGTGCCGCCGAAGAAGAGCGACCAACGGCAGGTCCAGGAGGAACGCCCGATGCAGGATCATCCGTGGGAGGAGCTGGCAGGCGACGTCCATCCTCTTGGGGAATGTTGATGGCTGGCGAGGCCGAAGGATGGTGGAATGAGAGGTCCAGGGGTGGCGGTGCAGCCACCGAACCCGAGGAGCCCGGGGGGCCGAGGACGGCAACCGAACAGCATCTGGAGCAACCGGATGTAGGACTCGTGGCAGGTGCAGCCCACATCCTGGGCGTGCGCATCACCTGCCCTGCCGGGCACAGGGAGATGGTGCCAAGCTGCAGGCAGGGGCAAGGCCACCGCGGCAGGCATCAAATGGGCATCTCCCGCCCTGCCGAGCGCAGCGAGGTGAACCAGGCAAGGCTGTGTCAGTGGACGTCTGGACGGATTCTCCTGCCCAGCCAAGTGCAGGGAGCTGACAGTGGGCAGAGGTCAGTGATGAGGGGAGCAGGCAACGGCCAGCCATCCCCCGCCCGGTGGGCGCAGGGGGATGTGATAAGGCAGAGGTCCGAGGCAGGGGGTGAGAGGCCTGAGCAGCGCAGCCATCCCCCACCCAGCCGGGTGCAGGGGGACATGGGACGGTAGGGGCCGGCGGCAGGGGGTGAGCAGCCTGTGCAGCCCTGCCATCCCCCACCCAGCTGGGTGCAGGGGGATGCGGGACGGTGGGGGGTGAGCGGCATGGTTGCTCTTCACAAATTTACTTGCCAGGAATAGTCATCCCGGTTGATTGTTAGAGATCTATTGATTTCTCCCTAAGTTTGGACTTGTTGCACTTTTCTCTTCTACCACTGGGTACTTGGGGGATCAGGAAGGAATTTTTTTCCCCTGCTGTAGCAAATTGGAGCATGTTCTGCTGGGGGTTTTTGCCTTCCTCTGGATCAACTGTGGGTATAGAATTGGGTATATTGGATTGTACGATATTTTTTATTTTATTTTATTTTTTTATGGTTGAACTGGATGGACTTGTGTCTTTTTTCAACCTAACTATGTAACTATGTAACTATGCAGCAGGTAAAGATGTAATCCCAGCTGAGAAACTAAAACCACTTTCTTGCATCTCTCACATCAGATCAGCCTGGACAATCCCAACAATCATTTTCAAAGACAAGCATAAAATAGGAAGCAAACAGATAGCTTAGTAATTTTATTACAAATCATAGTAAAGCAAAATGCACTCACAAGAAGGTGACATAATGGCAGCTCATCTGTTTCCCTTATCCAGTCCAGATTACCCCTTTCTTCTACAAAAGGTTTTATTGATAATCATAGCAATTTCACAGTGTAGAGAATGCATCATGAATAAACATAACATAAAATTTAGCATCTTATAAATAAAATAAGTATGCTAGTAAATCAAAGAAAAGCAAAACAATAAGAATATAACAGAGGCTGAAAACAGTTGTACGTTGGAAAGATGAAAGTGATTGGACACACTAAGGTTTCAGGAATGCCCGTAGGACCGCGTCCGATTTTGAACAAATACTTGAAGAGTTTGTCTCAACAGGGGCCTAACTGTAAATAGTCCTGAGTATCTATCCGTGTAACCATCCAAGGCTATGCCCGGTGGCCAGATGGATTCTTAGGTGCAACTGAGAAGTAAGAGTATTGAGAGGGAGGTTAAAGAAGAACTAGGTGTTGAGATTAGCTAAGAAGGGAGGTGTAAGGAATAGGAGGTAAGGAGAGAAGAGGAAAAAAAAGGGGGGGGGGTCCTTGCGGTGGGAGTGCATTAAATCCAAAGAAGGGTGGTATCAAATCTGGTAGGTTTAGTATATTCGACCCATGGTCTCCATACCTTCAAGAACTTATCATGAGTGTCCGAAAGGACAGCAGTCAGCTTTTAGTTAGCCATTATATCGTCCATGCGATTCTTAACTGCCTCAAAACTTACTGCCTGTGTCTTCCCTGCCCTAGCTATCGTTAGTTTGGTTGCAGTAAAGAGATGCAGAGCCAGTTGGCGCTCCGGACAAAGCAGTTCTGTAATTGGGTTGCAGAGAAGTGCTTCGTATGGATCTTTTTTGAGGTCAGCATGGAGTATGTTTCGGAGGCGGGAGTAGACTCTGATCCATAACCTGCGTACCCTCGGACAGGTCCACCAGATATGCTTCATTGTGCCCTCCTGGGAGCACCCTCGGAAACACAGGGGGGAGTAGGCTAGAATGAAACGGGCCAGTCTAGCCAATGTGTAGTACCACCTGTACAGTACCTTATAGGCATTTTCTAAAAAGATGACGTTCTTTGAGCATTTAGATATCGCTAAAGTCATGACCTGCCAGTCCTCCGGATCTAGCTGTTTTCCTAGTTCCCTTTCCCATTGAAGGTGATAGGGCCATGTTGGTGGTTTTTTAGAGGTAATAATAGAGGAATAGATCAGTGATATTGAACCCGAGGTTTGGGGTCTTGCTCTGCAGAAGTTCTCAAAGGGGGTCAAAGTATAAGGGGTCGGTTCGAAATTTTATAAGCCCCTGGAGAAAATGGCGAATCTGTAGGTAGCTGTAGTGTTCGCGTAACGGGATATCTTGAGAGGAGCGTAGAGCCTCAGATGATATTATCCTAGTGGGGGTAAAAAAGGAGTGGATGTCAGTGAAACCGTAATGCCCCGTACACACGGTCGGACTTTCCGACGGAAAATGTGCGATCGGAGCGTGTTGTTGGAAATTCCGACCGTGTGGGGGCCATATCGGACTTTTTCCATCGGATTTTCCGACACACAAAGTTTGAGAGCAGGCTATAAAATTTTCCGACAACAAAATCCGATCGCGTCAATTCCGACCGTGTGTGGCCAATTCCGGCGCACAAAGTGCCACGCACGCTCAGAATAAATTCTGAGACGGAACATCTCAGTCTGGTAAAATTAGCGTTCGGAATGGATATAGCACTTTCGTCAGGCTGCAATGTTTTAAATAGTTTAATGCAGCGCACTCTCTTCTTCTTTATAATGCTAGAAGAATAAGTAGTTTTGCTGCTGATATTCACACAGACTTCTCACAAACTTTATTCTTTATCGTGATTTCATCAATATAATATTTTTATTTGTCACATCTGATTCAAAATTTTTTTTTTTTTTGGTTAGTATTTTTTCAAGCCTGATCTTTTTTTTTTTTAAACTCTAGAATATTTTTGTGTGTGTTTTGTGTGTCAAGTTGCCACAACACCATTATTATCTTGTATTATTTAATCTCAAGGAGATTGTTTGGTGTTGGTGTCTCTTGTTAATTTCACATTGTATTTTTGAAATGTACCTGCCTCCTCACAAACAAACTGTCCTTTTTGAATGAAAACACACATAGGCAAGTATAATTGAAACAAAAATTCCTTTATTAAGGGCTCAGAACCAAACAAAGAGGGAGGCAACGCTGGATAAACAGCAGAAATTGGCGAAGCTTTTGGCCCCCAGGGCACACATCAATTATTTCCAGGCAAAATAGGTGGCCTGAGGAGTCCATATATAAGGGAGTGCAGTCTGGTCCAGGATTCCAAGAGATCATGAACAGCTGCAGATGACATGTATGTTCCCAGGCTGTGGTCATACAAGAGCCTGCATCCTTTGTCAGACCAGACTGAACCCAGGTCATCACTCTCTGGTCTTCCTTCCACGCTTCCTTCCACGCTGTGTCTGTGGTGGTGGAGTTGTGGCAGGAGGAGGAGGAGGATGGTCCAACTCACACAGGTGGGTATTGGGTGTGATTTCGCTGCTCACCCCCTTAGTTAGTGTTTTGTAAAGAAGGTCCTCACACATGAGGCGTTGACCCTCCTGCGTGTCCTGCAGTTTTGTAGCAGCCATGCAGGCAAAGGCCTCTTCACGAGTGGGTAAGGCTCTGAGGGACGCAGAAGCCTCATGAATCAGCCTGAGTGCTGAATCCTGCACGTTACTCCCCTTCCTGGGTCTTTTGTTTAGGAGGCGGAGGGGAGGAACCTGCGATTCGGTCAGGCTCCTACTGGGCCCGGCCTTCTCCTGGCTGCCACTTAGCCCCGCCTCCTCCTGGCTGCCACTAACCCCCGCCTCCTCCTAGCTGCCACATTCCACAGCCTCCTTCTGGCTGCCACATTCCACAGCCTCCTCCTGGCTGAGGTCTTCCTGTGTATGAAAAAGGGACATAGTTTTAGTTTTTTATTCATCAATCACACACAATTTTCATCTCATGACTGTTGCAAATTGAATGTTAACAAATATAACAGACTATAATTCTGAGCCCAGCATTTTTCATTCTTGTCCCAATTTTTTGTGCCCACTGCTGTCTATTGATGTGTAAAACACTTTATGAAATCAGCAATTAGTGATCAATAATAACATCTAGTAAACACCATTTATTTATTGACCAGAAATCTGTAGAACAATGCTATACCTGGCTCCAGCTGGGCTCCTCCACTTCTTCCTTGCTGGAAGTCCCAGGTTGGACATTGGAAGCCTCAGCTGGGGTGGAAGATAGGGTGGAAGGAAGAGTGGAGAGGGATTCCCTGACTTCAGTCTGGTCTGACAGAAATCGCAGTCTCTCATAGTACCACAGCGTGGGGACATAAATGTCATCTGCTGCAATTCCGGATCTCTGGGAATCCGTGACCTTCTTGCGCTCCCTAAGATAAGTGCTCCTCAGGCCACCAATTTTGGCTTTTAAATAGGGGATGGTTGCCGTGGGGACCACCGGCTTCACCAACTCCAGCTGTTTCTCCAGCGCTGCCTGCCTCTTTTGTTTATTAATGTA